>NC_064617.1:672783493-673089493 GCF_023898315.1 Schistocerca nitens | reverse complement strand
CATACTGCCTGCCCAAGTAAATTGATAGGTGGATTTCAAAAAAAGAAAACCATAAGAATGAGTACCTCTAAGCAGAGAATTATATTGTAGAAGCTAATCAGGAACTTCATGGAAGCTCGGTCTACCGCCTTTCATGTGGATCAGATGACTGGCTGGCAGCCAACACACATTGCACATGAATGCTGCAAAGTGCCTACCTACGCCCTGCCACCTCTCTGTGGCGCAACCAGTCAGTCTCAGACGAAGTGTAGTGTCACCAGGAAGTATCAGTGAACATTTTGTCTCAAACAAAAGTTGTTCCGCATGACGTGATCTAAAAGCTGTGGGCATCTGAAATACGAGACTCTGTCGCGGAGATTTTGAAACACTGTGCATGTACTCTGCAAGTCACCTTAAGTGTGCAGCAATGTGCACTTGTGGCACCAATATCTAATCCCCCTTTCCCCTTTACAGTCGTGAAAGGCGCGTAGCAAAACTGACTAACGGAAAATCTTCGTATTAGCTCTTATTTCTCGGATCTTTCCCGATGTGGTCATTTCGCGTCATGTATGTTGGAGGAAGTAATACTGGTATTACTGTTGTTTTCAGTCCGAAGATCAGTTTGATGCATTACTCCGGGCTAGTCTATACTGTGCAAGAGTCCTCATCCCTGAATGATTATTGTAGTCTATGCTGAGGCGACAAAAGTCATGGGATACCTGTTACTATCGTGTCGGACATCATTTTGCCCGGAATAGTGCAGCAACTGGACGTGGCAAGGACTCGACAAATCGTTGGAAGTCACCTGCAGAAAAGTCTCTAAAGCCGCCCATAATTGCGGAAGTATTGCCGGTGCAGAATTTTGTGCACGCGCAGCCTCTCAGTTATGTCTCATAAATGTTCGATGGGATTCACGTCGAGAGATTTGGGTGGCAAAATCATTCACTCGAACTGTCAAGAATGTTCTTTGCAGAAAATTGTTACCCGGTGACCTGGCGCATTGCCGTCCATAAAATTTCCATCGATGTTTGGGAACATGATCTCCATGAATGGCTGCAAATGGTCTCCTCCAGTCAATGATCGGTTCAGCTGGACCATAGGACTTAGTCCAGTCCGTGCAAACACAGCCCACACCATTACAGAGCCACCATCAGCGCCCAACCGGTATCGGCACGACCCAGGAGAGGCGCAGCAGGTGAAGCTCAGGCACTCCGTCGGTCATCTGCTGCCATAGCCGTTTAACGCCAAATTCCACCGCACTGGCGTAACGGACAAGTTCGTCGTTCGTCTCACACTGGTTTGTGCGTTCATTTCACGCAGTGCTGCTTGTCTGTTAGCACTGACAATTCTAGGCAGAAGCCGCTGCTCTCGATCATTAAGTGAAGGTCGTCGGCAATTGCGGTTTCCATGGTGAGAGATCAAACCTGAAATTTGGCATTCTCAGCACACTCTTGAGACAGTGAATCTCGGAATACTTAATTCCCAAACAATTTCTGAAACAGACAGCTCCATGGGTCTAGCTCCAAATACCATTACGCATTTAACGTCTTAAACTCCCGTCGGGCGGCCATAATGACGTCAGAAACATTTTGCACACGAATCAACTGAGTACAAATATGACAGCTCTGCCAATGCACCGCCCTTTTATACTTAATGTACGCGATACTACCACCATCTGTACATGTGCATATCGCTGTCCCATGACTTCTGCCACCTCAGTGTATGTCCAGTTGAAGCTACTTGTTGTAATCAAGACTTGGTCTCCATCTACAATCCCCCTTCCATTTTGACGAATCCTTGATGACACAGAATGTGCCCTACCAACCGACCCCTCGTTTTAGTCAAATCGTGCCGCAAGTTCCTTTTCTTTTTCTCCCCATTTCGATTCGGTACCTTTTCATTCATTATCCGAGCTACCCATCTATTCTTACTCGTTATTCTGTAGCTACTTATTTCAAAAGCATCTAATATGTTTTTTTTTTTTGTTTTGTTTCGAATCGAGCATATGTGGGATAGGATGGGCCGAGAAGTGACTCGTGCTACTCATCAACCAACAACTCTTACAGAACTACGTGAACAGGACGAGCAGAGGGGGCATGACGTATCCCAGGACAGTATTCGTTATGTGTACGATCGACTGGGTGCGAGAATCAGCGTCTGCACTGCCGTCCATGGAGGCTACACCACGTAGTAATAGGGATGTTTCAGCATGGGTCCATACTTGGTACCTCAGAACCGCTTCTGCTCTCGTTTCATGAATCCCAAATGCACTGCTGCAACAATAAATCTTGAGTGAATTTGAAACTTCTAAAACGCTTCACTGATTTTTGGCTGGTAATGTATTTAGTGAATCATAAAACGTATATTGCAAAGACTGATTAGACGCCATAGGATGGGGAGTGTTCATTGCAGTCGACAAAAAAGTATTGACTCTTGTGAGGTCGATTTTGAGTGTGACTGTGAAGTTACCTGGACGTGTATAACAGGTCTATGTGCAATCAAGTTGATTTTTGCACATTTTTTCCCGGCCACTCGATTCCGCCGTGATAGTTTTAGAGTCATTCAAAGGAAGTCTACGCTCAGTGGCGCGGAAATAGCTAGATCATGAAATATTAATTGGAGGTGACTTTAACCTACCGAGTACGGATTGGGACATCTATGGACTCATTGCAGTGGTTACGGACGGGAAATCTTGGTAAGTGCTTTCCAGAAAACTTTCTTGAGCAGCTAGTTCGACAGCCCCCACGCTATGGAATACTTCAGACCTTGCAGATACAAACAGGCCTCACCTTATCGATGATGACAGAGAGAGACAGGGATTAGTGATCTTGATGTTACTGAAGTTAACAAAATCAATTAATGGACATCATTTAGTTCCAGTACGATGGAAGCAGAGGAATTATGGGCAAAGTTTACATGGACTGTAAATCGCGCTCTGGAGAAGTATGTGCCGAGTAAATGGATTAAGGACTGAAAAGACCCACCACGGTTTACTAACCAATTTTGGAAAATGCTGAGGTAGCAAAGACTCACACTCTCGCTTCACAAGAGAACGTACAAATGACTACAGGCAAAAGTTACTAGAAGTTCGTGCGTCTGTAAAAAGATTGACGTGCAAATCATATAACAACTACCACCGCCATACCGTACTTAGCAAAGGACGTAGTCGAGAACCCAACAAAATTCTGGCTCTACTTCAGGCTTCTGTTCAATTACAAGTTGACCAGTCTGGTGTGGTAACAGAAGATAACAAAAGGAAAGCTAAAGTTTTAAATTTCACGCAGGAGGATCATACAAACATACCGTTGTTTGAGCATCGCACAGACTCCCATATATGGAGGATATAATAATAGACATCCCAGGCGTACAGAAGTAACTGACAAGAGTTGAAAATAGGTCCGGATGGAATCCCAATTCGGTCTTACAAAGAGTACTCTGTAGCATTTATCACGAATATCTCGCCCAGTGCACCCAAGTCCCTAGGGACTGGAATAAGCGCAGGTGACTTCTATAAATAAGAAGGGGGAAAAATTACAGGCCAATATCCTCAACATCAGGCAGCTGCAAATTCTTGAAAATAATATCTGCCTGAACATAATAAATTTTCTTGAAACGCAAAACATCTGTCCGCAAATCAGCACGGTTTGAGAAAGCATCGCTCAGATTGCCGTTTTCCCACATTGTAACCTGTGAGATATGGACGAGGGGCAAGAGGCAGATACTATATTCCTAGAGTTTCGGAAAGCGTTTGACGCGGTGCCCACTGCAGATTGTTTAGGAAGGTTTGGATACATGGAATAGGTTCCCAGATCCAGAATGAAATTTTCACTCTGCAGCGGAGTGTACGCTGATATTAAACATCCTGGCAGATTAAAACTGTGTGCCGGACCGAGACTCGAACTCGGGACCTTTGCCTTTCGCGGGCAAGTGCTCTACCAAGAGACGAGGTACTGGCGGAATTAAAGCTGTGGGGACGGGTCGTGAGACGTGCTTGGGTAGCTCAGTTGGTTGAGCACTTGCCCGCGAAAGTCAAAGGTCCCGAGTTCGAGTTTCGGTCCGGCACACAGTTTTAATCTGCCAGGAGGTTTCAGGTTCCCAGATATGTGAGTGGCTTGAATACTTCTTAAATATTAGGACTCAGTACATTGTTCTCATCAGAGACAAGGGTTTCGTCAGGAGTATACCCGGGAAGTGTGATAGGCCTGCTACTATTCTCTGTATAAGTAAATGATCTGACGGACCGGATGGGCAGCAATCTGGTATTGTGTACGGGAAGGTGTCGTCGCTCAGTGACTGTAGGACGTTCAAGATGGCGTAGACAACATTTCTTGTACATGCGATGAATGCCAGCTAGCTCTAAAAGTAGAAAAATGTAACTTTGCAGGAAAAATAAATCTGTAATTTTCGAACACTGCATTAGTAGTGTGCTATTTTACACAGTCAGGTGTAACGTTTCAAACTGACACAAAATGGGATGAGGACGGAAGAGTGGTAGCAGGGAAGGTGACTCGTCGAGTTTGGCTTATTGGGAGAATTTTATGGAAGTGTAGCTCATCGATAAAGGAGGCCACGTATAGAACACTATTGGGACCCATTCTTGTGTACTACTCAAGAGTCTGGGATCCACACCATCTCGGATTGAAAGAATAAATCGAAGAAATTGAGAAGTGGCTGCTGGACTTGTTACCGATACATTCGGTCAGCACACAATTATTACGTAGAGGCTTCGGGAATTCAAATGGGACTCCCTGGTGGGGAGGCGACGTTCTTTTCGAGGAACGCTACTGTGAAAAATTTACAGAAACAGGATTTGCAGCTGATTGCAGAATGATCCTATCGCCACCAACATACGAGTACATTTCGCGTAAGGACCAAGAACGTAAGATAACTGTAATTAGTGCTCGCACGCATCCACAGAGGCAATCCTTTTCTCTTTGCTCTATTTGCGAGTGGAACAGGAAGGGAAATGACGAGCAATGGTACAATGCACTCTCCGCCCAGCACCGTACGTTGGCTTGTGATGTATGTATGTAAATATAGATGTAGATCTAATCTCGATTATTTTGGTTTTCCTTGGCTCTTATCCCTCATCATGGTCATGGCTGAGTCCTTTCCTGTTGTTGCCCGTTGTAGCTAAAGATTCATCTCACATAATCTCAGTGTCAATGGCAGTTGATCCTTTTTTGTAATGAATGAGTTCAAGAATAATAACATACTACAGAGTACGACTAAATGAATATAATTGGAAGTTTCACTACAAGTGAAACTTCAGCTTGTCATGGAAGATTCCAGAATATCAAATGGTTCAAATGGCTCTAAGCAATATGAGACTTAACATCTGAGGTCATCAGTCCCCTAGACTTAGAACTACTTAAAACTAACTAACCTAAGGACATCACACACATCCATGCCCGAGACAGGATTCAAACCTGCGACAGCAGAAGCAGCGTGGTTCCGGACTGATGCGCCTAGAACCGCTCGGCCACAGCAGCCGGCTCCAGAATATCAAAAATTCAGAAACACCTGTATACAACCTGGCCTGACAACGACTGTTACACACTCGATGATCTAAGTGGCACTCCAAAGCAATGTGTAGCTTCTGATATGGTGATGTATGTCACACTTGAACAGTTTACACTCACTTCTGATTCCTGTATCGCTCTCGAAGTTGATAGCAGAACAGCTCCTCCTTAAAGTGAACGGGATCTAATCCTGCCACAAGAACAGCCGACATTTAAAAACGCCAGTCCTTCGCAGTAAGTCACGGAGGTTGGGCGCTTTGTTACGTAACACATTATTCTGCCCAACAGTCCTTTGCGTGACCTACGGAAAACCAGACGACACTAAATGTTTCAAACTTCCTGTAGCCTAATACCAAGGCCACGTACTCTGAACGCTGTAATTCATCCTGTCAAATCACAGCACTGAAAATTTGCTTACCTCAGAACTAAGTCGACTCTCTTCCCACGGTAACCTGTTACCCAGAACTCGTCATTATTACTGGGGGTCTTGTCCTTCAAAAATCTGTTCCTCTTTCCGGATACATTAACGTTCAAATAGAGAATGAAATACGGTCTGTGTGAAACCAAAGCAAGGGTTCTATTTCGCAAATGCCTGTATATTCTTAAGGGACACGCTAGCGAGATATACCCAATGACATAAGCGTTGTTTCGAAGGTCGCGAACAATAATTTAATACGTTCTGTTCACGTCGATTTCCACTCATCCGTATCAAGACAGTACCCGCGTCTCACTGTGGTGCGCAGGTCCTTCTTGATAGAGAACACGGTTTTCCCCGGCCCGTGGCCCAGATCAGTGAATCCGTTTAGACTGATCGTCCATTTCTTGTTTATCATCATGAAATAATTGCCAGATTACCAGTCTTTCATATCGTATAGCATACGGCAAATGAAGTGTGAAAACAAATATTCTGACTTGACTATGCGCCAAGGTTTCTGCACAGAAGTTGTATTTCTCGACCTATCCACATTAAAAGTAATTCATAAATCGATAGGGCGTGCAAAATGTACCAAACAACCACTGAGACGCCTTTACCGTAAGGGGAAACGAATGAAACCGTGAAACGTTCTTAAGAATTACTTTGCTCTATCGTTATTTTTCAAATACCAGAGCAAAACTATTTTAGTTCAAAACATTTATCCAGTAACAATTATTTTATACGATATGTACTCAAAAAACAAATAAGTGTTTTCAGTGTAAAATGTTACAGCTTTGAGCGAAGGTCTTTGTAGTGTATATCAGTTGTACAAGACATGCTGGATTTTGGTAGTTTTCCAGTGGCACTCTGTGTTTACAGAGGGTAGTACTTAATTCCGTGTCCGACAGGCAATGAAACTGGAAGTGTTTCCTATCCTTTTATCAAAGAGGAGCAACCTCCAGTACTCAGCATCGCGCTAAAAACATGAAAACGTGAACTTACGAATGCTTGATCCCAAGATGAAACGGAAAAGGCTCCAAAACTAGTTCACGGAAACAATGAAACATTTCGTAAGTTATGGTAGCAGTTATCTATATTTATATCCAATCAATATACGAGGGCAAGTGAAAAATTATCTACACTTTTGCCATAACGTTTGTTATATTGCGCACCTTGTCTTCTGTCCTCGCTCATGTCATTGCTATACTGCTGTTGTGGTAATGCTGTGACAGTTTGATCTTATTTCCACCTTGTTCTTCCTCCTGTTGCAGATATAGCATGGCAGCTCCATTAGAAGTGGGCACCAAAGAGGAACACCGGCCGGTGATCCAATTCCTCTGGTCGGAGGGTGTCAAAGGGGCAGACGTTCATCGCAGACTATCATCGCAATATGGGTTAAGTGCACTATCATGTAAAAGTGTGTTTTTGTGGATCGAGAAGTTTAAAAGTGGTCGGACAAGTGTAACGCATGAAGAGGGAGCGGGACGGCCATCAACCTCCACTACAGGTGACAACACTCAGCAAGCTGGAGAGGTGGTTCTGGCGAATAGGCGAATCACTATCGGTGAGGTAGCATCCGCTTTGAACATCAGTCATGGCTCCGCCTAACACATCATCCACGACGAGCTCGGTTTCCATAAGGTCTGTGCACGGTGGGTAGCAAGAACGTTTACCGACGATCATAAGCTCACCCGTGTTAGGGTCTGTCTACGCTTACTCACTCGCTTAAACAACGAAGGTGATGCATTTTTGAGTAGAATTGTCACCGCAGATGAAAGATGGGTCCATCACTACGAGCCTGAGTCAAAGCGCAAGAGTATGCAGTGTAAACATCCTGGATTGCCGAAGAGGAAAAAATTCAAGACGGGGTCATACGCAGGAAAGTTTACGTTAACCGCGTTTTGGGACTCACAGGGACCCATACTGGCAGAGTTCATGGAAAAGGAAACGACTATCAACAGTGCGGGGTATGGTGAATTGTTGGAAAAGAAACTGAAGCCAGCAATTCGCACCAAACGCCGAGGTTTGCTGTCGAAGAAGGTGTTGTTGCACAACAATGCACAGCCACACACGGCCCGTCACACTATTGAAACCATCAACAAAATGAAATTTGAGGTACTGGAACACCCTCCCTACAGCCCAGACCTTGCTCCAAGTGACTTTCACTTGTTTGGCCCACTCAAGGATGCTTTGCGTGGTCGCCGATTTGTCTCAGATGTGGACGTGCGAAATGCGGTGCAAAAGTGGCTTCACGACCAACCGAAAACCTTTCGTTTGGAAGGAATACGTAAACTCGTTGACCGTTGGGCCAAGTGCACTGAGAAGGAGGGAGATTATATAGAAAACTGATGTGCATAGTATACCCATAGCTTCATGTTAATAAACGGTAGAATGAGAAGTGTCGATAATTTTTGACTTGCCCTCGTATTTAATCGGTACCGACCGAGGCCGTTCGACTTCTGCTGATACATTTACTTCCGTCAGTCCCCGGGTCCAGGGTTATCAATGGTTCTTTACAGTGTCCCTAATGCATCAGCATACTCTAGTTGAAAGTAAATTACGGTTGATAAAAACAATTAACATTACGGAAAAGAAGCGCACAAGGTCACCACAAGCTTAGATTATGCAGATCCACCTCACTCGCTGTCCCTCACTGACGTCAAATTTCATATATTCCACTCGGTCCTCTCATTTCATTTAGATCCCTTATTTAGCTGTAAATATTTGAAAAGAAAAAAGGTGCTTCCCTTGGCAGAGTTGAATTAATAAACAATAAAGCGTTTCTTACGCGGAATACAAATTTAGTTCATGCCAGCACCGCAGGTCTATTTTGTCAAAGCATGTGGTACAGTAGCCGAAGTGAAGAATCAATGAAAGGAACGACATCTTTTAATGTGCGTAGCACCCTTTCCGAGACTGTCAGAGGTAGAAGCCCTATTCTACACTCCTGGAAATGGAAAAAAGAACACATTGACACCGGTGTGTCAGACCCACCATACTTGCTCCGGACACTGCGAGAGGGCTGTACAAGCAATGATCACACGCACGGCACAGCGGACACACCAGGAACCGCGGTGTTGGCCGTCGAATGGCGCTAGCTGCGCAGCATTTGTGCACCGCCGCCGTCAGTGTCAGCCAGTTTGCCGTGGCATACGGAGCTCCATCGCAGTCTTTAACACTGGTAGCATGCCGCGACAGCGTGGACGTGAACCGTATGTGCAGTTGACGGACTTTGAGCGAGGGCGTATAGTGGGCATGCGGGAGGCCGGGTGGACGTACCGCCGAATTGCTCAACACGTGGGGCGTGAGGTCTCCACAGTACATCGATGTTGTCGCCAGTGGTCGGCGGAAGGTGCACGTGCCTGTCGACCTGGGACCGGACCGCAGCGACGCACGGATGCACGCCAAGACCGTAGGATCCTACGCAGTGCCGTAGGGGACCGCACCGCCACTTCCCAGCAAATTAGGGACACTGTTGCTCCTGGGGTATCGGCGAGGACCATTCGCAACCGTCTCCATGAAGCTGGGCTACGGTCCCGCACACCGTTAGGCCGTCTTCCGCTCACGCCCCAACATCGTGCAGCCCGCCTCCAGTGGTGTCGCGACAGGCGTGAATGGAGGGACGAATGGAGACGTGTCGTCTGCAGCGATGAGAGTCGCTTCTGCCTTGGTGCCAATGATGGTCGTATGCGTGTTTGGCGCCGTGCAGGTGAGCGCCACAATCAGGACTGCATACGACCGAGGCACACAGGGCCAACACCCGGCATCATGGTGTGGGGAGCGATCTCCTACACTGGCCGTACACCACTGGTGATCGTCGAGGGGACACTGAATAGTGCACGGTACATCCAAACCGTCATCGAACCCATCGTTCTACCATTCCTAGACCGGCAAGGGAACTTGCTGTTCCAACAGGACAATGCACGTCCGCATGTATCCCGTGCCACCCAACGTGCTCTAGAAGGTGTAAGTCAACTACCCTGGCCAGCAAGATCTCCGGATCTGTCCCCCATTGAGCATGTTTGGGACTGGATGAAGCGTCGTCTCACGCGGTCTGCACGTCCAGCACGAACGCTGGTCCAACTGAGGCGCCAGGTGGAAATGGCATGGCAAGCCGTTCCACAGGACTACATCCAGCATCTCTACGATCGTCTCCATGGGAGAATAGCAGCCTGCATTGCTGCGAAAGGTGGATATACACTGTACTAGTGCCGACATTGTGCATGCTCTGTTGCCTGTGTCTATGTGCCTGTGGTTCTGTCAGTGTGATCATGTGATGTATCTGACCCCAGGAATGTGTCAATAAAGTTTCCCCTTCCTGGGACAATGAATTCACGGTGTTCTTATTTCAATTTCCAGGAGTGTATCTCTTTACCCACTGACTAGAAAAATAAGACCTTGTAGTATAACAGAAGGCGGGGGGGGGGGGTGGGGGGTGGGGTGGAGGTGTACTGTGTTGTAAGCACAAAAGCAGAACAGCAGAATGTGTCAATCAGAAGAGTTGATTGACTTCGAACGTGAACTAGTCTTTGGATGTTACCTGAGTGACAAATACATCAGGAACATTTCAACTTTACTAAAGCTAGCCGGGTCGACTGTTGGTGACGTGAATGTCAAGTAGAAACGCGAAGAAAAAAGCACAGTTAAAACAAGACCAGGCAGATCTCATGTGCTGACGGGCGGGAACCGTGGAGCATTGCAGAGGGCGTTTGTAAAAAATCGTATGATATCAGCGGAAAGAAACACTCCGTAGTTCCACAGTGCTACCAGCAGCCCTGCTACCACAAAAACAGCACGTAGGGGGTGGGTGTTAAGCCGAATAGGGTATAACTTCCAGCAGCCACTTGTAAGCTACATATTTCTGTAGTCAGTGCTAACCGACGCTTGAGATTGGGTGCACAGTGGATGACTGGAAACGAGTGATATACAGCGATGAATCACACTAAACCCTGTGGCAATTTGATGAAAGGGTTTCAGTTTGGCAAATGCCTGCAGGAAGTTACCTGCCATCATGCTTAGTTCCCACACAGAGGTTAGGAGGAGGTCGTGTTACGGTATCGAGGTGTTCTTCGTGGTTGTGTTGTGACCTCCTTATTCCTGTCAAGAAAAGCTAAATGCGGAAGCATATGATCACATTTTACAGCATAATGTACCGCGTATGGTCGGGGAGCAGTTCTAAGACGATGACTGTACCTGGATTACAATGCAACCTACCATAAAGCAGTATCTATGAGGCAGTAGTTATGGACAATAAAATTCTTAAAGTAGACTGCCCACTGCCTCGACCGGGAACCAATGGAATACCTTTGTGATCAGTTAGAATGTCAACACCCCAGCATCTAATATTGCTCACTACTTTCTCTGGTTTCGACAGTTGAGGAAAAATGAGCTGCCATTCTTCCGCAGAAATTCAGACACCTAACTGAAAGTGTCTCCAATAGAGTTCAAGCCGATGTAATGGCGAAGTGCGGACACACTCCATTAATATCAACTGATAGGAGTCCAGATACTTTTGACCAGATAGTGTCAGATAGTGCTTCCGCATTAGAGTTGCAATCGGCTAGAATGGCCATCGTGGAGCATTAGCATCATCACCATGTTATCAGGTGTGATAGAATATACAAAGGGCGAGCATAGTGTCAGATGATTAGCGAGCATTTTGAAGGACCACGGAGAATGCTGTGTGCTCGCATGACATACCACCAGCCCTTGAGAGATGCTGAAAGTGGCATTGTTGTGTCTCTCCATGTGGCCCTCTGGTCGAATTCGTTCAATATTCATGCAAGAGGAGCATTTAGATGCCCTATTCTCTGAGGCTGGACTGAATGGGAATATAGGTGAAGACATACACGTTGTCAAGGTTCTGATCGACCAAGTCTGATAACAAACAATGGAGGATTGGCCTACTGAGCATAAAGGATACTGTAATTCCTTCATATCTCCACCTGCCATCCGGGAACAAGTAACAGATTCACTAAATTATGAAATCGTGTTATCCCGCATGAGTGGTTAGGGACTACCACAAGCCAAGACCATTGAGTCTTCATCCATTGAGTAGGTTGCTGTTAAGCCACGGCTGCCTTGTGGTGCCGTACCTGGGAAGCACGGACTGCTGACGTGTGGTGTCGCATCATTTTCAGCGATATATCTGGATACTGCAATTCCTCATATGGCTATCGTCTGTGAGTATGGCAGCGCTGAGACGACACATTCTGTCACTGACCTGGAGAGACACACTGGTGTGCGCGGGGAGCCATGGAGTATGACTGCAGGTCACCTCTGATAATGGTTCAGAGAACTTCGACACGAGTGTAAGGCAGAGACTGCCCGCATTCTCATGTTTTACCTCTCAGTAAACAGTATCGTGGTACAATCTTTCAACGCGAAAACGATGGAGCCCACACGTCTCTATGAAATGCCTGTTTGCCTTCGCATAAAAGTGTAAATATACACATGGTGGGAGATGAGAGGGAGAACAAAGGCTTAGAAGTCTAACGGTGAATGAATAAAATGTTCAGATTTTCGACTATGGGAGCATAGCCATTGCATCTATACAGATGTCGGGGAGTTACCACAGAGCACTGGAGGTTGCCCAGAGGGTCGATGTCCTTCAGTGCGAGTGCAGCACTGCCTGTTGTCAACACTGTTGTTGACGAACTAAATCACATCCTCGTCTAACAAACTGTAGTTTATGCATGCATAACCACTGTACTATCACAAAGGCAGGTATTGTTCCAACGGAGTCACAAACGTTAAATGATGAGTAATGTCGCAAGATATATCGGAAACAGAGAAGGCGATGTGTTCTTTACATTGTAAGTAGGCTGTTTAGGTTTTTATGTTGGTAATGCCACGTAGTGCTCTGTATGAAAATCGCTGACTGCGCTGTGTGCAGTCAGTGGCTGGTTGGACTCATTGTTGGAATATTCGCTTGTGTAGTGTTGGGCAGTTGGATGTGAACTGCTAGTAAGCGTTGTGCAGTTGGAAGTGAGCCGCCAGCAGTGGTGGATGTAGAGAGAAATGCCAGTTTTGAGAGGTTACTATAAGCGCACGATCTGGACGTGTGTCTGCCAGAAAAAGGAAATTTGTAAAGATGGAGGTCATGAATTGGTAAATATATTGTTGTTCTCTATCAAAATCTTTCATTTGTTAACTATGCCTATCAGTAGTTAGTGTCTTCAGTAGTTAGAATCTTTTATTCATCTGGCAGTATTGACGCTCGCTGTATTGCAATAGTTTCGAGTAACGAAGATTTTTGTGAGCTAAGTGATTGATGAAAGGTATAGGTTATTGTTAGTCAGGGCCATTCTTTTGTAGGGATTATTGAAAGTCAAATTGCGTTGCGCTAAAAATATTGTGTGTCAGTTTACTGATGATCAGAAGAAGTAGAGAGAAAACTGTCCGAGTACGTTGAGTTTTGCTCAGTTGTTTCTGTATCAAATAATGTAAGTTTTTTTTCCAGCACTATCATTCTTAATTTTCAAAGCGGACGTTTCAACATCATATAACATTATTCACTGCCATACGCATACCAATCGTCGAATCAGACCGAGCTATCCGATGAAGGAAAGTTCCACGCAGCCAGTTCCTCTGAAACATAGACAGGCGTCGTCATTTCTCTTGAATGAGGACAATTATGTTAAGTTGCACAAACAGGAAAATACCCGAGAACGCATTTCCTTAATTTAACATTAAGCATTCATCACACCACTGAGTGAACATCTGCAAGCTGTAACATGCGACGTATTGCGAATTGCTTACTCCTTACGAAGTAAACATGAAACAAAATCTGTTGGAATTCTGTAAATGAGGCAGATGACGAATATTTTGCAGGTTAAACAGTAATTCATACAAATACTGGCATTAGTAAGTGTTTAAAAGTTTCAAAAAGTTACGGCTCAGAGACAATCGGAAGCTCTAGAGGGCTGAACTGAAAACTTCGATAAGTTACAAGCTTCAGTACATCACAAGATCAAATCAAAGTCACGTATTGTGTGTTTCTGAGGTACTGATTCCCACTAGCTTCCAAGCGAGAGCACGTTTCGTGGGTATTACTATTGGCGTTCTGTTCACCGAGTCACACAAACATATCCAGTCGGCAGCGTCCCGTTCAGCGAAGATTTTAGTAATGTTCTGCATCTTGCGTCTGAGCGTTGTCTTGCTAGAATGTAAAGTACGATTTTTTCTGAAGAAACTTCACTGACGTACCGTTTCGTACTGAGAGTACTTGCAATCCTTTACACAAGTAAAAGTCGATGTCTGTCCGTTGCCAGTCATGTAAACGCTCCAAAGCGTATGATCATGAATCGTGAACGAGCCGCTCTGCAATCGGTTCGGTACAAATTAGAAACAGTCGCCATCCCCAAACGAACTGCAGATGTCCCGTTGCAAATTGTCTGTAAAAGTCATTACATGTGAAATGTAGGCTTGAGCCGTAACAATATGGCAGCTAATACTGTTGGGACTTACCGAGCGCCCTTCTGATTTAATCTCTCGCGCTAAGGAAGGTTTTTTTGTACTTCAAGATGGGGTCAAAAATTGCTTACTTAAATTCTTTGTAATAGTTAATTAAACTCGAGAAGTTAAACCTGAATGCTGGGCTGCGTCTCATACTCGGGTCCCTGCCTTTCACTAACAGCACGCTACTAATTTCGTCATTCGCGAATAGTTTTCATTTTTCGACGTTTCATAGGACTGTCCAAATTCCAAACACTGCAAAGGAATACTACTAGCATTCCGTGAAAATTGATTTAGCGGAGACTGAGTTTGTCATTCCATGAGGCGGGCACGAATGGGGCACTGTACGTAGCAGCAAGAGATCGGATTCGAATCACAGTCCAGCACACAGTTTGAACTTGTTACAATGTTCGTCGCAGGGTATAAACAAGACGGAGCAAGAGATATCGTTCTCTATCATACTAGGATATTGTGACAAAAATCTATGTTGTTCTGATTATTCCTTCATGGTGTTTATTACATTTATTTTTGCTGTATCCAAAGAAGCAGCATTTGTTAGAGACTTGGTGGCTATTGCCTGAAGTACATCGACATTAAATTAATTTTAGCGTTTCTAACCTGGATATGGAAATTTCTTCAAATACCAAAAGACCAGTAAAGACTAGTTTTTATCTCGCAGTATAGACGATAATGTTAGGAAGTTATTGGAAGATGTATGGGCGTTTAAGTTTTTTTTCCCAACTAATGTGAGTTCGAAGATTTTTGATGGCATCCATTGCGTCTCAAGTAAAATCTCGTTAGTACAAATGTGACAATCACTGTTTAACAGTCTCCTTCGTTTTGACCAGCCCACTGCGAAAGAAAAACACTATGAAGTTACTGAAAAGTTAACTTTAAATGAACGCGCACGTGGTGTCGAGTGAGAGTATTCTTCCGGGTGAACTGACATACTGAAGTTATGGTACTCGCATTCATTATTTTAAACACGACAACTTGTCACTGCCCTAGCCGCCACAGAGCACAAAAGGGTCAGAGATGTTATTCGGTCGCAAAAGTGCCGGATTCCATTTGTTCAGACTGAAACCGCTGTATCTACACACGTACTCAGTAAGCCAGCATACAGTCCGCGGGCAGATTGTACCTTGTACCACAGCTAGTCACTCCATTTCTTGGTCCACTTGCAAATGAAGCGAGGAAAAAACGATTCTCTACCAGCTTGATTTCTCCTGTTTTGTCTTCGCGGTCCACGCGTGAGATGTTGGTGGCAGTAGGAACTTTCTCCGGTCTCTTGCAAATGCCAGTTCACTCAACTTTCCCAGAGCGTCTTTTTCCCTCCACGGATACCCAATTGAGTTCATGGAACATTTACGTTATATTTGCGTGTTGATCGAACCTACCGGTAACAAATCTAATAACTCGACTCTGAATTTTCTCGACGTCTTTCTTTAATCCGACGAGGTGGGGATCTCAAATGCCCGATCAGTACTCAAGAATGAGTGCGTAAGTCTTCTTTGCAGATGAGCTGCACTTTCTTGGAATTTTCCCTATAAACCGAAGTCGGCCATTAGTCTTCCCTACAATCGACCTTATGTTACATCCTTCGCTAAATGACTTACTACTATTTGTTCCTTAACCATGTCCCAGAATGATGAAGTCGACATTGCTAGAGCTTCGACATTGTCATATACAGGATAGAGTGGACAGTGCCGCAGCCTGTTCAACCGGCTGTAACAACCGTATGTACCTTCGCCATTTCGTACATCTCTCATGGACAATATGTATACAGCGACACATCACTCGTATTTAAAATAATGAATGCAATTACTGAAGCTCCAGTCAACCAGCTCACTCGTAATATAGCGGATAGGTATTTGGCCGAAATGACAGTCAAAGAAATTGAGTTTTCACCTACTGAAACTGATAAATGGCTTATTAAATGTTCATGTAAATATGACGCCAAACAGGCCAAGAGAGGAAGGGGATGAATAACTGAAGACTTGGTGACAGTCCCAGACAAAGAACAAGGCAGAGCAGGAGAGCAAAGGCAACTCCAACAGACGAGGGTGCGGTTTCCCGAACCACCCTGCGCACCCCTCACGCCAAACACTGTTGGAGAGACGCTCGCCACTCAGCGACGGCCACACAAACTTGTTTGGCCCGCCACAGCCAGCTGAGGGGCGGAAGAGGGGCATAGGAGACTGGGGTCGTGCGACAGAGAGGGATGTATGTATATCGATTGTGGCGAGGGCATGCCGGGACGAAGCGGCACGGCGGTCGCAACTGGGCCGAATCGATAGTCGAGAACGACGGGAGAGAGGTAGCTCCCCAGCTGATCCTGTCCGCCGTGTCCGACCTCCACTGCTGGTAACCAAGAAGTTCGGCTACACGTTCCAGGGGTACATCGATACACACACAGCTACGGTTACGACTGTCTACTATCACAAGCCACGTCCACTGCACAGACGCCCAGTATTCTGTGCTTCTGAAAGAAAAAAAGTTTGTTTCGTACACAACTCACCTTAATTCTCGGCATAGTTTCCCTTGAGGGATATGCACTTGGCCCAGCGATCCTCCAATTTTTTTCATTCCAGCGGAGAAACAGGTTCTGTCAAACTGCGAAATACTTGTTGACTCCAACTATCACTTCCTCATTTGATGAAAATTTTTTCCCAGCAAGCAGAAGTTTCGACGAAGGGACCAGGAAGAAGTCACCTGGAGCTACGTCTGGATAATAAGGTGGATGAAGAACCAGTTCCAAGCCCAATTCATGCACTTTCGCTATTGGTATCGCTGAGGTGCGGGATGTTGCATTATTCTGATGAAACTACACTTTTTTGCGTACCACCCTTGGTCTTTTTGCAGCCAACACAAATTTCAACGATCCAACAATGGAGCATAATAGGGTCTAGTTATCGTTCCTAGTAATCATGGGGATTATTTCTTGGGAATTACAAAAAAATAGCTATCATCGTACCATCTGACAAAATGGTCTTTGTCTTCTTCGGTCACCAGCATCTGTCCATTGTTTTGACTGGCATTTGGACTCTGGAGTGTAGTGACGGATACAGGTGTGATGACACGTTGCGCTGAATGAGCTTATGGTCGACTGTGACCAATTGCGTCACCCACCTCGCACACAGCTTCGTCATACCCAATTCTCCGTGCAGAATATTATGCACTCGCTCAGTTGAGATGCCTACAGTCTCAGCAATCTCACAAATTTTTATTGGGTGGTCTTGCATTACCATATCATGGATTTTGTCAATGGGATCTTTCGTGGTGATCTCACTTGGAATCTGGAGCGCGCTTCGTCTTCGCTGCTTGTCTGACCACGTTTTAGTTCCTGAACCCAAAACTAAATGGTCTTCAACGATGCTGCAGAGTCCGTGTGATCTTCGTCCAGTTCTGTTCTGATTTGTGCAGCAGACCGCTCCTTCAAACTAAAATCTTTACTAATTGCACGGAAATGATTCTCTCCAGTTTCAATCGTAGTCGACACACTGATCAATTCAGACGGCTGTCAAGGATGTGCGCTATACATTGTTGAAATTCTTAATACGATTCTTGGAATAATCAAGCTTACCAATCATGAACGATCAACAAAAATGATCCATTCTTTCATGGATATGTACCAGACTTATCAAACAACCGTCGAGTACTTCGCAAACTATCGCTTTCCCAACGTTTGTCCTGTCGGACGGGATTCGCTTTTTTTCATGATTTGATAAAATTATCTTATTTTTTAATCTGTCACCAAAGTCGTCAGTTAAGATAACGGTGAGGTGTCTTGTATTGGCCGGCCGAAGTGGCCGTGCGGTTAAAGGCGCTGCAGTCTGGAACCGCAAGACCGCTACGGTCGCAGGTTCGAATCCTGCCTCTGGCATGGATGTTTGTGATGTCCTTAGGTTAGTTAGGTTTAACTAGTTCTAAGTTCTAGGGGACTAATGACCTCAGCAGTTGAGTCCCATAGTGCTCAGAGCCATTTGAACCATTTTTTTTGTCTTATCATGCTGTGTGTGTTATAAATTTTAACTTGTTTGTTCGAAAGCGAAGATTGGGGACCAAACTAGTGTTTGCCTACACAAGCGTGGTAAACAATCTAACCACTGCATTCAGGCTGGCAGGTTTTCTAGACCGAGTCCATCAGTGCACCACGCGGATTTGATCCAGGTCTGGCTAACTCCCCTTCCCACTAGCACGTTGTGCGTTTAACAGGTCCAAACGACGAAAAACGCCATCCAAATAAATGTGCCTTTAATTTGCTACCAAAGTTGAAAGAAAACGCTGTCAACTCATATTCGAATGCAATTCCCTCACCGAAGAAATACGGTCGCCAAACGTCATGCTTGCTATGTCGCTAGAAATTATATTGTCTGTCATTCCATAACCTATCCCAGGGCCGTCAGGTACGTTCACAGTTTTCCCCCAAATCCTTTAGAAATGTGTTAACATTCATATTTATAAATTCGTAACTTCTAGAATGCCTACATGTAGACGAAGTAAATAATGTCATGCAGCAGAAATTTCTCTATATCGAGGGTCACAGCTATTGAAATAATTATGATCAACAGGCCCCCTCAGGTGAGACCATAAATGATCATTTCCCAACAGCTGGCACCATTTCCTTGGCTACGCCCAGTTCCCTACTTTACTCGAGTTAATACAGTGCTATAGACGGAACATAAACTAAACACTTTCCTACCGCCGTTATTTATTATGCGTTATTAGGACATATGGGAGTCATAGCGCTACATGAAGTTGTCTTTATTATGTTCAGTCTTCGTCTTTGTTTCAAAGTCATTCGTAAGCATGGTTTAGTGGAACGTGCAATATTCGGTTCAGTATGACCATAGTGACTTTACATACTTATCGATCATTCTATCTGCAATAATGAACGACTAGTCAGATACTGAGGGCGACGTAAAGTGGGTCTGCCAACAATTTTTGGATGTGAAAAAGGCGATAAAAGTGAGAAAATTTGGCAAAAACTGACAAAAAAGGCTAACTTTAGTTAAGATGAGACAACAAGTATTTTAAAAATAGCATTATTGATTTGAAGAGAAAAAAGCCCTACCAAAAAGGCCAGTTAAGATCGTACTTGACTGTTTACAAATAAGAAGAAATCATTTATTTAACCTATTTTGTAATGTCGGGTCAAGCAGACAGCAAAATCTTATTCGTGGTTGTCTTAATAACCCGTGTACTATATGATATTTATAAACTATGCTGTTTATTCCAAATATGTCGTGATGTACAAAGGTACCGTTAGGCCGGAAACTGATAGCACAGCTTATACTATTGATAGAGAAACTAGTACGACTACATTTATATTGTTTTTTCCTCACAAATATTCGCCTGTTTCTTTTTCTATTTGGTACGATTTCCGATAATCTGGCAGGTTTGTTGAGCGTGAGGTCGAGAAGGAATGTAAGTGCACAGCTCAAATTGTCATGAGTGAAATGAGTATGAAGTTATTCATAATTTTGGTTTTTACAAATATTTCAAATGGTTCAAATGGCTCTGAGCACTATGGGACTCAACTGCGGAGGTCATTAGTCCCCTAGAACTTAGAACTAGTTAAACCTAACTAACCTAAGGACATCACAAACAACCATGCCCGAGGCAGGATTCGAACCTGCGACCGTAGCGGTCTTGCGGTTCCAGACTGCAGCGCCTTTAACCGCACGGCCACTTCGGCCGGCTACAAATATTTGTCTGGTTTTTCTTTTTCTTTTTTTCGAATGTGACGACGTGGAGGCACTGCGTATATGAAATGGATTGTTCTTATAGGGATCGTGCTGATGTTACTCCTCTCTTGTGGAAGATGTTTTTGTGACGTGGTTTATATGAACGGTTCAATTGCATGGGATCCCGTCTCTCTGTTTACTGGTTATTTATTTGTTTTCGGTACGTGACCTGTTATTTTTCGTTTGTAGTACGATTCCATTTTTTTTTCTTTTTCTTTCGGGTTATTGTGGAGGAATGTGAGAGTGTAATCTTTCGATCTGTTTTGCAGTTGGGTGTGTGTCTGGCATCCCTGTCTTCGTTTGAGCTATTCAGGTCCAGCGTACGCCGCGATTCCACTTGTGTATTTTTTACATTTTCTTTTGGGAGTCTGGTATCGCTATCTTCGTTTGAGCTAGGTAGGTCAAGCGAAATATTCGATTCCAGTTGTGTGTGTTTTTTTAATTTCTTGTTATTGGGGGTCTCGTGTAGCTGTTTATGTTTGAACTATGTTCGTCAACCGAATTATTCGATTCCAATCTTGTATTTTTTTCTATTTTCTCGTTCCGTTTACTCGGCTAGAGGAATTCGTGTGCGTTATTTTTTTATTTTTTTTGTTGCTTTGGAATGATCTTAGCTTCATTATTATTATTTTTTCCAGTTTAACCTCGCCCAAAACCCACTAATTCCTGCTGTTATCTCACTAATTCCATTTCATTAGCTGACTTAGCTTCAGAGCTCAGCTTACTAGCTGCCATTAGTTTTCCTTGTTCTTGCTGTCTTTTCTGCTTAAGTATTTTTTCGCCTGATGAAATCTACTTTTTTCTCCACTGGAAGTTTTGTTCACTTTCTTCTCCCCGAGCTGCTCTTTTTTCCTCTTCATTTTTCTGTTTTTCCTTTTCTTTCGTCTCTATTCTTCTAGGCAGTTCCGGTGTTTCTTGCGTGAACAGAGAAGCAATGAAAGCAGCCCTTTTGTCATAACTGCTGGTTTGTTGTCATGTGATTTGATTGTAGCTTTTGCTGTCATATCTGGATGGACAATTTTTTTTCTGAGAGTGATGTCCAGTTCTTTGAGAGATATTTTCGTGATGCAGAAAAACCCAGTTCTACCTCAGCAGTACTGGTAATGTCCTTGACATTATGTAAGTTTGCTGTTTGCCGCGCTACTGCTACGGTCGCAGGTTCGAATCCTGCCTCGGGCATGGATGTGTGTGATGTCCTTAGGTTAGTTAGGTTTAAGTAGTTCTAAGTTCTAGGGGACTGATGACCGTAGATGTTAAGTCCCATAGTGCTCAGAGCCATTTGAACCATTTTGCTGTTTGAACAGATAGTGATGAACTGCTGCTGTTCAAAAAATATCCCGAACTGTACGATGCCGGCGTAAGACGAAGATGTTGTGGTGGTATTTTGTACAAAATAAATGTTTATGTCTTGATGTTACTGCACTGCTGAACGTGAAAGCCTTCCTTTTCCATATTTAACGCAGCATAGCACACGGCAAAAAGCACCCCATGATCACTGGTATTTTTGCCTCAAATACCTTCTAGCAGGAAAAGGTAACTGAAAAAAAAGTGACACAGGTGACAAAGGTAACCCGGTGGCAGCATTGCGTAAAGTAGTAAAAGTTTTGGCATAACTCGTCGTAGTTTCAGCCTGAATGGTGTGTGAAAAACATGTAGAATAGCAAAGTCATGTTTATCACACTATATATGATTAATTTTGTAACCTGCAGTCTGGAAGGTCTTTATCGCTGACTGAATAGTGCAGTTGTACACTGGTCTGTTCAGGTTTTACGTGTCTTATTTAGACTATGTAACATATGGATGCAACAGTTCCCTATTACAATTGGGAGTGAGCGCGCGAGCTTATAAAATGGACCTTGGATCAATGGAAACGTGTAGCGCGTTAGGGTTAATCATGTTTGTTGCTACAACAGGTCAATGACAGTGTCCGAATACGCGGTTATCCAAGCAAACAGTTGCTCGAAAATGCACCATGTTATGGACGCAGTTCAATTTGGACAGTATTATGCTGTGGAGGACATCAACCTGGATTCCTATGCGAATCGTGGTAGTAATCGAAGGCACTGTTAAGTATGTGAACATTACGGCGAGCCATCTGCATCCCTTGATGCCTTATGTCTTTTCCAACGGCGATGGTATCTTCCAGCAAGATATCTTACCGTGTCACAGGGCAAGAACCATGATACAGTGGTTAGATATGCATGGTAGCGAACTCAGGCTGATATCTTGGCCGTCAATTAGCTTGATCTGATCTAGAACGCATACATCTGGGACGGTTTGGGGTGCCTGCTCCGCACCACAAACCACGGGCCAGTAATATACAGAAATTTGATGACTTGCGCATATTGTATATATGGTTCCACGTATTCCCGAAACCTACCAAGGACTTCGCGAATCTGTGCCACGCAGAATCACTGATGTACTGCCTTGCAGTACGCTGTTAAGCAGCTGGCGATTATGTGTGCCCTCATCAGTTTATATTGATAGCAGTCGTCCTGAAAAGGCGACTTAAGTGCAGTGCTCACTTACTATAACGTAGTTATTTACCAACTGAAAGTACTGTGAACGTTGTTTTCCATCTGTTACAGAGTTTCTTTCAGAATGGTGTTTCGTAGCAATGGAACATAGCTTGAAAGACTTTTGCACATCATTTAAGTCGTCGTTCCACACCAATGGTAAGCAATATACACATACTTCATTTTCATTGTGCGGTAGGTACTTATTTCAAAAGGGAAACGATTTCGTTTCGAAATCAGTCTGTTACTGGACGACATATGTTCTACTGGGATCAGTATTTTTTACATAAATTCATTAGACCTTCAGTACCTAGAAAAATGTAATAAAAAACGGTCCAAAATTCTGGGTATCTTGAGAGTGCGATAAGTCTTCGTTTGGAGTATAGCTGTTCAATGGAATCGTCAACTCGTATACCCATCAGAAAACATTTCGTCAATGTTTGTTTGAAACATTCTTTGAATTAAAAAACCCTCCAAAACATAAATATTTACTATACACGTGGGGGAGAATTCGTTGGCAACTAAATTAACCAACATGCGAGCTCTGTTACAAACGGCGTTCCACTTAAAGTGAAATTAATGCAACATGACGTTTCTATAGGAGTATACCCCGATAAAGGCTGGAATTCTGAAGAGACCAACTAAGAACCACAACTTCTGAAACAAGAAGCTCGTGTTTCATTCTTTATGTACTACTATCTGTGGAGACTGTTTGATGTCTTAAGTTTAATGTCCGCAATAGTGAAAAAAAATAGAAACAGAAAAGTAGTGTATCGTATTATTTTATGTAACGATAAATAGACAATATGTCTGGCGCAGGAGATGTTAGTATATACTAGGGGCGTTTGAAAAATCCATGCAAAAATAAAACCTACTTACGTGTTTGGGGAAAACCTTATTTATTTTTCCCACAGTCTCCTTTTAGACTTAAACACTTCGTCCAACGCTGTTCTAGTTAGTTGATCCCTTCCGAATAATACGAATTGTCCAAGTCTGCAAAATAGCTATTAGTTGCTGCATTCACCTCCTTGTTTGAATAAAATCTTTGTACTGCCAGCCATTTCTTCAAATTGGGGAACAAATAGTAGTCCGAGGGAGTAACGTCTGGATAGCAGGGGGGATGTGAAACGAGTTGGAATCCTATGTCCATTAATTTTGCGACCACAACTGCTGAGGTGTGTGCTGGTGCATTGTCGTGATGGAAAAGGACGTTTTTGCGGCCCAATCGCCGGCGTTTTCCTTGCAGCTCGGTTTTCAAACGGTCCAATAACGATGCATAATATGCACCTGTAATAGTTTTACCCTTTTCCAGTTAGTCGATGAGGATTATCCCTTGCGAATCCCAAACGACAGTAACTATAACCTTTCTGGTCAAAGGATTGGTCTTCGCCTTTTTTGGTTCAGATTCTCCCTTGGTAACCCATTGTTTAGATACTTGTTTGGTCTCACGAGTATAGTAATGTATCCATGTTTCATCCACATTTTCGAAATGACGCTTAAAGTGCTGCAGATTCTTCCTTGCAACACTTCACATGATTCCGTTTTTGGTCAAGCGTGAGCAATCGCTTAACCCATCTTGCGGATAGCTTTCTCATGTCCAATTGTTTATGCAAAATATTATGTACCCGTTCATTCGAGATGCCCACAGTACTAGCAATCTCACGCACCTTAACTCTTCTCTCATCCATAACCATATCACGGATTTTATCAATGGTTTCTGGAGTCGTATCCTCCACAGGGCGTCCAGAACGTTCAGCATCACTTGTGCCCATATGGCCACTCCGAAAATTTTGAAACCACTTATAAACTGTTCTAATCGAAGGCGCAGAGTCACTGTAATGTTTATCAAGCTTCGTTTTAGTCTCCTGAGGCATTTTGCCTTCCATAAAGTAATGTTTAATCACCACACGAAATTTTTCTTCGTCCATTTTTTGACAATCACTCGACTTCCTTAATTCACACGAATGCCAAACACAAAGAAATAGACAAATATGGCTGAAACTTGGTGTGCGTTCTTTCCAAAGATGCTACTAACTAAACATGACTTCGATACGCGCCGGTGGTGCCATCTCTCGGACCTTGCACGGGCTTTTCAGACACCCCTCGTACCTCCGTCCAGCTGACGTTGGTGGCTTTCTCACCTTTCGAGAAAATAAGCAGTAAGTCGTTCTCACGTATCCGTCGTAAAGTTATCCTCCATAAAATTTTAACTGCGCAGCGGTTGTTGAATTTCAAATTGTTTGCGTATCTATACGTCCCTGACCCGTATTTTTCTTCCAAGTGAATCCTATTAAGGGAACTAAATTTATGGAGAAATTTTGCTAACCATATTAAAGATACCTACAGTCAAAATTTTTTTTCTGAAGACAGATACACAACCATATGATCTAAACAATATAACATGGAACAGTAATCCAGACTCAAATGATCCCGATATTACATCTAATTCGACACCGAAATAATACCAACATATGTTTTACCAGTTATTACAATTTACTAGGTGCAAAATACCACACGAGTGAGGAAGAATCACAGAATCTGCGGAATAAGAAGAGAAATCACGGTTCATAAACGACCCTGTCAAAAATTGTAAGCAAAAAATTTGTCACAATCCTCGACAGGTCACAGCAATCGCAAAGCAACCTATAAGAAAACGGAAATTATAAAATTTAGAGGCATATGAATGCAACTGGCGAAAATGGAAACCACCAGATTTAGTGATGTGTCAGGTGAAGTTTGTTAACTGGAGACTTCGACGTGATTGGACGACAGTATATGCGTCAGTGCACTTTATGTTCGTATGATTACAGCTTAGTTGTTCATGTTGATAGGTTGGCAGTACAGCACAAAACAATTAGTGAAATGCAGAACACTCTAGGGGCTTCATGGAATGGAATTTCTTTTCAGATCATTGGGGATAAGCATGAAAGCAAAGACGTTATATCTCAACAAATTTCCATGTAGGAGAATCCAAAACTGTTTTAATAACATGTTAATACAGAAATGCATCCTAATAGTTAGTAGTCCGTCAATTACGATTTCCGAAAAGAAATATAATCAGCAAAACTAATTATCAGAAATGATGTGTCAGGTCGCATGCCCCTTAACGGATTCCTAATTCCCGTATGTGGTAGCACAATGAACTGGCACTGCTTGATCACGGAAGAAACTAAGTATGCTACTATTTATCGTAGCAGCAAGCTATTATACAGACGTTGTTAACCGCAAGAAATCTCGAAGCTCAGAAACAGGTGTTTGATATCTCCATATAGTTCTTAGTACAACTGTACATTTTAACAATTCCGACCTGGCGACAAATTTAAGAATTTATGCTCTAAAATATATGTACGAAGATGATCAAATCTTACTTTATGAATCTGTAAATCATTTTATTTTGTGGTGTCTAAAAAGTATATATGCAAGAAGCCAATAATAAATAAACAAAAATTGAAATAAAGAACCAACAACACTCAAGTTTTTTGGTTCAAATGGCTCTGAGCACTATGGGACTTAATATCTGAGGTCAACAGTCCCCTAGAACTTACAACTACTTAAACCTAAATAACTTAAGGACATCACACACATCCACGCTCGAGGCAAGTTTTTTTAGTAATTTGAAAAGAAAATGCAGTCTTTGTAAAATATTATAATCAGAAATTAAACTCTTTGGCAAAGTTTGCGTCTGCGTTGACAAATCTGTCTTAGTACTGGGTGCTGGTTTATTTGTCCGTGATAGACAAACACTCAAGCGTCTGTCCGATTTAAAATGTTCTCTATATCGACAGTATCTCGCACAGTCAGTATTATAGTGACGAAGTATCGATTAGCTTCTAGCGAGGCCTAAGCAGTATTCATTTCTGCGAGAGTAATATTCGCAGGTGCCGTAGTTGGCAGGAACCGCAGCGCCGGGTTGGTTGTTTGTGGGTCCCTTCCAGGAGAAACCGCGTTCAACCGCTCTGGGCCGACCAGCCACGGGGTCGGGGTGCCAAAATAACTGCACGTCAACTCTGCAACTCACAGTAAGCACCCAGTCTCTGTCGGTTATTTTAGGAGGTTGCAACGTCCACAACGACGACCTGTTCTCATTTCTGATGACAAACTTACGGCAAGTTACTTCGGGGCCGTTGAAGCTAAAAGACAAATCTTTACACAGGTTGTTGGTATATTTGCTTGAGTTCCGCACATCTTGTGGTCGTTACTGGAAGAATACCAACTGTCATTCGACAAGCACGTACTCAAGTCTTCTGAAATAACATAGAATTAAGATTATATCTAGTTTATTCTGTTTTCAGAGTTGTCATTCTGTTACGTACGAGAAACTGTAAGCAGTACGCACAAGAATACTAACAACACTGGTGGAAGAAAAAAGAGATGGAAGAAAGTGCGAGAGACGGAGGGGTCAAAACAAACTGACAGCTTTTAGTTAGGTCACACAACAGGTAATAAGTCACATTGGTTACATCATCACTGACGTAATTATGCAAAATTACAAGGAGATGAATGATGCAGGTCAGTACTGCAGTAACATTTATTAAAGAAAATAAGTTCATATGTAATGCTAAGCCGAATGTCTGACTGGCTTGACGCTTTATTATAAGTAAAATCCCAACAGACACTCGTAGAGACGAAGAAGCTAAGTAACTTGGGTGTACTTTGTCCTGAATGTGTGCATGAAATAAATTGGTAATTTATACGCGAAGCTACACAATATCGAGCTCGGTATATGAGGTTGGAACTGCATCGTGTTCGCGCGTTCTCTCCTGCTTTCGCCAACACTCGCCTGTCAGTTGCAGGTGTTATCGTCTGTACGTGTGCTACACTATGTGATCGAAAGTATCCGGACACCCCCAAAAACATGCGTTTTTCATACTGCCAGATTGGAGAATTGCGCAGGTCGCACCAGTGTTTAAGAAGGGTAGTAGGAGTAATCCATAGAACTACAGACCTATATCATTGTTATCGGTTTGCAGTAGGGTTTTGGAGCATATACTGTATTCAAACATTATGAATCACCTCGAAGGGAACGATCTATTGATATGTAATCAGCATGGGTTCAGAAAACATCGTTCTTGTGCAACGCAGCTAGCTCTTTATTCGCACGAAGTAATGGCCGCTATCGACAGGGGATCTCAAGTTGATTCCGTATTTCTAGATTTCCGGAAAGCTTTTGACACCGTTCCTCACAAGCGACTTCTAATCAAGCTGCGGGCATATGGGGTATCGTCTCAGCTGTGCGACTGGATTCGTTATTTCCTGTGAGGAACGTCGCAGTTCGTAGTAATAGATGGCAAATCATCGAGTAAAACTGAAGTGATCCTGGGTGACAATCTGAGCAGTTCTCTTAGGTTGTTCGCAGATGATGCTGTAATTTACCGTCTAGTAAGGTCATCCGAAGACCAGTATCAGTTGCAAAGCGATTTAGAAAAGATTGCTATATGGTGTGGCAGGTGGCAGTTGACGCTAAATAACGAAAAGTGTGAGGTGATCCACATGAGTTTCAAAAGAAATCCGTTAGAATTCGATTACTCGATAAATAGTACAATTCTCAAGGCTGTCAATTCAGCTAAGTACCTGGGTGTAAAAATTACGAACAACTTCAGTTGGAAAGACCACATGGATAATATTGTGCGGAAGGCGAGACAAAGGTTGCGTTTCATTGGCAGGACACTTAGAAGATGCAACAAGTCCACTAAAGAGACAGCTTACACTACACTCGTTCGTCCTCTGTTAGAATATTTCTGCGCGGTGTGGGATCCTTATCAGGTGGGATTGACGGAGGACACCGAAAGAGTGCAAAAAAGGGCAGCTCTTTTTGTATTATCACGTAATAGGGGAGTGAGTGTGGTACATATGATACGCGAGTTTGGATGGAACTCATTAAAGCAAAGACGTTTTTCGTCGCGGCGAGATCTATTTACGAAATTTCAGTCACCAACTTTCTCTTTCGAAAGCGAAAATATTTTGTTGAGCCCAACCTACATAGGTAGGAATGATCATCAAAATAAAATAAGAGAAATCAGAGCTCGAACAGAAAGGTTTAGGTGTTCGTTTTTCCCGCGCGCTGTTCGGGAGAGGAATGGTAGAGAGATAGTATGATTGTGGTTCGATGAACCCTCTGCCAAGCACCTAAATGTGAACTGCAGAGTAATCATGTAGATGTACTCCACATCAGCGACCTGAGTTGTCATTAGACATAGTGAGAGAGCAGAATGGGGCGGTCCGCGAACCTCACGGACTTCGAACGTGGTCAGGTGATTGGGTGTCATTTGTGTCATACGTTTGTACGCGAGATTTTCACATTCCTAAACATCCCTAGGGCCACTGTTTCCGATGTGATAGTGAAGCGGAAACGTGAAGGGACACGTGCAGCACAAAAGCGTACAGGCCGACGTCGTCTGTTGACTGACAGAGACCGCCGACAGTTGAAGAGGGTCGTAATGTGTAATAGGCAGACATCTCTCCAGACCATCACACAGGAATTCCAAACTGCGTCAGGATCCACTGCAAGTACTACGAAAGTTAGGCGGGAGGTGAGAAACTTGCGATTTCATGGTCGAGCGGCTGCTCGTACGTCACACATCACACCGGTAAATGCCAAATGACGTCTCGGTTGGTGTAAGGAGCTTTAACATTGGACGACTGAACAGTGGAAAAACGATGTGTGGAGTGACGAATCACGGTACACAATGTGGCTATCCGATGGCAGGGTGTGGGTATGGCGAATGCCCAGTGAACATCATCTGCCGGTGTGTGTAGTGCCAACAGTAAAATTCGGAGGTGGTGGTGTTATGGTGTGGTCGTGTTTTTCAAGGAGGGGGCTTGCAACCCTTGTTGTGTTGTGTGGCACTATCACAGCACACGCCTACATTAATGTTTTAAGCATCGTCGTGCTCCCCACTGTTGAAGAGCAATTCGAGGATGGCGATTGCATCTTTCAACACGATCGATCACCTGTTCATAATGCATTGCCTGTGGCGGAGTGGTTACATGACAATAACATCTCTGTAATGGACTGGCCTGCACAGAGTCCTGACCTGAATCAGTGCAAAAATTATTATAACCTACACCTTTGGGGTATAAGTTCGTTTTACGCACTCTACATCTCTCTCTAGAGTACGATGCTACACATTCTAATTCCACAGAGAGGAACGCTACGGGATTGTTCCTTCTTATCACAAAAGTTTGGTAAGCCTGCCACAACACCAAAAACCCCGACCGTGAAATACGCCCAGTGATCGGTCTTCTGAGAGCGGGAAAAAAAAGAAGAAACGAGGGTTCCACGGTCATTCTCCATGAAATTTGTGTGTTTATGGAAACAAGTGCAAGAGTAATAATACTGAGAGACAAAGGCAGCTCTCGTATCGAGACTGGTGAAGTGATGCGCAAGATCAAAAAAAGGATGTGACAACTGTCTGCATTCACCAGAGAAACTGCGCGAAAAGTGGATAAACACTTAAGAATAATCATTGATTCAGGATTATAGAATTGCCGCGCCATATTTCTCAAGGCTTACAAATAGAATTCTGTGACATAAATACCGGTCAGCTGAAGCATGTTTCCACAAGTTCGGTGCCCAGATTTCTGTCTAACGGATCTACCGGTTGGAGACCGAGGACGATCGTTTCCTCGCTCACATTGTTGCAGGTTATGAAATGAAATTTGTATGTGTGTGTGGACCGTGAGAAAATAGTACTCTGTGGAGTGCCATCACACCAGTTCCCAACGAAATGTTAGATGCTGCCAGACGTTTACTCCAAAGAAGGTTGTGACCACTGCCTTTTGGGGCAGGCTAAGAGTGCTACCGGTTCTGTTTATGGGAAGAGGCACAAATAACTCAATACGCCCAGCGAAAAGTGAAAAAAAAAAATCAGAACAACCGAAGTGGAAAGCTGAGCCCTGGCATACTTTCTTTGGACGACAAGATCTCTCTTATAACGCAAAGTTAATTCGATAAAATTTTACATGTTTCAAATAGTTGTTCGACAATGTTGCATAAATCCCTGAATTGGATCGTAATCATTTCCCAAACGTTCTTGTCAGACACTTCTCGAACGAAAAAGAGTTTCAAAATGCCATCGAATTATGTTAATGTCATCGGCGGTATAGTTCTCCCATGCATGCACAAAGAAACTCGCGCATCGCTACGGTAAGTATCTAAATGTCGCAGGGAATTATGTTCAGCGCTAGTTTAAGATTGTATCGTACGTAAGTAAGAAAACGTAACCTGAGATAGCGTTTCTTAACAACTGAATGGAATTTCCATTCAGTACTGTTCTTGCGTATCTCGCCGGCTGACCCCCTGCAACCGGCGGTTTCCAGTGCGGAACTAGCTCCCAGCCTATTCGGAGAGTCTGACAGGAAGTGCGCAGACGCCGAAGAGGCGTGTGAAGGTGCGCATGCGCGAGCTGCCTGTCCCCGGCCGATACCGGCTTCAGCCAGCGCTCACCTAGCAGCACCGGCACCAGGGGGATGGGATTTGCGCAGAGGGCACAACGCACTGTTACGAACATCAACACGCCCCCATAAATAACTCATCTACCTCGGGAAACAACCACCACATGACGAGCACCATATAATTCACATAACAACCCGCCAAATCGCTTTAGACCTTCTACGAGCGTAAAAATTAACAATTCTCCCAAAACAAAAACATTGAGAACGTAATCCCAGCTCGAGTAATCGAGTCGTGCTGGCATATGTTCAGAATAATAACTGAAGAAAATTTATTTATATGATACCCTCAGACACCTTATTATAATGATTCGATACGTTTTTAGAAGTGGTTCTTCTTAAATCTACAACCAAAATTTATATATTTTTAACTGCTGACTACTGTCTATTTGATGGGTCTGCAGCTTTTAAGCCTCTCTCTACGAAATGCAGGACTGTTAAATTAATTTTTTGCAGTAGAAAATATTTATTTCTGAAAGCTAGACTCCCACTGAAATAACTGCCTCAAAATTTCATCGAAAAGTAGTAGTCTTTCTTTAGGGCATTATACATTCACGCAGGTAAGTTGACCAAATTGCTTACATTCATTTTACGTGAAATGGGGGCTTAGTGTAAATGAACGTTTCGATTTGTTAGAAAGGTTTTTAGTGTATCCCTCAGTGTACAGCCAGAACGTACAAGAGCGTAAATGATCATTTAAAGGCAAACCTCTCATGCTACTGTAAGGTGCAGCAAGATGGTGCCGCAGTTACTTGCCAATAACATAACTCTCTTTCGCGACCTATACGTTTCTGGGCAGGCAAGAACAGGAGAATATTCGTATTTTGCGTCGGCCGGAGAAGATGCGTTGGAGTTTTTATGACGAAAGATCGAGATAGAAAAAAGAACCATGTACCGCCGTCAAGGAGATCCTACAGATTATTTAATTTGATTATTGCGAATATAGCTAGTTTAATAACGTGGTGATATTAGTTGGATTCCTCGTATGTAGGTTACACATAATTGCATTGCGAATTCCGTTGAAAATGAAACGAAAATAAGCGACAGGTTTAGAAAAAAATCGTATAATATGCCATTAGGAATTAAGAGCTTTTTTTTTTTAAAGAACATACCAGAATCGTTACTTTCAATTATTATACAATGTCGAAAGAAAAGTAATAATAACAATACTGGTAATAATAACAAGAATAATAATAATAAGCATTCAGCACAAGAATTCATTTCACAACACTTAATAATTCTTAATGAATGGGAAAGATGTCGATCCCGGAAATCCTCTGGAATCATTTCTAAAAATACTGGCAAATATACATTGGGAATACAGGACCAAATATATAAGTCGGAATTCTACTTTTCGACCCATTTTATCGTCGTACAACTGCGATAGCACTAGTAAGTGCATTTCAAGTAATTCTGTAGGGTATGGAAAAAGTTTTCCAGGAGAAAATTCTTCAGTTTTGGATTGAAAACCTGCAGATCGCTACTGACACCTTCTGAAAGCCTGATGATGACGTGTATTTCTGAGTGTTGACCATTCTTTCGAACAGAACTTGAGGAAGTGACAACAAATAGATATAGTCCCTGTGTCTTGTGATCACTAGATGGATGCTGCTATTCCAACTCAACACGTTGTGAACTATAAATTACACCTGAGACAAGATTTGCTCCGATGTCAAATAATCTTCAATTTTTTAAATAGGAACCAACATGAGGGTCGTGAATTAACACAGCAAAAAGCTTTTGAACTAAATTTTTTATTTATGCTTGAACTGAACTGGCCGGAAATATTACGTCATATACGACGGTTATTCGGAAAGTAAGGAACGATCGGTCGCGAAATGGAAAATACAGTGACAATCTGATGAAGCGTTGCACAGATGCATTGGGCACTGTGTCTAGTACGCCCGTCGATCGCATCATGTCGCTCTTTTCAGTTCTGAGCTCACGGTGAGAACGTAAAGATGGCTAGAAATTAGCGTTTCCCGCCAAATATGAGGGCCTGGCAAAAGATTTTGCCTGAAGCTATGCAATCCACATAACACGACAATTCTCGGCCGCACTCTGCAGGGGCAATGAAGATGCTCGTGCAGCGTTTTCGATGGGAAGTGTTTGATCACCAACAATACTGCCCGTAATTGGCTACCCCTGAGGTTCTTCTCTGCTCAAATGAACCGCTGACTATGAAGACAATATTTTGACACAGGCAGCGAGCTGCAGTCCAGAGTAGAAAATTGTTGAAAAGCACTGGCGGCTGGCTTCTATAACGAGGGAATTGAAAAGTTGGTACAACGCTAGGACAGATGTCTAAGTCTGAGCGTCGACAGTGTAGAGAAATAGCTGGAAGGTATGGCTAACCGTTGCAAATAAAACAGTTTTCATTTTCACTGTGGTTTCCATTTCGCGACCTATCGTTCCTTATTTTCCGAATAGCCCCCGTAACTCGGAAGGAAGGAAATATAAAAAGCAGACTATTTTCAGTGCATTGCGGATGCTTACTACGAACAATGTTGTAATCGTCTAGGCAGATGAATACAGCTACAAATCTTTTATTTTCAACTAGAATACGAGGAGAGCGAGACCTCAGTGCAAAACAGTCGTGTGTAAGAAACTACATTTTTATTGCAAATGTAGGTCAGCTGACACGTATGAGCGAGATTTGCTACACAGCTCATTTCCTGCCCCAAAACTGAATAGCCCTTCAATTTTTTTGTGTCTCACCATAACTCGAATCGCCCCCAGACACCGCCCTCGTGTGGACCCTGCGCCACGATTACTCAGCTGGTAGCGCAGTAAACAGACTTGACCCTGTGAATCAGAGCTGAAGTCCTCCCCGCTGGCTCGACGCCAAGAGCCCGTTGTTTCCAAGCGCGTCGCGTGTTGTCTACCGAGCGGGCGCACGCGAAACGGCAGCCAACTCTCAACCCGCGCCGGCGCACCGTTTGGCACGAATACTTAAAAGTCACGGTCACGGGCCACCGGCGCCGAGATCGTTACCCACGTACCTGGATTCCTCATTCGCATGCGACGTTTATCCGCCAGGCATTCCCTTTAACCGACGCCGCCGGCTGTTTGGGCGTACAAGGGACTGTACTGCGTCACGGCGCAGGCGTATCCAATCTGATACCGGACGGATCCAATTCCTACCGGTCTCTGCCGACCACTACTCGTCATAATCTGGTATATATCACATATTTCCTTACGATTGCAAAAGCTCTTAATTACTACGTATTTATTTACACTTACATTGCTATTTACTTTGATTCTTTGGTATTAAATAATATTAATATTGTAATAAACGTCAGTTTAATTTTCACGGTCCTTTGTCGCTGTATGCACGTTGATGGATACGTATTAGCTTGACATGCTATGCGGATTCATCAGAAAACGGCTACTGGACAAAACTCTGCTACTCGAGCGTGGTGTAACAAACAAGTGAGTTCCTATATTCTGTTGATCCTACTTCTGAACACGAGGATGAGCTCGGAATATACCGCAGTGTCAGAGGGGTTACGTAACTTGCAGCCTAAAACCATTAACTAAGGACTCAAGTACTTTATTAAAATCTACATTTCTATCTCTATCATTTGTATGTAATACACACTACTATAACGATCGGTTAATTTCACCTTAGAGCCAGAAAGCCCTTAAAAAACGAAACAGGACAACGATGCACAAAACTGAAGAAGAAGAAATGTGTGTGTGTGTGTGTGAGAGAGAGAGAGAGAGAGAGAGAGTTTACTAGTTGGAGAATTCTCCGTCACTTTTACTTACTGAGAATTTCACTGCATAAGTGAAACGCACAATCTGTTCTCCACCGAAGAAAACAATTTCTATCCGCATTCTTAGTACAGTTGGATTGGCGGTAAAATATGGTGCCTAGCTTGCCTGTCTAACGTTTCTTGAGAAGGTAAGGAAGTGAACCCAGTAAGTCCAACTTTCTAGAACACACACTTTTGAGCATTTATGTGGCTTTTCTTGTCGGGGTTGGTCCGCTGCAAATGAAACTCGTGGTAGCTGCCATCTTGCTGCACGTTCACTTCAGTGAACAATTGGTCAATTCTGATGTTAGACAGCTCGATGAAATATTACATACCGCTGCTAAGTGCTCTTGAGCTACGGGAAGACTTTATTATTAAAATGTACTTAATTACCACGACCCACTGAAGAGTCTCTCTCTCTCATTTATACCCACATACATACACACAAACTTGAATTTTTTGTCAGGAACTACTTTTAGATACCGAGGATATTTGCGTTTCTCGTAAGAGCTTTCTTTTGAGGTTAAGTCAATGATGTTCATCTAGCTCTAACCTGCTTTACAGGAAACATATATTTAAATAAGGTCCAAAAGGATTCTTATCGTTCTTTTTTGTTTACAGTTGAATTCCGTGGCCTTGTTGTGAGTCCTTTGTTTTAACCTAATTATAGAAAACGTGTCTTAGCTCCAAGGAAACGACTGTCACTACGAAATGAGGACGGTGCCTTCGAGCCAGCAACCTCTCTGCCAGCTAAGAGCTTAAGGGAATTTCTACCAGGATTCATTTTTAAGAAAGCTGAGCGCCCGCATTATGTTGTTTCCGAGCTTTTCTCCCTCAAATACGCGTCAGCTTGGAACTGTTACAGTTTGTCAATCATTCTACAGTAAGTCATAGCAACATATTAAGAAAAAAAAATCAGAGTTCGGTATAATACTTGCTACTAAGTCACGACCAGTCGCAAATACGATGAACTGTTACGCTTTATTTGGTCTACACCTGAGATAAATAAACACTCCTAATACGCCTTTGTGTGCGTTAGCAAGACTGCACAAAACACTAACCGGTACATTACAGGCTGCCTTCGCTAATGATAGGCAGCTTACTTCGACGCACCTGCCTTGCCATTATTCAACTGTTTTATTATTAGTCTTTGGTTTACAGTATAGATTTTGGCTGGTTCAAATGGTTCAAATGGCTCTGAGCACTATGGGACTTAACATCTGTGGTCATCAGTCCCCTAGAACTTAGAACTACTTAAACCTAACTAATCTAAGGACATCACACACATCCATGCCCGAGGCAGGATTCGAATCTGCGACCGTAGCGGTCACGCGGTTCCAGACTGAAGCGCCTAGAACCGCACGGCCACACCGGCTGGCAGTATAGATTTTAATATTAATTTTTACACAGGACATTCTAGTAGCCGATCCAAATAAGGTGTTCCCATTATGACGCTCCGTTTGCGCACTGTACGTACAAATACGTATTTGTTGATACACAAGGCGTCCGCGCTGTTCTTCGCCGTTAACGTTTCAGTAAGCGGGAATGACGCACAGCATACAGTCTTCTATGCTAACCTGCCTGCATCTGACGCAGCATATGTTCGTCATCCGTGGGAAATTCCTTCATACAAATAGCTCCATGCCCAGAGTTCTTTCGTTTGAATAACTACAGCTGTTTTGATGATTTTTTAAACATCCGTTTAACTGTATGTACAGGAATTGGAGAAAATAATACGAACGATACGTTACATTTATCTCATTTCCAAACATTTTTTTCTGAAGCACCTGCGCCGGCATTGTCTTTACTTTTCTCCTTGTGAAGTTCACATTCAAAGAGGTGCTACCAGTAGCTAACACGTCTGTTATCTATACATATTATAAATTAAAAGCAACGGCCTTGCCGTAGTGGATACACCGGTTCCCGTGAGATCACCGAAGTTAAGCACTGTTGGGCGTGGCCGGCGCTTGGATGGGTGACCATCCAGCCACCATGCGCTGTTGCCATTTTTCGGGGTGCACTCAGCCTCGTGATGCCAATTGAGGAGCTACTCGACCGAATAGTAGCGGCTCCGGTCAAAGAAAACCATCATAACGACCGGGAGAGCGGTGTGCTGACCACAGCCCCTCCTATCCGAATCCTCTTCTGAGGCTGACACGGCGGTCGGATGGTCCAGATGGGCCATTTGTGGCCTGAAGACGGAGTGCTTTTTTTATATAAATGAAAGCCGTCAAATCAGACCTCAGGGAATTGTCCGTGATAATAATAGTAAATCCACGAAGCAGACTCAAATGCAAAATTAGAGACAAGGTGTATTAAAGAGAACAAGATGAATATAGATGAAGTACACGAACAAAAATAGTACGATTGGAACTGCATAAACTTAACTTTGTTGGTAGAGTAACAAGTGGCAAACCATTTGTACACCAAGTGCATGCAAGGAGGTTCTTCAGCGGTACAGAGAGCACAATATTGAGGCGTGTAGGCACATAATGTGGCCTGACGTGCTTACGTTTACATTGCCTTTACCGCAAGAAGAGTTTGGGAAGTGTACAATTAAACCTGCATCAGACGGCACGAGGGACTGGCACTGAAGGTAGAGGCCCTCATGTCGTGGTTTTCCTTGTGTTCTATGGTCACACTGGAAAAAAGAGGAAAAAATATTAACCAGTCAGATCTATGAAACCATTTTAGAGGACCACGGTCGTTGTAAAGTGTAAGCATTATTTCAAAATAATAAGCCCTCACTGAAACCGCTCTACAGCTATAAGATTGATTTTATGGGCACGAGTAGGAAGTAACAAATGTTGCTTAGCCTTCATAATAGCCAATTCGTAAAATACCGAGGACTGTGGTTTTGTACAGAACAATGTTAAAAGTTTCTTATGCTTTTGCACATCTCTCAACTGAATAGAAAAATATCCTCAGGAGAACTGCTTTATATCACACCGGTGACGATTCAGAAGGCCCTGGTGGATTTATATTGTTTTGTATGACTAAATCTTATTCGTTTCCCCTTTTTTTTCTTCTCCTTTTATACAAACCACATTATAGCTTACTAAATCTAACCTTTCCTATTGCGTTTGGCATTAGACTTTAGACTTAGTTTCTTCACAAATGTGACTCGGTTAACTGTCGACATTGTCAGACAGGTGATACGAATATCTTGTTTCATCAAGGATCTGATGATGGCGGTTCAGAAGCAGATTTTTATAAATGAAGATACATGAGTACTGTCAATTTTATTTATAATTTTGAGATCTGAAAATGTTGTAGAGTGAAGAAATCAACGATGTTGTGAGTTTTCTCAATTCAACATTAGCAATTTAGCCAAAATTCGTATAGGAAGAAACTTCTCAGAGCAGGTAAGCATTCACGCCGTATCTTAAAAAACATTCTCTTTGTTCTATCTTGATAGAGTGGGTGAAACGTTTTACGGGCTCCACTCAAGAAAAGATGCCTCCCTTTCAGTAAAAAAAAAACCTCTCAAATGGAAAAGCAACGATCATTTACAATGATCAGAAGGGGTATGGTTACTAAAGACAGCTGCGGGCACGAGCTGTTCAAAGCCCTATGGCCTCCACAGTGAACGAAGTCTGCTCCTGTGGATCACCAGAGAAGGAGTCAGGCTACGTCACTCGACACAGTCTCCATGTCTGTCCATGTTCTGAGTAGATTGTGGTAAATCTTTACTAAGATCTAGGGACTTTCGTTCTAGAACTATGTTGTAGCAGTGTGGTGAGTCACTGTGAACTTCTTATTAGCTATCTTCTATTATGCCGTCCGTGGTAAATTGTTTTGTGTGTGATGAACTTATTTAGACAGCTGCAGTTGGCTCATTTTACCCACTTCAAGGCGAGCAAACAAACTTAATAACAGAACTTTACCGACAGCAATTTCCGAAGTAACTTTTCCGTATTACATAAACTGTGACGTTTGCGAGCTCTAAATGTCCACTGTTAGGGAATAAAAGCTGTGTGTTACATCAGTGGTAACACAAGCAGAGAGTGTAGAGGACTTTGACGTCCTAAATTTGAAACAATTGTTTGAAGAACATAATCATTTTTATTAAGAAATTGTGCTAAAAACCATTTAGCAGATACTAAAAAAAACTTGTACTTGCCTTCCTAGTATGAATTTGTATTGCAGAGCTGCTGTGATGGATAAGCTGCAGTTTTTGGTGAGACAACTGAAAAGAACCTACAGTACTAAGTCGTGAGATGACAGTTTTTCAGTATTTTTCGAGTCTGACGGTCATATGTGCTCGTCTCACAATCGTATGTGCTGCCACTGCAGAGTGGGGTGGAGGGGGAGGGGGAATGTGTAATTTCGTATCTGGACCATCAGATAGCTGCAAGATCCCTAGACAGAGCGATTGGATAATAGATGATTTTGTTCATTGCGTAAATTCTTCGAAAACGACAACTAATTCGATTGCACGAGGCTGCATCCTCGGAACTGTGACATAGTGTGAGGATAAATAAATAAATTTGCTCGTTCTCTTGTCTCCAATTGCCGTTTAATATGACACTGTAACCGATCTGCAACTATGAAGTAATCTCTGGACTCCCTGTGCCCTTTGAAGACTGCGAACTAATGCCTTACCTGGCCGTTTCTATCGTGAATAGAATCAACCTAGAGACACGCGAAGAGTATAAATGCTTCCAGATAACTGTTGGAGCTACATTACATTAGCAGCTACCAGTTGTGTGCTTTAATTGGGTCTCTTTATATTGCAAAGAAGTTCATATTTATTTTCTTTGAGTATTTCGTCACCTTACCGTTACCCAAAGTAAGGTCCACATCATATTCGATTCCAGCGTTTTTCAATATACAATCATATTATTTCCTTTTCTCCTCATCTTATCCAAATCTACAACACAAATTTTTTTCTAGTAATCGAACGTCGCCTGTACTGCTCCTCAACAAACATCCGTGCACAATCCCATTATTTTCATTAGACGCCAGATCCTCTTCTGCAATATAAACGTTTTTCTAGTAACAGAACGATTACGCATGATGATCCTGGCAGACATAGACATTAAAAAAGTACAGTGAAGAACTCTAAATATTTTATTGCTGATGAAATTTTTCATAATGGAGAGTTACGTAAAATAATTTTCCTCTCTGACTTCACGCGCAAATTATCAAACAGCTGTCGGCCGAAGAATCCGAAACAATCGTCTCCACATAACATGCTATTTTACCGCAGATGGTTAACCTGATTTACAGACATTAGCTAGTTACTACAAAACCTTAATAACTATGGGTATACTCGATGTTGAACCCGTATTCACTATTTTACCAACAGCTCGCTGCTTGATAAACGTGTGTTACTCGAACAACGACGGACTTTGTTTCACATTACGCTGTAACTGTGTGACTGATACTGGACTCAGAAATTATACGATCGTAATAATTGCTTCTGTGAATATACGGATTACCAAACCAGACCAAGAAAAATGGGAAGAGCAGGAGTTAAGATAGCAGTATCGAATCATCTTGTCGAGAACTGAAATCAAACAGTGATAATAGCCAAGAAGAGCACGAAAATTACGACGGCGAGAAATAGGAGAAGTAGAGGAAGGAAGACGGGGGAGGAGGAGGTATTTAGGAGAAATTCAAACTTTGCAGTTACTCCAAAAGTGTCTTTTAAAGCCCGTCAGATCTCATATTCGCTTGTAGTTTATCCAGCAGCGTCGCAATTCTGAAAGGCAAGTGAATGTAATTTTTGGTTGCGTGCTTTCTTAAATCAGGGACTCTCTATGAAACGAGCTCACATCCTCCTAATGTTTTTCAGTATCCCCATAGGGAGCGTAGTGTTCTAAGACAATAAAATTCCGTCACTGCCGCAACTGCGATGTCAGAAAATGTTGGCGGTCTTCACATCAGCCTTCCTAACTGAAGTACCCCAGCGGCCTTATTCAATACACCGGCAGCAGTTTCTGAAAGGTAAGCTTCAGGGGTATAAACAGCGACGCTTGGTTCAAATGGCTCTGAGCACTATGGGACTTAACATCTGAGGTCATCAGTCCCCTAGAACTTAAAACTACTTAAACCTAACTAACCTAAGGACATCACACACATCCATGCCAGAAGCAGGAATCGAACCTGCGACCGTAGCGGTGGGGCTGTTCCAGACTGAAGTGCCTAGAACCGCTCGACCACAGCGGCCGGCGATCGTGACTTAGTAGCAAGTATTGCACCGACTAAAGGCCTCGGTATAAGGCATAATATTCTTCTCTATCCCTACACAGATGTACTTTCATTCAGTTTTTAATTTTGGTTTCATGTAATTCGATTAATTCTTTTTGTAGCTTTCAGATCTGATTTATGCAAGATACAGGGTTACTAATAAGTACCTCGACAGTGTGGATAGAGCATCGCTTGAAGTTTTTAACTCAGGTTACAGATCCTCAGCATGAGCACCGTTAGTGAAGAGCAAACGTCCATATATGCGTGTAATTCATTGAAAAAATTAATGCTATATTGGCTCATAATCCATCGCGACCGTTTCAAAAATATGAAATGGTTTTTCTGACACCGCTACGAGTCAAAACTTTTTATTGTCTCACTTAGTTTAATAAAGCAATTTGTTTCGAGATGCAAACCTCATAGCCAGGCAACAATGGCATTACAAAAGTACACATATGTATCAGAGGTGTTCTTCATAGTCTTGCCGAGCGGAGGCCGTGGAGAAAGAGACGGGTAAACTAATACGGAAGGGTATTTACTTCATTCATTGGTCGCTGTTCACATACAGAAATTTTAATATAATCCACTCATTTCGTTCATATGTTTTTCTCGTAGTGTGTTCGGTTAACTCAGCTGCAATGGCTAGTTGGCTCATGTTAACCACTGTTTCTAAAACTGCAAAGGACACTTAAAACACCTCATGACAATCAGCTCTCCACTGTAGTAGAAACAAGATGGCGGCTAAAAGAAAATATGTTTCGATATAACTATCGATGTGCCGCTCATAGTGTTATGTCAAATGCAAAGTCTTGAACACATCTTGCTGACACATCCCTGATTTGACTGACGAAATATATAATAACAGGGAGCGGGACAATTTGATATTAATAATAAGATTAAAAGTTTGTTTTAAGGAACTGTAAAGATATTGCTATTGGAACACAGATTCACACATATTCTCAATCGTTAGGTATTTTCAGTTTTAACAGTACTGAATTGAAGATGGCGAAGAAAGGCGAGTTTTCTCACTTGCAGCCGTTGGTGAATATTCTCTCGTATTAAGTATCCTTTCCCTTCTCCGTAAGATAACCACAGCACATGCCAACGCTGTGAAGAACAATTTTAATATCCGTGTGCAATTTTGTTAATTTTTTTTGTACTGCCATTGCAGCTAGAAGGTGAGGCTTGTAACGCGAATCATTTTGCTTCATTAAATAATTTAAGTAAGTTAAGACTATTTTTTGACTGTTAACGGTCTGTGTAAAACCTTTTCATAATTCACTGCAGTCGTTGACACGAAACGCCTGTGAAGGCGCGACACCAGTCCGGTTTGGAAACCTGTTTATTGGAAGGCCTATCTGCAGGCGCGAACTTGTCCGATGCGACAATACAGAGCGGATGATTTATCTACACTGCTGGCCACCGTAAAAGCAACACCAAGAAAGACAAGAGGTAGCACAACAAGATTTATTTTGTAGATAACATGTTGACCAAGTATCAAATGATTACGTTTACAGACGTCTGTGACATGTGGTTCCTGCCAGAATCAGTAGCCAGAGTAGCCGCCATTGTTGGAGATCACCGCTGCCACACGTCTCGGCATTGAGTCAAAGAGACGTTGGATGTGTTCCTGGGGTACAGCAGCCCAAGCAGCTTCCACACGTTGCCAAAGTTCATCTGGTGTGGCAGCTGGGGATGTAATCTGGGTCACTCGTTGAGCAACCATGGACCACATGTTTTCTATCGGCGAAAGATCCGGAGAGCGAGCCGGCCAGGGAAGCAATTCAATCTGGTTATTGACGAAGAACCTTTGGACAATGCGTGCCACGTGTGGTCGCGCATTATCCTGTTGAAATATGGCTGTGGCCGAGCCCTGAAGGTAAGGAAGGACAACTGGCTCCTGCACCTCGTATATGTAGCGCCGGCTATTTAAAGTACCGGCAATGCGTACTAGGGGCGTGCGAGAGTAATATCCAATACCGCCCCATACCATAATACCCGGTGCAAGACCAGTGTGGCGGTGCATAATGCAGCTGTCCAGAATCCTCTCTCCACGGTGTCTCCACACTCGAATCCGAGCATCGTGGTGCTGCAGACAGAATCGTGCCTCGTCAGTAAAGACAACGTCATTCCATTCTGCCGTCCACATCCGTCTGTCATCACACTATTGGCAACGGAGACGTCTGTGGTTCTGCGTCAATGGTAGACGAAGCAATGGACGTCTTGCGGACAGACCACTCTGCTGTAAACGGCGTCGAATGGTACGCGCAGACACTGGATGATGCGTTACAGACGCAATGTGCTGTGCTATGGTTCGGGATGTCACTGAGCGATCCGTCACTGCCATGCGCACAATTTGCCTATCAGCACGTGCAGTGGTGCACCGAGGTGAATGCGATCGACCACGTCGGTCCGTCGTACCCTCCTGCATCCAACGGTCACATATCCGCATTACAGTTGTTTGGTTTCGTCCAACACGACTAGCGATTTCTCTGTATGATAATCCACAATCTCGGTAAGCCACTATCCTTCCTCTGTCGAACTCGGATACTTGATCAAAAGATGTTCGCTGTTGTCTACGAGGCATAACTGATCGTCTTGTGAAACAACCACAAGGTAAACACACGTGCCGAACGTACACTCGTCGAAATCGCCAGGCCTTAAATGGCGCTATGAGGTGGCGCCACAGGCGCGCGTGATGTGCGTCTGCGCTGAAATTCTAATCGGTGGCATATCTCATCGCTGCAAACCCATGGTGTAAATTTCACTTGATTCGGATGTTTCCTTCAGGGTGTTGCATTTACGGTGGCCAGCAGTGTACAATCAGTCTCTGGAAATAAAGATGTACTAGATTTTCTATTAGGAATTTCGCTTTTTTGTATCAAATTTTAATTTATTGTGTGGAACACGTATTTTCATAAAAATGTATTAGATTTTTCTACTTAATTTTCGCTTTTTTGCATCAAATTTTAATTTATTCTGAATATACGCATTTTCATTAAAATAATAATTACAGCTAAGACATGTTATTTTAACTAAAATTATGTTTCCATATTTTAGTTAGCATTTCCATTTGTTGATAAACATTGAATTTAAAAAAGTAAAAAAAATGCGCCTACCGAAATTCGAATTAGCGACTTATCGATAACTATATGGTTATGCTACGCGCTGCGCTGACCATGAAATCGCTTCTCTCCAAATGTTTGAAACGCTCGGATAAATTAATTTTCAAAGGTGATTTTTTTCGGATTTTGTTAACCCTTTAACTATGTTTCAAAAACATAAATGTATTGTTATTTTAATTAGTATCTTAGTCAGATGTAACAATATGAAAAGAATGTTTCCCGCCGTTTCGTTTTCGAAGGGGGTTGAGGGAGGAGGGTAGGACATACCGGATTATTCGTAAGTACCTCCAGGGTTTCAGAAGACGACTGAGCTAAAACTACAAGACATATTGAAAATAGAACACACATCAGTGGACAACAGAACATCTCTCCAAATTTGAAATTGACGCTACAGGTAATCAATATGGACTCCGTTTGTGATGTTCAAGCGTCAATTCCAGGGTGCAAGTCGTTGACGCGATGTGTCCAGGAAGGATGAAAGTAGCCCGCTTGGTGAATTTGGTAACTGGGTTGCCTATCCAATTCGATGCGACAATGCGGAGACGAGGGTTAACAATGAAACTTTAGAAAGCACAACCTACAGATACAACCTGTAATCATAAGAAATCTTCGAACAATTAGTGGGCTTCCCTTTACCAGTAGGACACTGATACATATCTAAACATGCAACAAATTTCAATTGGTTCTCTGATAATCTATCGTGGGACACACACGTCCCGATGGTAGTAAAATGGGTTAATTCAATAAGTATAAACAAAATAGGAGAGAGCCATCCGAAACGTCCCCTTGCAGTACTGTTCAAATACGTTCTTCAGGAGTCGACGCTCGAGGCCGCAGATCTACATCTACATCTACATTTATACTCCGCAAGCCACCCAAAGGTGTGTGGCGGAGGGCACTTTACGTGCCACTGTCATTACCTCCCTTTCCTGTTCCAGTCGCGTATGGTTCGCGGGAAGAACGACTGTCTGAAAGCCTCCGTGCGCGCTCTAATCTCTCTAATTTTACATTCGTGATCTCCTCGGGAGGTATAAGTAGGGGGAAGCAATATATTCGATACCTCATCCAGAAACGCACCCTCTCGAAACCTGGACAGCAAGCTACACCGCGATGCAGAGCGCCTCTCTTGCAATGTCTGCCACTTGAGTTTATTAAACATCTCCGTAACGCTATCACGGTTACCAAATAACCCTGTGACGAAACGCGCCGCTCTTCTTTGGATCTTCTCTATCTCCTCCGTCAACCCTATCTGGTACGGATCCCACACTGATGAGCAATACTCAAGTATAGGTCGAACGAGTGTTTTGTAAGCCACCTCCTTTGTTGATGCACTACATTTTCTAAGCACTCTCCCAATGAATCTCAATCTGGTACCCGCCTTACCAACAACTAATTTTATATGATCATTCCACTTCAAATCGTTCCGCACGCATACTCCCAGATATTTTACATAAGTAACTGCTACCAGTGTTTGTTCCGCTATCATATAATCATACAATAAAGGATCCTTCTTTCTATGTATTCGCAATACATTACATTTGTCTATGTTAAGGGACAGTTGCCACTCCCTGCACCAAGTGCCTATCCGCTGCAGATCTTCCTGCATTTCGCTACAATTTTCCAATGCTGCAACTTCTCTGTATACTACAGCATCATCCGCGAAAAGCCGCATGGAAGTTCCGACACTATCTACTAGGTCATTTATATATATTGTGAAAAGCAATGGTCCCATAACACTCCCCTGTGGCACGACAGAGGTTACTTTAACGTCTGTAGACGTCTCTCCATTGATAACAACATGCTGTGTTCTGTTTGCTAAAAACTCTTCAATCCAGCCACACAGCTGGTCTGATATTCCGTAGGCTCTTACTTTGTTTATCAGGCGACAGTGCGGAACTGTATCGAACGCCTTCCGGAAGTCAAGAAAAATAGCATCTACCTGGGAGCCTGTATCTAATATTTTCTGGGTCTCATGAACAAATAAAGCGAGTTGGGTCTCACACGATCGCTGTTTCCGGAATCCATGTCGATTCCTACATAGTAGATTCTGGGTTTCCAAAAACGACATGATACTCGAGCAAAAAACATGTTCTAAAATTCTACAACAGATCGACGTCAGAGATATAGGTCTACAGTTTTGCCCATCTGCTCGACGACCCTTCTTGAAGACTGGGACTACCTGTGCTCTTTTCCAATCATTTGGAACCCTCCGTTCCTCTAGAGACTTGCGGTACACGGCTGTTAGAAGGGGGGCAAGTTCTTTCGCGTACTCTGTGTAGAATCGAATTGGTATACCGTCAGGTGCAGTGGACTTTCCTCTGTTGAGTGATTCCAGTTGCTTTTCTATTCCTTGGACACTTATTTCGATGTCAGCCATTTTTTCGTTTGTGCGAGGATTTAGAGAAGGAACTGCAGTGCGGTCTTCCTCTGTGAAACAGCTTTGGAAAAAGGTGTTTAGTATTTCAGCTTTACGCGTGTCATCCTCTGTTTCAATGCCATCATCATCCCGGAGTGTCTGGATATGCTGTTTCGAGCCACTTACTGATTTAACGTAAGACCAGAACTTCCTAGGATTTTCTGTCAATTCGGTACGTAGAATTTTACTTTCGAATTCACTGAACGCTTCACGCATAGCCCTCCTTACGCTAACTTTCACATCGTTTAGCTTCTGTTTGTCTGAGAGGTTTTGGCTGCGTTTAAACTTGCAGTGAAGCTCTCTTTGCTTTCGCAGTAGTTTCCTAACTTTGTTGTTGAACCACGGTTGGTTTTTCCCGTTCCTCACAGTTTTACTCGGCACGTACCTGTCTAAAACGCATTTTACGATTGCCTTGAACTTTTTCCATAAACACTCAACATTGTCAGTGTCGGAACAGAAATTTTCGTTTTGATCTGTTAGGTAGTCTGAAATCTGCCTTCTATTACTCTTTCTAAACAGATAAACCTTCCTCCCTTTTTTTTATATTCCTATTAACTTCCATATTCAGGGATGCTGCGACGGCCTTATGATCACTGATTCCCTGTTCTGCACATACAGAGTCGAAAAGTTCGGGTCTGTTTGTTATCAGTAGGTCCAAAATGTTATATCCACGAGTCGGTTCTCTGTTTAAATGCTCGAGGTAAGCGGGCCCTCGCACTGCTGCAGCTACTCGTCTGCCAACGACCGGCCCGGAGCCCGTCAGGTGTGTAGCCGACGACGCCGCGTCGCTGAGGAACGGATGCCTGCCAAGGGCGCAGGCCTTGAGATTCGTGAGCGACAAGCGCACTGTCTAATCATAGCGGCGACCGAGTGTGTCGCAGTCTGCCACGAATAGCTCCGAAGCGCCAGTGTACGAGTCCCTCCACTTCAAAGAAGTCCAGTAACTGGCACTAGTCAACTGATCGACCTTACCTCCTGGACGTGAAGTATTACACCGATGCGTAGGTTCAGTGCGATTTTATCCATTATCAGTTGCTGAGATACTTTTTTTATTCATATTTGGTTTAGGTAGACCTTACAGTAATAACTGTACACATAAGCATAACATTCGAATAACTAACCAACAATCTCTTATCAACGAATTAACAAAACAGCCTCTTCCTTGTGCAGCATTTTAGGAGGGCTGTTCAACAGAAAAATCATAATTTTTTGTTACTACATTCTTCTACTCATCCTCATAATCTTGACGGCCCTTCCCAAAATAGTCTCCTTTGTATGCGACGCTCTTATCCTAACGTTTCTGCCATTCTGAAAACACATGCTAGAAACCATTTTTGAAAATGTCTTTCATTATCAACTCTGCACCCTTCACTACTACTTGTGATGATCGACAGTGCCTACCTAGAAGAAGTTCTTCAGGTTAGAGAATAGAAAAAAGTAACACCGCGCTAAACCCGTACTACAGGAATGGTGAGAGATGCACATCACCTTGATTTTTGCAACATATTCATTAACAAAATCTGCAACATGCAGCCGTACATTATCGTGGGTCAGCATACACCCTGTTTTTTTTCAGTTAGGTGGCTGTCAAATTGTTTACAAGAAAGATTATCGCAGTTCTAATTAAATTCCATTTCTACTTTCTCATTGTCAGCCATATGGCAGCTGCTTCTAAACCAAATAAATTCTTTTATCCTGATGACCTTACGACATTTCAAACTGAGGGCTCAAAATCCAAGGGAGGAAAGCCCGTCTTTAGATACACCACGTATGAAAACCGAATGCTGAGGTTAGAATTTTGGTAAGATGCGGAGTACAGAGTGGATGTGTGATATTTGCGCAGTCCATTACAGACAGCTGTATAAGTGAACATGGTATGACGAATTAACCGACCTTGAACATGGTGAAAGACGCATGCCGGTTTCCGAGGTCAGCAAGTCTAGGGTGGATCTGTCCATTGCAGAAATAGTGTTTCCATACGCGCAAACCACCGCACAGGCTGACCAGTCTTTCACGAACGGACGTCAGGTCGCCTCCGCAGAGTCATATGAGGCTATTGACGGTGCATTTCGTGTCAGATCAACATCTTGCAGAGTCCATACCTCGACACGATGCTGTAGTTTTGAGGGCTAGCGAAGAGCGGCTCGCTAATAACATGGCATATATGACCTTTCGCCACTTAGTTCATTACCTCTTTTTTAAGGATGAAGCTATTATCTCATTCCAGCACAAGATCCTAACTTCCATTACTTTACTACGGGAATTAAGATAATCAAAGTCAAACTTTTCCTGGAAGTCAATGTCTTGAAAAACTTCAGAGTCTCTATTGTCACGACTCTTTTAGCCATATATAGAGAAGACCCTCATTTTCATAATGAGATTATCGAGAACAGTAATGTACATCCTATGTGACGGTCTTCTTTTATTTTAGAGACATACATGTAGACTGAAAAATAGTATGGTGCCCGAGATTTCAGAAGTATCGTTCCACCTTCGAGATTTCAGCAACGAATCTGCGTCATATGAATTTTTGGTAAGACTTCGGAGGAATGTGACACCAGATGTCCACGCAGAAGTCGGGCAATTCCCGCAAAAGAAGGGAGGGCGATTTGTATGCACGGAGCTGGCGTCCGGTAACGTACCAGATGTGTTCTATAGGGTTTACATCAGGCAAATTTAGTGCCCAAGACATCAAAGTGTGATCATTGTCGTGCTCCTCAAATCACTATAACGCGTTTCTAGTCTTGTGACACGGACAGTTATCCCGCTAGGAGACGGCGCGCCGTCGAAGAAGAGATCAAGAATGTACGGATGCAGTTGGTCCGCAATAATGTTAACGTGTGCCACTGTTATCAGAGTACCTTCGATTACTACCATAGGTCCCATGAAAGCCTAGGTGGACGTCCCCCACGCAGATGTTTTAACATCCACACGAATCACTTCTTACATTTGCCTGTTGTCATTTGCGCGTTCTGTTTTAATCTGAGAGTACAACATTTCCTGTTTCCTCAGCGTTTTCCGAATTTCGTTATTAAATTTGGGTGTGTTATTCTGTACTTAATGCACTTACTAGGCACATACTTCTCCAGAGAGCGATTAACAGTCAGTTTAAGTTTCATCCATAATTCCTCTACGTCCTTCGTATGGTAACTACATGATCCGCTTTCGTTGTGTAAGTGGCATGCTTATCTGGTCTTCCTAGTGAAAACAGCCTCTTAGTCGTGTTGATGGATTTATTAACTTCAGTGACCATCGTCGCTGTTATGAAGTTATGATCACTAATCCCTATCTCTGGACTAAAACTGTCGGTAAGGCCAGGCCTGTTTGTAGCTACAACATCTATAATATTTCAACTGCTTGTGGGCTGTAGAACTAACTGCTAAAGACAGTTTTCGGAAAACGTGTTCAAAACTACTCCATAAGACAGTCTGTCCGTACCATCTGCAATGAATCCAGTATACATTAGGTGGTTTAATGTCGCCTCCAACTAACGTTTCATGATCTGGGTATTTCCGCGTCACTAAGCGTAGACTTCGTTTGAAAGACTAAAACTGTCACTGCAGAATCGGGTAGACAGCAAAAACATTTGATAAATAATTCACCTGTGTTTACCTGCGGCCGGCCGGAGTGGCCGAGCGGTTCTAGGCGCTTCAGTCTGGAACCACGCGATCGCTACGGTCGCAGGTCCGAATCCTGTCTCGGGCAGGAATGTGTGTGATGTCCTTAGGTTAGTTAGGTTCAAATGGCTCTGAGCACTATGCGACTTAACTTCTGAGGTCATCAGTCGCCTAGAACTTAGAACTAATTAAACCTAACTAACGTAAGGACATCACACACATCCATGCCCGAGTCAGGATTCGAACCTGCGTCCGGAGCGGTCGCTCTGCTTCAGACTGTAGCGCCTAGAACCGCACGGCCACTCCGGCCGGCGGTTAGTTAGGTTTAAGTAGTTTTAAGTTCTAGGGGACTGATGACCTCAGATGTGAAGTCCCATAGTGCTCAGAGCCATTTGAACCATTTTTTTTGTTTTGTTTACCTGCGCCTTTTACTCGCATCAGCCGCGCGGGGTAGCCGCGACGTCTGGGCGTCTTGTCATGGTTCGCGCAGGTCCCCCCGTCGGAGGTTAGAGCCTAGAACCGCACGGCCACTCCGGCCGGCGGTTAGTTAGGTTTAAGTAGTTTTAAGTTCTAGGGGACTGATGACCTCAGATGTGAAGTCCCATAGTGCTCAGAGCCATTTGAACCATTTTTTTTTTTTTTTTTTGTTTACCTGCGCCTTTTACTCGCATCAGCCGCGCGGGGTAGCCGCGACGTCTGGGCGTCTTGTCATGGTTCGCGCAGGTCCCCCCGTCGGAGGTTAGAGTCCTCCCTCGGGCATGGGTGTACGTGTGTATTGTCCTTAGCGTAAGTTAGTTTAAGTTCCATTAAGTAGTGTGTAAGCTTAGGGACCGATGACCTCATCAGTTTCGTCCCGTAAGATCTTCCCACAAATTTCCAAAAATTTACTCGCATCCATTTCCTTGAGACTATATCGTCGTAACGAGAGAGAGAGAGAGAGAGAGAGAGAGAGAGAGAGAGAGAGAGTCAAGGGAACAGGTCATTAGGTTTATACTTTCTGGTTAGTTAAACTACCCCTTAAGCTATTCATTTTGGAATTGAGCGGGCATATAATAATAAATCAAATTAAGTAAGTGGCTACTGTAATGTCACTTTCACAATATGGCTAACATGAAAGGATTATTAATAACCTGAGCAACGACGCTGTACAAAATCGGTCGTTCACCTAAAATTATTTAAGAAACACCAAAGAAAAGTCAAATCAGTAATGTCGAACTTGGATTTTGAACAGCTGCAGAACACGAGTCCAGAGTTTTAGCTAAAAGTTACTGAAATACACTGACAAAAAAAAAAACACCACCACTAAAAAACTGTGTGTGAATTCCTAAGGGACCAAACTGCTTACGTCATCAGTTCCTAGGCTTACTTACTACTTAAACTAACTTATGCTAAGAACAACACACACACACACACACACACACACACACACACACACACACACACACACACACACCAATGCCCGTGGGAGGACTCGAACCTCCGACGGGAGGGGCCAGCACTAAAAAATAATTAATGTAGAGTAATGAAACTTCAGGCATACATTTGTCTAGGCGACATATTTAAATGATTAACACTGCAAGATCACAAGTTAATGTAAGCGGGAGAAAAGCCATTGCTAAAGTGAAATGTTGATACACTAATAACCCATGTAACCGCCAAAATGCATTGTATTGTCCAGGTGCCGGATGTTAGTTTGTGGGATGGAATTCCACATCTGTTGCACTTGGCCCGTCAGTACAGGGATGGTTACTGCTGGTTGTGGATGACGCTGGAGTTGTCGTCCGATGATGTCCCGTATGTGCTCGGTTGGAGACAGATCTGATGATCAAGCTGGCCAAGGCAACATGTCAGCACTCTGTAGAACATGTTGGGTTACAACAGCAGTATGTGGTCGAGCGTTATCCCGTTAGAAAACACCCTCTGAAATGTTCATGAATGAAGATACAGCATGTCGTATCACGAGACTGACGTTCAAATTTGCAGCCAGAGTGTATGGGATAACCACGAGAGTGCTCCTGCAATCATACGAAATCGCAACCCAGACGTTAACTCCAAGTGTACGTCCAGTGTGCCTAGCCCGCACACTGCTGGTTGCGGGTCCTGAACTGGTCTTCTTCTAATCAACACATGGCCATCACTGGTACCCAGGCAGAACCAGTTCTCTTCAGAAAACACAACGGATTTCCACCCTGCTATCCAACGAGCTCTCGCTTGACACCACTGAGGTGACAGATGGCGGCTGTTTGGTGTCAGTGGATTCCACGCACGCTACAGGGCGTCTAGCTTGGAGCTGTCCTTGAAGTAAACGATTTGCTATAGTTCCTTGTGTCATTGCGGTGCCAACTGCTGCTCAGATTGCTGTTGCAGGTGCAGTACGACGCTCCAGAGCAATACGCCAAACACGATGACCTTTCCTCGCGGTAGTCCCACGTGGCCGTCCGGAGCCCGTTCTCCTTGCAACTGTACATTTACATTATCGTGACCACCGCTGTCAGTAGTCATGTACAGTGCACAGTGGCTACTAGGGCCATTCTTCATTCTTATGCGACTGGGGCGAAATTTTAACAGTCATCATCTTCCATACGTACAAACACGCCTACCAACTTTAGTTTATATCGCACGACTCTTTCTTGGTATTACGATTCTCCGTCAGTGTAGATTATTAGGGCACTAACGAATGGAATTCACCATTATCGGATCGTGATAATGGTACTCCTTTAGATCCTCGAAGGTTCTTCAAAGAGCAACCTTTTTCCACTAACTGCTTAGTACTGGAACGAAGATTCTACATACACTCGTAAAATTATCACGGAAAGAGTTCTTGGACGGGGTGATCTAGAAATGTGTCGAAGAAATCAGTAGGGGATAAGCGCGAATTATTCGGAGTGGGTGATGGTGGAATGATGTGAACTGAAAGTCTGGGTAAAGATTCTCGATTCACAGATCCAATTAGTAGTCTCCACAAAGCTTCAAAATGGTAGCAGAGATCAGAATAGACAAACTACAAATTTTAGTGGATTCTTAACTACAAGTAAATTTTTTCGGAACCCAATCTGCGAAAGAGGCAATTAGTAGTCCTCAGCTTCAAGATGAGGTAGTTGAAATCCAACGGCACCGTGGCTCTGGGGCATATTGGCTCAGTTTGGAACTGACGTAAATGACCAAGAGCAAATCGGTCACTGACGAGAGGACGTGATCGACCGAACACGTATCCGTGTCATATGTCAAGTTGAAAACGTATCCGCTATGTCAAAAAGCGCCAAGATAGAGCACATTGACAAATTAAAAACCACTTTCATTAGGTACCCGCCATGCAGGCTTCGGTGTCGGTCTCTGTATAAATACTGTGGACTATCGTTACTTTCCCTTACGCTTCTACTGTTCGTATCTAAGGTACTGTTAACGTATGCTCTAACTTTCATCAATAGTCATTACATAAAATTTCTACCGTATTCGGAAAAACACTGTCACTCCATCACCTACAATCAAATTTTTCGCTATATTATTGGCACAAGTGTTCATGAGTACTTATTTTACAATGAGACCTGTTACATCACTCCAGGCCCGCCCGGTTGGCCGTGCGGTCTAACGCACGGCTTTCCGGGCGGGAAGGAGCGCCCAGCACGAATCCGCCCGGCGGATTTGTATCGAGGTCCGGTGAACTGGCCAGTCTGTGGATGGTTTTTACGCGGTTTTCCATCTGCCTCGGCGAATGCGGGCTGGTTCCCCTTATTCCGCCTCAGTTACACTATGTCGGCGATTTCTGCGCAAACGAGTTCTCCACGTACGCGTACACCACGCAAACATAGTGGTTACAACTCGTCTAGCGTGAGACGTTCCCTGGTGGGTCCACTGGGGGCCGAACCGCAAAATAACCCTGGGTTCGGTGTGGGGCGGCGGAGGGGTGAAGTAGGCTGCCCCAGTCGTCGTGGGGTTGTGGACCACTGCGGCTACGGCTGGGACGGAGCCTCTCCGTCGTTTCTGGGTTCCCGGTTAACATACAATACATCACTCCACATACGATTATGCGATAGTTTTTCTTTTTTTCGCCACTTACAGGTATAGAGTGATTTTTGACCCGAAAGATGTAATTCACGGTTAACACACTACCCAAGTAATTTCTTGTATTTCACAAAGTTTGTTGTTCATGATGGTTCATAAGTTTTTACAGTTCTTGCTGTTTCCATAAAACGGATTTTTGAAAGAAACGGATATAAGCGAGAAAAACTATTCGGAAATAGACGAAATTCCTGTACTGTGAAACTGCAGATTTTCATCCGGCACAGCCTTAACTCTGCACTAAACAGAGTAGTCAGAAGTAAGGGGAAAGATTGTCCCATTTGATGGTGTGTCGTGTATGACGACCTAATATTGGGACTACATGTAGCATACGGCACGAGTGCAATTGAGCAATTTGTGACAGGCAGAGTGTAGTGAACTTGCGGCACGTCACGAGTTAACAGACTCTGAATGTTGAATGATAAGCGGTGCAAGACGCGTGGGTCATAATATGTCGAATATTACTTAAGAATACGGGTTTCCGTGGTCAACAGTGTCTATAGTGGATCGTCATTGTTTCCATCCTCGTCAACCTTGAAGGATGACCACTAGTGTTTGACGACCATACGTCAGTTTGCCTCCGCAGAGCAGTACCGTGTGACCGATGATCAACTGTGGGCCGGACCGCCGGCGATTGGAATATGGGGCGCCCTAACCAATTTACACTAGGACTGTAGAGAGACAAATGCGTTGTGTAAGCTTCATCAAAAAATGGTTCAAATGGTTCTGAGCACTATGGGACTTAACTGCTGTGGTCATCAGTCCCCTAGAACTTACAACTACTTAAACCTAACTAACCTAAGGACATCACACACATCCATGCCCGAGGCAGGATTCGAACTTGCGACCGTAGCGGTCGCGTGGTCCCAGCCTGAAGCGCCTAGAGCCACTCGGCCACTTCGGCCGGCATGGATTTTCAGTTGCCTAATAATGCGTGTTATGCATATTAACATTTCCATGGTTCATGAATGTAGCCTCGTCAGTAAATAAAATCAAATTAATAAATGTGTAATCCCTCTGAATCTGAAGTTGAGCTCAACGGCAGAATTCAATGCGACGCATAGAATCCATACCAGCTAATTCTTGGTGGGGACAGATATGGTAAGGATAACATTTATGAAGTTGCAGAACACGAACAACACTACTCTGGCTCATGCCAGATTCCCTTGCGGTTTGACGCGAACTAACACAAGGATCTCGAACCACAGTGGCAAGAGTACCAATTTCTGTTTCCTCGTTAGTAACTTTCTTTTGCCGGATATGTTTCCGATATATATACAGGGTGTTACAAAAAGGTACGGCCAAACTTTCAGGAAACATTCCTCCCACACAAAGAAAGAAAATATGTTACGTGGACGTGTGTCCGGAAACGCTTACTTTCCATGTTAGAGCTCATTTTATTACTTCTCTTCAAATCACATTAATCATGGAATGGAAACACACAGCAACAGAACGTACCAGCGTGACTTCAAACAATTTGTTACAGGAAATGTCCAAAATGTCCTCCGTTAGCGAGGGTACATGCATCCACCCTCCGTCGCATGGAATCCCTTATGCGCTGATACACAATACGAGCACGAAGAGTCTCTACATTTGGTACCGGGGTTGCGTAGACAAGACCTTTCAAATGCCCCCATAAATGAAAGTCAAGAGGGTTGAGGTCAGGAGAGCGTGGAGGCCATGGAATTGGTCCGCCTCTACCAATCCATCGGTCACCGAATCAGTTGTTGAGAAGCGTACGAACACTTCGACTGAAATGTGCAGGAGCTCCATCGTGCATGAACCACATGTTGTGTCGTACTTGTAAAGGCACATGTTCTAGCAGCACAGGTAGAGTATCCCGTATGAAATCATGATAACGTGCTCCATTGAGCGTAGGCGGAAGAACATGGGGCCCAATCAAGACATCACCAACAATGCCTGCCCAAACGTTCACAGAAAATCTGTGTTGATGCGAACCTGGGTGCACGAATGGCAAAACGTCATTTTTTCGGATGAATCCATGTTCTGTTTACAGCATCATGATGGTCGCATCCATGTTTGGCGACATCGCGGTGAACGCACATTGGAAGCGTGTATTCATCGCCATACTGGCGTATCACCCGGCGTGATGGTACGGGGTACCATTGGTTACACGTCCCGGTCACCTCTTGTTCGCATTGACGGCACTTTGAACAGTGGACGTTATATTTCAGATGTGTTACGACCCGTGGCTCGACCCTTCATTCGATCCCTGTGAAAACCTACATTTCAGAAAGATAATGCACGACTGCATGTTGCAGGTCCTGAACGGGCCTTTCTGGATACGGAAAATGTTTGACTGCTGCCCTGACCAGCAACATTCTCCAGATCTCTCAGCAATTGAAAACGTTTGGTCAATGGTGGCCGAGCAACTGGCTCGTCACAATAAGCCAGTCACTACTCCTGATGAAGTCTGGTATCGTGTTGAAGCTGCATCGGCAGCTGTACCTGTACACGCCATCCAAGCTCTGTTTGACTCAATGTCCAGGCGTATCAAGGCCGTTATTACTGCTAGAGATAGTTGTTCTGGGTAATGATTTCTCAGGATCTATGCGCCCAAATTGCGTGAAAATGTAATCACATGTCAGTTCTAGTATAATATATTTGTCCAATGAATACCCGTTTATCATCTGCATTTCTTCTTGGTGTAGCAATTTTAATGACCAGTAGTGTATATAAATTATTGTTATCCTGCCTTGAGATATGACTCGGCACACACACTTAATTTGCCACGAATGATTTTGTCATTTATTTTTTTCCTTGGTAGAGTTTATCGCACAGCTATGCACTGCCTTCTCGTAAAGTTTATAACTGTCAGATTACTCTGATATGGAGAGACTATACACTGCTTTGAAGATTTCAACAATTTGACTTCACTTTCTTCTAATGTGGTTGGACAATACTGATTCTAATTTGGTAGCTTGATTGTAATTGCCAAAATACAATAAATTAAAAGATTACAGACTCGAGGCGCTATGATCAGTTTTTCATCTTCGCTACTGTGAAACGCATCTCCTCTACTGAACAAGGAATCATAGCTCAAAAGATATGCATTTCAGAGCCAACGTTTACTTGACATATTTTCTTGTTTTGGGCCATACTACCTCCTCTGGAAGTTTCCTACCTACAATCTTAGCAACAACTAAATGACTCTGAGCACTATGGGACTTAACATCTGCGGTCACCAGTCCCCTAGAACTCAGAACTACTTAAACAAAACTAACCTAAGGACATCACACACATCCATGCCCGAGGTAGGATTCGAACCTGCGACTTTAGCGGTCGCGCGGTTCCATACTGAAGCGCCTAGAAACGCTCGGCCACACCGTCTGACTTAACAACAACAGTACCGCTGCATGTATTCCTGTCAGAAGCATCAGAACGGTTTTCGCTTATAACTTTCGACACGTTCGTTTCTGGTACAGGGAACCTCAACTCAAATTAATGCAATTATCATTCTCCATCGTGCTAAAGAGTTCGCAACACCCCAGCGGAGTCACCCTGTACATGCAAACATTTAGAGGCGCTGGCCGCGCGTGGTAGCCACGTGGTCTCAGGCGCCGTGTCGCGGTTAGTGCGGCTCCCCCCGTCGGAGGTTCGAGTCCTCCCTCGGGCATGGGGTGTGTGTCTTGCATTTAGAGTAAGTTAGTTTAATTTAGATTAAGTAGTGTGTAAGCTTAGGGACCGATGACCTCAGCAGTTTGCTCCCATAGGAATTCACACACATTTGAACATTTGAGAGGCGCTGGTGCCTATAACTTTGACGCTGTGTACCGTCGTTAGACAACGTTTCCCGACATGGGCTGAAATTCAAAATATTGTGCACTCAGTCCCCTCTTAAAGCCATAGAACTTTGAAACCGGAATTTTAGAGGACCCTGCAAAAGGAAACGGGCAGTATTCGGTTGCCAGTATGGAACCAGTACCAATAGAATGGGTCGGCCAGGAGAACTCAGTTACTTCAAACGTGGATTGATCACTGGGTATCGCCTGAGTAACAAATCCATCAAGGACATTTCAACCCTTCTAAAGCAGCCTACCTCGACTATTGCAGCTGCGATTTTGAAACGGAACAGCGCAAGAACAACCATAGCTAAACCAGGACCAGGTACACCTCATGTACTGTCGGACAGTAACCGTCGAGCATTCCGGATAAAAGCTTGTCAAAACTCTGACGATACTGGTGGAAGAAATCACTCGTGAGTTCCAAAGTGTAACCGGCAGTCCAGCTAACACGCTAAAAGTGCGTAGGGAGTTAAAAAGAGTGGGGTACAATGATCGAGCAGCTTCTTATAAGCCACACATTTCTGCAGTCAACGCTAAGAAACGCTTGAGGTGGTGTACAGAGCGATGCTACCGGGCAGTGGATGACTAGAAATGAGTGATTTGAAGTGATAAATCACACAATACCTCGTCGCAATCCGATTGAAAGGTTTCGGTTTTGCGAATGTCTGGAGAACATTAGCTGCCGCCAGGTATAATGCTAACACTGAAGTTGGGAGGAGGTGGAGTTGCGGTATGGTGGTGTTTTTCGTGGTACGGTATGGTTCCCTTATTGGGCTTAACACAACGCTAAATGTGGACCCCTTTTACAGCTTTGTATACTGTGGGAGTAGAGGAACAGCTCGGGGAGGACGACTCTTTGTATCAAAATAACAATGCATTCTGTCATAAAGTAGCATTTGTGAAAGAATTAGTTGTGGACAGAAACATTCCTAAAATAGACTGGCCTCTCCAGAGTCCCGACCTGAAGTCCGTGGAACACATTTGGGATGAGTTCGAACTTCCTCTCCGCCCCGGACCCTTGCGTCCAACATCGCTATCCTTTCTGGTTTGTAAAGTTGAGGAAGAATGGGCTGCCAATCCTAAACAGACATTCAGGCACATCATTGAAAATTCCCAGCCGAGTTCAAGCAGTCATAAAGAAGAAGGGTATTGGATCAGATATTGTTTGCTTGGTTAAATTCAAATTCGAAGATATGGACAAAGCACAAGAATCTACCACAGCTTCTGTCGCTGAAAGTGGAATTACTTGTTACCTGTATTTGATTCACTCCAATATACAGCAGATAACACGACCAGACTTATCATAACTGGTCTGAAGGTTAACACTTTCTTCTGCCGACCCCTTCAGTTTTTCTTGTGTTGTTGGTACCAGTTTTCTCCAGGGTATCCACAGTGTCCCATAAATGCTAGATTGGTTCAGATCGGGTGATCTGGCACGGGCAAACCACGGTCGTAGTGTGTTCAACAAGCCACCTGCGTGGGACCAAAGTGTGATGAAGAGTCGAGGGGCATGAAATGGAAGCAGTGGTTGGGAAGGGAGTGAGACAGGGTTGTAACCTATCCACGATGTTATTCAATCTGTATATTGAGCAAGCAGTAAAGGAAACAAAAGAAAAGTTCGGAGTAGGAATTAAAATCCATGGAGAAGAAATAAAAACTTTGAGGTTCGCCGATGACATTGTAATTCTGTCAGAGACAGCAAAGGACCTGGAAGAGCAGCTGAACGGAATAGTCAGTGTCTTGAAAGGAGGATATAAGATGAACACCAACAAAAGAAGAACGAGGCTAATGGAATGTAGTCGAATTAAATCGGGTGATGCTGCGGGAATTAGATTAGGAAATGAGACGCTTGAAGTAGTAAATGAGTTTTGCTATTTGGGGAGCAAAATAACTGATGATGGTCGAAGTAGAGAGGATATAAAATGTAGACTGGCAATGGCAAGCTAAGCGTTTCTGAAGAAGAGAAATTTGTTAACATCGAGTATAGATTTAAGTGTCAGGAAGTCGTTTCTGAAAGTATTTGTATGGAGTCTAGCCATGTATGGAAGTGAAACGTGACGATAAATAGTTTAGACAAGAAGAGAATAGAAGCTTTCGAAATGTAGTGCTACAGAAGAATGCTGAAGATTAGATGGGTAGGTCACATAACTAATGGGGAGGTATTGAATAGAATTGGAGAGAAGAGAAATATGTGGCATAACTTGACTAGAAGAAGGGATCAGTTGGTAGGGCATATTCTGAGGCATCAAGGGATCACCAATTTAGTATGGGAGGGCAGCGTGGAGGGTCAAAACTGTAGAGGGAGACCAAGAGATGAACACACTAAACAGATTCAGAAGGATGTAGGTTGCAGTAGGTACTGGGAGATGAAGTAGCTCGCACAGGATAGAGTAGCATGGAGAGCTGCACCAAACCAGTCTCTGGACTGAAGACCACAACAAAAACATCCACAGTATCCCATAAATACTCGATTGGTTCAGATCGGGTGATCTGGAACGGGCAAACCACGGTCGTGCATGTTCTAGTGTGTTCAACAAGTCACCTCCGTTGGAGCAAAGTTTGATGACGTGACGAATTTTCGGTTGAAATATGGCGTCTCCATTAGCATATTCTGAATCCATGAAGGAAAGCTGATGGTCTGCAGTCATGTCCACAGAACTTCTACCCGTTACTGGTTGCTGCAGGCGGGCTATAGAAACTGACTGCTACCCTGTGAACACTGCCCTCACCATAACGAAGTCACCTTCTGCCTGAACCTAGTTCACATGCAGGATATATAGATTAATTTGGTATACACCACACACTGAAGCGCCCATCACATCTATACAACTGAAACCTGGATTCCTCGGACGACCCTATGACATTCGCGCGTCCAAACCAGTAGCTGAGCTCTGTGTCGACGTTTCAGCAAAGGCTGCGTTCTGAGTGGCACCGACAACGAATGGCAGACGCAATCGCCGGAGGACGCACTGTAACGTCAGCCGACAGCTTGGCCACAGTGTGTCCGATTTCCTTCGTCACATTAGATAGGTTAGAATCTGTTCTATCAAGGAGGTTAGAATGTACTTCACTGGACGGGATGGATGGCAATGCCTCTGCGCTTGGAGACGAGTGCTGAATTGCTATTTTTGCTACATGGAAGTGAATGAGCTACACAAGTTCCTCAGCTTTTGGAATAACAACTAAGTTTTACGAATATATGAGATGAAGAGAGAAACGATCTATTAGATACTCAAGATGATTCGTGGTGACATTGAAAGGCCAGATTACAAACTCTCTGAACAACATCGAATGAATTCAACAAAACAAACATATGTCAGTCAACCTTGTGAAAGACAAATACGAATTTCAGAATAAGATACTCTGAATACCTAAAGAACTGAAAAGCGGGATCACGTATACCACATCTGCAAGCCAGTATGCGGCAATAACAATTTGCAGACAGCTAATGCTCACCTACTACAACCGAAAAAGATCCTCTACAGTAACTTTAAGCACGAGATACGCCGCCCTTCTCGCCTGAACAATTAGTTTTTGAGGTTACAATTTACGCCTAATGTTTCCAACAATGATTTTGCATATTTCTGTTTACCACTACAGCGATTTCAGTCCATAGATTCCGAGTTATATCCCGAAAATGATATTTCTCGTCCTCAGACACAGAATTCTTCTTCCTTGGACTAAACTTATCAGTTCCTTGCAGTCCATATTTCGTGTGCGAGAATGTCGGCCGATTTTACCGAGGAAAACAATCTGATTTGAATTCCACCGATTGTCGATCAGAATCTGTACGTTCGGCTATGAGATCGGCTGCATCGTGATCGTGCACGTAGTGGCTTACTGATTGGATTTTTCGATCGATCCCTCGGCGGAATCCAGCCATATCGGTGGCACTGGGAGTGCATCCAAACGGACAGGAATCGGTCGTCTGTTGTTGAAATCTACGCGATGCATTTGTCTCCGTACACTCCTGTTACTAATTTGTTTTTAACACCTAAAGTCCAAACTGGTGGCTATCTGACTCACAAAAGACCGCCGATTGCCCCTTATATCTCTGTGAAAGTAGCGTGACGTACGTTCGCTATATAATTGTGGCAGAACTTTCCATGAACCATGGACCTTGCCGTTGGTGGGGAGGCTTGCGTGCCTCAGCGATACAGATGGCCGTACCGTAGGTGAAACCACAACGGAGGGGTATCTGTTGAGAGGCCAGACAAACATGTGGTTCCTGAAGAGGGGCAGCAGCCTTTTCAGTAGTTGCAGGGGGCAACAGCCTGGATGATTGACTGATCTGGCCTTGTAACATTAACCAAAACGGCCTTGCTGTGTTGGTACTGCGAACGGCTGAAAGCAAGGGGAAACTACAGACGTAATTTTTCCCGAGGACATGCAGCTTTACTCTATGATTAAATGATGATGGCGTCCTCTTGGGTAAAATATTCCGGAGGTAAAATAGTCCCCCATTCGTATCTACAGGCGGGGACTACTCAAGAGGACGTCGTTATCAGGAGAAAGAAAACTGGCATTCTACGGATCGGAGCGTGGAATGTCAGATCCCTTAATCGGGCAGGTAGGTTAGAAAATTTAAAAAGGGAAATGGATAGGTTAAAGTTAGATATAGTGGGAATTGTGAAGTTCGGTGGCAGGAGGAACAAGACTTTTGGTCAGGTGATTACAGGGTAATAAATACAAAATCAAATAGGGGTAATGCAGGAGTAGGTTTAATAATGAATAAACAAATAGGAGTGTGGGTTAGCTACTACAAACAGCATAGTGAACGCATTATTGTGGCCAAGATAGACACAAAGCCCATGCCTACTACAGTAGTACAAGTTTATATGCCAACTAGCTCTGCATATGATGAAGAAATTGATGAAATGTATGACGAGATAAAAGAAATTATTCAGGTAGTGAAGGGAGACGAAAATTTAATAGTCATGGGTGACTGGAATTCGTCAGTAGGAAAAGGGAGAGAAGGAAACATAGTAGGTGAATATGGATTGGGGGGAAGAAATGAAAGAGGAAGCCGCCTTGTAGAATTTTGCACAGAGCATAACTTAATCATAGCTAACACTTGGTTCAAGAATCATAAAAGAAGGTTGTATACCTGGAAGAATCCTGGAGATACTAAAAGGTATCAGATACATTATATAATGGTAAGACAGAGATTTAGGAACCAGGTTTTAAATTGTAAGACATTTCCAGGGGCAGATGTGGATTCTGACCACAATCTATTGGTTATGAACTGCAGATCGAAACTGAAGAAACTGCAGAAAGGTCGGAATTTAAGGAGATGCGACCTGGATAAACTGAAAGAACCAGAGGTTGTAGAGAGTTACAAGGAGAGCATAAGGAAAAAATTGACAGGAATGGGGGAAAGAAATACAGTAGAAGAAGAATGGGTAGCTCTGAGGGATGAAGTAGTGAAGGCAGCAGAGGATCAAGTAGGTAAAAAGACGAGGGCTAATAGAAATCCTTGGGTAACAGAAGAAATATTGAATTTAACTGATGAAAGGAGAAAATATAAAAATGCAGTAAATGAAGCAGGTAGAAAGGAATACAAACGTCTCAAAAATGAGATCGACAGGAAGTGCAAAATGGCTAAGCAGGCATGGCTAGAGGACAAATGTAAGGATGTAGAGGCTTCTCTCACTAGGGGTAAGATAGATACTGCCTACAGGAAAATTAAAGAGACCTTTGGAGAGAAGAGAACCACTTGTATGAATATCAAGAACTCAGATGGCAACCCAGTTCTAAGCAAAGAAGGGAAGGCAGAAAGGTGGAAGGAGTATATAGAGGGTTTATACAAGGGCGATGTACTTGAGGACAATATTATGGAAATGGAAGAGGATGTAAATGAAGATGAAATGGGAGATACGATACTGCGTGAAGAGTTTGACAGAGCACTGAAAGACCTGAGTCGAAACAAGGCCCCGGGAGTAGACAACATTCCATTAGAACTACTGATGGCCTTGGGAGAGCCAGTCATGACAAAACTCTACCATCTGGTGAGTAAGATGTATGAGACAGGCGAAATACCCACAGACTTCAAGAAGAATATAATAATTCCAATCCCAAAGAAAGCAGGTGTTGACAGATGTGAAAATTACCGAACTATCAGTTTAATAAGTCACAGCTGCAAAATACTAAGGCGAATTCTTTACAGACGAATGGAAAAACTGGTAGAAGCGGACCTCGGGGAAGATCAGTTTGGATTCCGTAGAAATGTTGGAACACGTGAGGCAATACTAACCTTACGACTTATCTTAGAAGAAAGATTAAGAGAAGGCAAACCTACGTTTCTAGCATTTGTAGACTTAGAGAAAGCTTTTGACAACGTTAACTGGAATACTCTCTTTCAAATTCTGAAGGTGGCAGGGGTAAAATACAGGGAGCGAAAGGCTATTTACAATTTGTACAGAAACCAGATGGCAGTTATAAGAGTCGAGGGGCATGAAAGGGAAGCAGTGGTTGGGAAAGGAGTGAGACAGGGTTGTAGCCTCTCCCCGATGTTGTTCAATCTGTATATTGAGCAAGCAGTAAAGGAAACAAAAGAAAAATTCGGAGTAGGTATTAAAAGTCATGGAGAAGAAGTAAAAACTTTGAGGTTCGCCGATGACATTGCAATTCTGTCAGAGACAGCAAAAGACTTGGAAGAGCAGTTGAACGGAATGGACAGTGTCTTGAAAGGAGGATATAAGATGAACATCAACAAAAGCAAAACGAGGATAATGTAGTCAAATTAAATCGGGTGATGCTGAGGGGATTACATTAGGAAATGAGACACTTAAAGTAGTAAAGGAGTTTTGCTATTTGGGGAGCAAAATAACTGATGATGGTCGAAGTAGAGAGGATATAAAATGTAGACTGGCAATGGCAAGGAAATCGTTTCTGAAGAAGAGAAATTTGTTAACATCGAGTATAGATTTAAGTGTCAGGAAGTCGTTTCTGAAAGTATTTGTATGGAGTGTAGCCATGTATGGAAGTGAAACATGGACGATAACCAGTTTGGACAAGAATAGAATAGAAGCTTTCGAAATGTGGTGCTACAGAAGAATGCTGAAGATAAGGTGGGTAGATCACGTAACTAATGAGGAGGTATTGAATAGGATTGGGGAGAAGAGAAGTTTGTGGCACAACTTGACTAGAAGAAGGGATCGGTTGGTAGGACATGTTTTGAGGCATCAAGGGATCACAAATTTAGCATTGGAGGGCAGCGTGGAGGGTAAAAATCGTAGAGGGAGACCAAGAGATCAATACACTAAGCAGATTCAGAAGGATGTAGGTAGCAGTAGGTACTGGGAGATGAAGAAGCTTGCACAGGATAGAGTAGCATGGAGAGCTGCATCAAACCAGTCTCAGGACTGAAGACCACAACAACAACATGCGCGTGGTAACATTGTCTCTTCGATACTGAAGATGCATCACAGACATTGCTGACCTCGAAAAACCGAATTCTTGTGTAATCGTCTCCATACTACGACACATCCATCTTGCACCGCTTATCATCTCACGTTCAAAACTTGTGAACTCGAGACGTTATGTCATGTTCGCGACACATCCATCAGAAACGGATTACGTAGATTCCTGCCTACACTCGCGCCGCATCTAGCCGCAACATTCTGGCGATACACGCGGCACACCTTCAAATGGGGCAATGTTTCCTCTGACTTTTAGCACTCAATATAAATATCTGCCATGTGAGAAGACGTTGCAGTGTAGACAGCTATAAATGCAATAGTCCAATGAGTTTATTGGACTGGTCGCCAATTCTGCAACTGCTTGCAGGTATAAGTGAACGAGTTACGTCAAATCGGGGAAAACTGTTACAAATAGACCGCCAATAATCGGCATCTTTGTAATCCTGCCTCCAGCGTTCCTAAGTCAGCCATGCAGCTTATTTTTCAAACTGACATCATCGATCACAATAGCAGAGATGCTGTAAAGGTGCTAACTTCGCAGGGTTCAAAGACATTTCTGAAAGAAATCTGAAGGTAGTGGTACGTTGAAGCAGTGTTATAAGAAAGTTCTGTTTCTGTAGGAGAAATATTCAGCTTAAGGCCCCGATGTGGCAGTGTATTAATTTGTCGAAGATTTCTAATATACTAAGATGAGAGTAAAACTTTGTACCCCGAAACAGTCGCTATTTACGACGCTCTAAAAAGTAAAAGAGAAGCATTACTCTGCTGTTACTGAATTTATGTACGTATTATACCTCGAAAAACTGCATTAATTCTTACTTCTTCTAAGTAGTCGCTTTTATCTAAATGGAGTAAACAACAAAAATTAATTTCTGGAACTAACATATGTTTGTCCTATGAGCTCTGCCTTCATCCTCTACCAAATGTGAGATGGCTCTATGTAGAAACGGGTTATTAGTTTTCAAAATCCAGAAACATTTTCATGCGAACAAGGATAGACGGGAAGTGCCTTAGTAACTATGGAAGGACTGATTAAATGCAGCTCAACTGTCCAGAGTACGCAAAGTTTCGTGTGTGTTGTTCGTAGATGAGTAGTCGGTCGTCGCATGTGTGGCGCTTGTGCCCACGTAACATCAAGCCCATCAGCGACGGATCAGTAGGCTTGCCAACGAAACCGTCTCCCGTAGGCGTTGCAACAGCTGCTGTATGTCGCTGCAAACAGCCTACGCACTGAATATTTCTGCACGGGCGTTTAACATTCTTTTATTACCTTCCATGAGAAGGAATAATATCTGTCTCACTAAGTTTTCTTCTTTATCTTGATACTGGGGTTACATTATATAGAGTTGCTATTTATTATACACTGTAACAAGCTTTCAAGAGAGCTTTAATTCTGTTAATTATATTTTCATAGTGTTTATAATTCAAAGCTTCATGTAGCCACAATTACACGATCGAAGAATAGCAATGCAACAATTCAAACGATGCTCGTGGAAAGAGACAAAAGCGTTTGAAGAGAGTAAAACATATTAGGACATTAATTTGATTACACAACTTTCTTTAAAAAAAATACGGCAACTTGAAGTAAGGTGCCCACTGTTCATGCTTGTGTTTTACGGCATCTGGATAAAATATACTGGAATCCAAATCCGATATGTGTTGACACCGTGTTTCTCCGTTCAATAAAAGCATATTTCTCGTCACAACACTGTACTGAGAGCTTACATAAAAATTTAAAAAGAAAAGCAATATTATACCGTGCAGTAAAAATTTGTAATTCCCTATAAAGTTTCCGAAGGGCACCAGTAAATGGTCTTCTCTGCTGGGACTATGAATTTATGGATTCAGTGAAATCTGAAATTCATTCGTTCATCGTTTTTTGTAGATTTCGTCAAGAAGCAGAGCCTTGAGGGACGTGGAAGAAGTCAAGATACACATTAAAAAACACGAACAAATCATAGAGACTTCACCTCCACGCTGTATCAATAATAAGCTATCATTACGCTGCCTAATCCTGTTGGCGCTAAATGTCTGCTAAATTTAACCAAGTAAAAGCGGCTACTCCGGAAAAAAAACGCCACTGCTTCCTCAGCTATATTAAATAGCTGCTGTTTGTCTCCTAGTGGAAGCTTAATATTTAATAAATTGCATTAGTGGTTTTCAAATAAAATATTAATAAATTAGTAACTTATATCTGGAAATACAGTGTGCTGTTTACAACACTTCAGTGCTTTCGGCAGCTTTACAATAATTTCTGCTACTTGCCACCTAATTAACAGAATGTAACTATTGAAGTAGTTTGAAAGAGTGGGTAACAATATATCTTTTTAATTTTCTGATGAGTTGTTGAGATTTCCAGTTTCTTGAGTTCTAAACTTTCCATGACATAAATGAGACTTACCACACACCACGACAGTGAACGCAAGCCAAAGTTCGTTCCTACCTATTGACGGAATAGACCAGCAAAAAAAAGGTTCGCGTTTTCTAGCTTATACTGATGTCATTAGCGACGAATAACTCGCTAATTTGATTTCGCAAATGGCAGGAACTCAGCCATGACGTTGACTACGAACGGTCCAAGCGTTCAACACTTATGGAAATCATGGAAAATCTAACTCACACTGTTCAGATGGAGTTTGAGCCTTCCTCATTCCAAATGCGAGTCCGGTGTCCAAACAACGGAACATTCTCGCTAAGTGAGACTGACGTGCCTTGACTTTATTAGGTCACATACTGAAGTGACAAAAGTCATTGGGTAGCGATACGGAAGGCTATGGCATCGCATACACAAGTCATAAAACAGCAGTGCACTAGCGGAGCCTTCGCTGTCTGGTCTCCTTCCCCAAACAACCCAATCCCAACCCACTAGCGGAGCTGTTACTTTCACTCAGGTGATTCATGTGAAAATCTTTCCGATGTGGTTATGGCCGCACGACGGGAATTAACACACTCTCAGCGCGGAATGGTACTTAGAGCTAAACGCATCGGACAACCCATTGCGGAAATATATGGAGATGGTATCTGTTCTTTAGGACATGTCCGAAAGAACAGATACTATCGGTGACCATGCAGCGCTCTACAAAGAAATGATAATTAAATCAAGACCCTACGTTGTCGATAGGCGTTGATATACATCAACGGGGACAGCTGAAATGTGTGCCCCGACCGGGACTCGAACGCGGGATCTCCTGCTTACATGGCAGACGCTCTATAATAAAAAAAAAAAATAAAAAAAAAAAGGTTCAAATGGCTCTGAGCACAATGGGACTCAACTGCTGTGGTCATAAGTCCCCTAGAACTTAGAACTACTTAAACCTAACTAACCTAAGGACAGCACACAACACCCAGCCATCACGAGGCATAGAAAATCCCTGACCCCGCCGGGAATCGAACCCGGGCGTGGGAAGCGAGAACGCTACCGCACGACCACGAGATGCGGGCACGCTCTATCCATCTGAGCCACAGGCACAGCACAGAGGATAGTGTGACTGCAGGGATTCATCCCTTGCACGCTCCCCGTGAGACCCACATTCCCAACTTAATGTCCACACACTACATTCTTAGTGCCCCTGCCCACTACACTCACTACTCGCGGCAGACAATCTGCGAGTCCCGTAAGAGTTCGGGCAATGCGTGTGCATCCGTACAGAAGAAGGTCATGGCCGGTTAGTCTGAACTATGTATATGCACACGCATTGCCCAAACTCTTACGGGACTCGGTCAGGTTGTCTGCAGCGAGTAATGCCGTGTATAGGGCTTCCAACGACTTTTTGAGTCCCTGCCACGTCAAGCTGCTGCACTACGCCGGGCAAAGGAGGTCCGACACTATTAGGAGGTATCCCACGACGTTTATAACCTCAGTGTATTTCCAACAGCTTAGTACACAATCAAAAATATTTTTACACGGAAATCACAACATAAAGAGTATGAACAACGATTTATGACTCTTTTACAGTATTCATAATGGTGCAATACATATTACTAAAGAAATAAAGACATGGCACAAACTGGAGGCAAGCTGGAGTATAAAAAAAGAACTAAACAGAGATTGGGGATTATCCACCTGGAGATTAAAATGTTAATGTAACAGTTGATATTGTACCAACGGGTTACTATCTCGTACGGAATAAAAAAACGGTTTTGTATGTTTCCGTCATCTTTATGACAATAAAACTTGTGCACTTGTTGCAAAGGCCACACTCATTTTCATTAGGTTTTTCTGTGCTTCGAGCAAGTACTTTACACCTCCTTCTTCCTTCTTACAATAGCAAAAAGGATCATCCTTGATGGCTAGCTGGAGTAAGTGGGAAGAATTTGAACCGCACTTGGTACATATTACACCTTGTTGGTATCATTTTCCTGCTTGTCTGATATATTCAAAATCCGGCGGAGTTTCTAAATTCTGTTACATAATGATGATGTGTCTTTCCCGGTATTCAGCCGGATGACCATGTCTTACTGGCACAATATGTCGCCGACGTACCTCGCCAATAATATGATGTGCTCCTGATGCATTGACATATTGCGAGAGTTGATACCCCTTTTAACGTGGGATCACATACCTTACTCAGTTAGTAGCCTGGGTACCTATTGGTCAATTTGCCCCCAGATTTATTTGAATCTCTTTCTTAATCCAGAATATAGTAGTGAGCACCACGATTTTCGTCCCGTCATACTCCGTGGGGTACTTGTATTCTAGACAATGTTCAGGAACTGCACATTTACTAGGTCGTCGCAGCCTAACGAGTCGTTGGTGTTGCACACATCGAGCTTCCACTGTTCTGATTATTTGTTCAACATGCCACACTCAAGTAATGTTGTATATGTCTGGCTTTCGTAAGCCTAAGATGTCACTTGCTTTGTCAACTAGGCGGCTTGTCTTCATGACTGAACATGCTACACATTCGAGGGCAAATTTATTTTGGGCTGTGCTGATCTTCGTAGAGAGATCCCCTGCATATGGTATAATCGTATACGCTACTGTCTTTTGTTTGTCCTCTTCTATTTTCTCCTTTTTACTTGGAAGTGCATAGAAGAAGTGAAAGTTCGATTTCGATCGTAGAGTTGCCATACTTGTGGAAGATCTCTGGTAGATGCTGAAGTTCAGAGACCAAGATCTTTCCGCCTGATAAGGTACGTACCCTGTGGACAAACGTCTTCAAGGCGCCATTCTTCTGAGGAGAATGGCAGCAGCTCTAAGCCTGGAGGTGTTGGACAGTGTGGGTCAGCTATCGGTAGGCACTGCACTTAAGTGACTCATTTGCCTTCCACCTCATTGTAACATCCAAAAACGGCACCTGTCGGTCTTTCTACAGTTCTATCATGAATCTGATGTTAAGATGCCGCGTGTTCAGACATGGAAGGAACTCAATGAGCATCTCCATTACATGGGAATATATCACAAACGTGCCACTCAGGTACCGAAATATGGAGGTTGGTATGGGTGAGTTCAAATCTGTTACTTCAAAGTGTTCCATAAACAGATTCTTCACCGTTGTGGGTAATGGGCTTTCCATGGCTACAATATTTGTATGTTCATAACAAGCGGACAAATGGTCCTATCGGAGCACAAAGAAGGCGAATATGCTCTTGTTTGAAAGATTCTGACTGAATTGTGGGGTACCAATTGCCTCATTGTATCTTCCTCAGAAACTTTAAAAAGCTCCCAACAATTTTGGCTCGCGAACAAATTCGCGCTCTTTTTGACACTTGCCGGCCGCGGTGGTCTAGCGGTTCTAGGCGCTCAGTCCGGAGCCGCGCGACTGCTACGGTCGCAGGTTCGAATCCTGCCTCGGGCATGGATATGTGTGATGTCTTTAGGTTAGTTAGGTTTAAGTAGTTCTAAGTTCTAGGGGACTGAACCATAGATGTTAAGTCCCATAGTGCTCAGAGACATTTGAACCATTTTTGACACTTTTCACTCCCACAAGCTCCCCTAACTGTAACTCGCTCACACTCACTAGTCCATCGCTGCACGTCGCTCAAACCTATCCACACCCACGTGCCCATTCTGATTCACTCATTCAACCCAAGTCACTGTCATTGCCTCTTCCTGTCTCTCTAACAGTGACTGGCCGCTGTCTCACAGCCACAGTCTCCATCGTTCTCTCCTACTACTACTGTCTTCTCTCACTGTCAATGTCTCCCTCTTGCTCTCTCTCTTACTGCTACTGTCTCATTTATTCCATACCACTGCCGCTACCTATTCTTACTGTCACTATTTGTCTCTTCTTCGATGTCACTATCATAGACTCTGTTTCTCATTATCACTGGCTCTCTCCCAGTTCCACTTTCTCCGTCACTTTATTCATCCCTACCGGCACTGTCTCCTTCACACTCTTCCTAACACAGTTCTGTCCCTGTCAACTATGTTTCACTGCCACTGTGTCCATCACACTGCTATTGTTTCGTTCTGTCTTTCTATACCACGACCACCGTATACTGACCTCCAGTATTTATAACTTTTCCACCTCTTTCCCACTGCCACGGTCTCCTATTCCAACAGAATAAAAATCCGAAAATATGCTCTTATGTGAAAATTTTTTAAATTTGCTGAGGAAGGTAGAATGTAGTAGATGGTACCTCGTTTCAGTCAGATTCTTATAAACAGGAGCATATTCGCCTTTTTTGTGCTCCGATAGGAGAATTTTTCCACTAGTTTGCTTCTTTTCTATGCCATAGCAGAGCATGTGACAAACGTTAAAAAAACTTTTTGGGATCAGTAAAATTTTGATAGTCTGCTTACGTGAAACTGAAATGATCCAAATTTATTTTTTAGCTCAGCTCTCGTTTTATCTGCACAAAAATTTTGCGTGTGTTTCAGTTCTACGCGGTTCCCAGAACCCTTCTGATGATAATGGAGACACTTTACAGCACATTTCTCCGTGTTACGTAACTTTATAAACTACACTGTTGCCTTATATCGGATTTTACGTGCATATTTTGTGTACATGTATGGTAACTTTAAATCTCTGTATCTCGGAAACGGATACAGATATCAATAAAATTTTCAGGATTGTTCGAGATCAGATTCTTATGAATATATCCTAAGAAATTCAGCCATTTGCTGTGCATAGTTCTCTTGGCATCGATGGCTCGGTTATCGTACGAAAAAATGGTAAAAATTGTATGTTATATTCATGTTTAGACCCTTTAATGTGGGACAGAGACACAACAATAGTCCTTCTATTGCGTATACAAATGGTCCCTAGCCCAACAGCAATTCAAAGCACTTGACCCTACCTCTCTATCATGAATAGAACCCGGGGTATGAACCCAGTAAGAGTTCCGTTTTTATGCACTGCGTTCTGGAACATATTACGTAGCGCAAGGCGTCGCATTGTACCGATATTGTTACTTGTTCAAGAAGTATCTGGATGTTAACAATTGCATGAACAGGTACGTCGCCTATCGTCGATCTTTTCTCTGATCAGTTCTATTGAATTCTTTTTCGGCTGAGGGGTGAACAACGAAACTACATGAAAACTGACCATTAAATCAAATATGTATGTTTCAAACCACACGTTTTGTCTCAATAATTCTGTGTCACATATTTTCAGACTTACCTGCTGAATTAACATGTCGCTGCCTAGAAACGTATGGAATATAGGAATCTGCCTACAATGGTCTCGCACGGGTCGGAGGCAGCTAACTGAGAAAATAATACCCTAGATATATGTCAATGCCTCCATGGCACAGCAACTTACAGATCTTGCGTCTCAGGGAGCCTACACGAATTGGGTTGGGACGTGGAAGGTCGCATTTCCACAAATTATAAGATTTCTGTCGTTTGTATAAACAATAATCGGTAAAGCAACACTATAATACTGCTGATATTTGATTTATGGGCAAAAGGCTGTGGTCTAACGAATAATTCTCTACCTAACGTTTCGTTTCCCACTGCTGGAGACTTAATCAGAGGATTTAACGACTTAGAATGCTGTTACAGGCTCAAACAAGCACAAAAAGCCGCACTGTTTATATGTATCCACGCAACGGTCGGTCCGTGACGTGATAAAGCAGCTGCCTGAGATCGCAGAGTCGAGCCGACATGTGCTGTGGAGCTTGTAGCGGAGAAGAATTGACGCTGTTAGTTTTATTTAACACTAGGGAACAGCACACAACTTGTATCATTTCAGTCCTTCTTCTTTTCTGTTAAAATTTTTCTTGTGTTTCTAAATTTCTAAGGCATCTCTGTACATCCTAGCGTCGTTATTATTAGATCTTTATGAAACCAAAGTGTCAGAGAAACTAATTTGGGGTTTCCCGGACCTTGTGCGTGATCTGTGGTTCAAATGGCTCTGAGCACTATGGAACTTAACTTCTGAGGTCATCAGTCCACTAGAACTTAGAACTACATAAACCCAAGGACATCACTCACATCCATGCCCGAGGCAGGATCCGAACCTGCGACCGTAGCGGTCGCGCGGTTCCAGACTGAAGCGCTTAGAACCGCTCGGCCACACCGGCCGGCTGTGTGATCTGTCACAGCCGATTCATCCGTCTTGTTCAGACGACAATTGCTCTTACGCTCCTTGAAGCGAGTATTAATACTTCTTTTATAGTTCCTGTGCACACGTGACAGGAGTAGATTCTTTGGAATGTTCCAAAATATATTCGCGCACTTTTCTTATTGGTTCAATAATGAATCAATACTGTGTCTTTCAGAGTACTTCACTGATGCGATCTGTAACGGTTTTTGCAAATTGAAAGTAATTTTTCCCTTTTGTTGATTCTACTCCATTAGAATCTCTAGATCTTTTAGGCTGCAATGCCCTATTTATCTCTTGGTCAAAGTAGCCCTTTCTTCGGAAGGCGGTTCTTGAACGACGGAGCTCGTCCTCGAAGAACTGTGGCTCACAGTTTCTTTTAGGCCTGTCTGTTAATGATTTGATCACTCCTCTTTTCTACTTGGGATGGCGATTGGAATTTTTGTGAAGGTATCTGACCACCATCCCAAACATAAAAGAAGAGTGATCAAAGTATTATTAGACCGGTCTAAGAGAATCTGTGAACTTAGTACTTGGAAGACGAGTCGGTCGTTCAACAACAGCCTTTAGGAATGGAAAACGAAACGTTAGGCTGAGAATTATGCCTTATGCTCTTAAATCAAACATCAGAAACATAGCAAACACCGCCCATGAAAGCCTGCATTGTAAATTCCAATAATTACTTTAAGAATTTCGTCTCACTTCCTCATTCGCACCACTTGTAAATCCACATACAATGTCGAAGGATTGCACGCTCCGCTGACAAAGGAACTGTTCCAGAAGGCACCGTCTTCACAATACTCCTTTACCAGCGTAGTTCATTACGGTCCACATTTTAGGATCTTAGAAAACTGTAATCTCTGCGGCGAAAGCGTCGGATATTAAATCGGTGCAGCGGGCTCAGCGATGGGAAAACTGCAGAGAAATGGACGGAAAACATCCTTTAACTTGACATCGCGGTTCGATTTTGCGGAACCAATACAAATGTGTCTATGCTTTCACCGTGTTTGTTGAACACAAACAAATTGTGTCGGTGAGATACAGTTTACTTGTCTTGCTTCGAAGTACTTAAAAGCCGGCTTATGCAGATTCTGTATAATATCTACACCACGTACCGTTATGGTCGAATGTTTGAGTTTCGTCTCGGGCATGAGTGTACGTATAAAATGTGCAGTTACTGTCTGCGTGCAGAGTGCAAAATAATGGAAGATGCACTTTCTATGTACAGATCACGAAATACATTCCATCTGTACTCGACGTGTTAGAATTTGGTTAAATACTTAAATACAAAGACCAAAGTTTAAATAAAAGGAATTGCTACTTAGCTCTCCCTCTTTCCTAATTTATTCTGCTTTGACTGTTGATTAATATTGCAGATTACTGGCAAATTACGTGTTTAAGGAACATACATCATATTGTATAAAAGATTTAAGATGCATAATTACCTTAACGAATGAGAGTTCCAAGAGGTAAATAACTTTAAGGAGAACGATTTAGTATGTATAAAGTATTTCAACGTCTTCGCGACAAACGTATAGGGGTGATAGATCTCGTCATGGGGAACAACTTTAGTTAGACATAAAATGCTCGCTGAAGCTCTCCGGTTCAAAAAAATGACACTATGGAAGGTCATCAGTCCCCTAGACTTAGAACTACTTAAACCTAACTAACCTAAGGACATCACACACAGGTGTCCAACATCCAATCTACCCTGGTAAATTGATAGAGTTATTTTCAACCAGAAAACCCTAAGAATTAGTGACTCTAAGCGGAGGAAGATATTTCATAAACGAACCAGGAACTTACATTTTGCTGGGACTGCTGCCCGGGAATCACAGACTGCCAGGGTGGAGTGGCTTTCGCACCTCAGCGATAAGATGGCCGTCCGTAGGTGCCACAACGGAAGGGTGTTTGTTGCTGATGAGAGGTAGCAGCCAATTCAGTTGTCGCAGGGGCAGCGGTCTGGCTCAGTGGTCGTCAAACTATTTTTCTCAAGAGGCAATATAACATTGTGGCGTGGAAGCTCGGGTAGCGTACGCGCTGATGCAATTAATAATTGCTAACGTACATAAATTAGTATGTTGTGAGCCCAAACAGACTAGCTATCGTAGGGGCGCGGTAAGTTGCCCCCCAACCCCCACCCCACCCCCTTTCCAACCAACGACGGATCGTTAACACTCGGTACCGTTCAGAACACTTCGAACACTTCATGTCGCCTGTTCTCTGTTTCAGATTGCTGCCACCGTCAGCGAGCCAAAATTGTGGCGCTGTAATTGCCTGATAAAGTACTTTACTGTTGTCTGTGTGACTGGATGATTAATTGTTTAATAAGAGTAACAAATTGTAGTTACAGTTAAGTGCTTTATGCAATATGAGACACGATCACAAATGTTTACTAAATGTTTTTAATGACGCTTTTCTTCTACTCATTGCTTTTTATTGCAAGAGCCGTAATTAATTTTCATGTTCCTTGCTTCAAATATGCACCGCATTTAAAGATGACTGTCTCTACAACGCGCATTCATGAATCCATGTTACTTTGGTTTGAAACTTATACCGTAGCAACTAATCCGTACGAGTCGCGAACGACTGTTAAGTTGTCAGTACTGGAAGATAAACAATTGAACGTTCCCCCTCTCATACCCTCTAAACCCCATAGTGGCCGCGGCACTTACGCCTCTGCCGCTGGGGAAAGCGGCCCAACTTTACTTAGCTCAAAGCCCAATTCACCAACGTCAATTACAATTAACCATGTCTTAAAATATTATTGTCTCTGTAAGTATTTTCATTTGTTACTAGGGACGGGGACGGGGACGACGACGACGACTATTCACGTAAACTGACGTTTTTCGTGCAGTGCTTTCGAGGTGTCGCCGAGGTTGTCGAGCAAATGCGTTTGTCTGATGTGGGTGTGACCCCCTATGACCGACTGACCAGACCGCCACACATTCACGTTTCCATAATTATTTGGTGGCACCTGTAGATGAAGCGTTAGGCTTCGAAATCGGTCGTGCAATAAATAAGAAACTGAAGCGGAAATTTTTCCATTAAGAATATAATAATTCAAATTTCAAAGAAAACATGTCACGACAGGTGTGAATACCACCGAACTATCAGTGGAATACGCCGTGCTTGGAAAATACTGACATTAATTATTTACAAAAGAATGGAAAAACTCGTAGAAACCGATTTCGGGGGAGATCAGTTTGGCTTTCTGAGAAATGTTGGAACACGCGAAGTAATACTAACCTTGCGACATACGTTAGAAGGCACGTTAAGGAAAGGTGAACCTACGTTTATAGAATTTGTAGATTTGGAGAAAGCTTTTGACAATGATGACTTGAACACACTCTCTAAATCTGTGAATGTAGCAGATTTCAAATACAGGAAGCCAAAGATTACCTAAAGCTTGTACAGAAACTAGACGGCAGTTGTAAGAGTCGAAGGACATGAAAGGGAAGCAGTGGTTGAGAAGTCAGTGAGACAGGGTTGCAGACTATGCTCAATGTCATTCAGTCTATACGTTGAGCAAGCAGTGAAGGTAAAGGAACGAGAAATTTTGACACGGAATTAAGAGTTCAGTGGGAAGAAATAAAACTTTTAGGGCTACCGATGACATTGTAATTTTGGCAAAGAGAGCAAAGGACTAGGAAGTGCAGTTGAACGGACTGGGCAGTGTCTTGAAAGGAGGATATAAGATAACATATCAAAAGCAAAACAGGTTTAATGGAATGTAGTCGAATTAAATCAAACTATGCTGAGGAAACTCGATTGGGAAACTACTACTAAAAGTAGTAGATGTTATTTGGGCTGTAAAATAACTTACGATGGCGAAGTAGAGAGGATATAAAAAACAGACTAGCAATGGCAAAAATACGTGTTTGTGAAGAAGAGAAATTTGTTGACATCGAGCATACATTTAAGTATCAGGAAGCCTTTTCTGATACCATTTGTATGGAGTGCAGACATATGTGGAAGTGAAACATGGACGGTAAACAGTTTAGACAAGAAGATAATAGAAGCTTTCGAAATATGGTTCTACAGAAGAATGCTGTAGGTTACATGTCTAGATCACGTACCTAATGAGAAGATACTGCATATAACTAGAGAGAAAATGAACTTGTGTCAATACTTGACTAAAAGAAGGGAATTGTTGACAGGATACATTCTAAGACTTCAAGGAATTGCTGTTTAGTATTGTATCGAAGTGCGGGGAGTAAAAATTGTGGAGGGAAACCAAGAGACGAGTACAGCAAGCAAATTCAGAAGGATGTAGGCTGCAGTAGTTATTCGGAGACGAAGCGGCTTGCAGAGGACGGAGTACTGTGGAGAGCAGTAGCAAACCAGCCTTCGGATTGAAGACCACGACAACAACGCTGCCTTTCACGCAGAGCAGATGACTGGATGACAGGCAACTCAAATTGCTTACAAACGCCGTATGGTGCCTGCACTCCGCCACCTCTCAGGAGCATAAGCAGTCTTAAAATGATGTGCGGTGTCGGCTGGAAGTATCAGCGAACATTTTGTTTGTAACAAAAATTGTTCCCTACCACATGTTCTATGACTCCTAGATGTTAATCTCAAAGACTTTGAAATATCCTGTATACGAGTTTAACCGATGTTGTACGAGCTACAATAACTGCGTTACGGTCTAAGGCGCTACAGTCATGGACTGTGCGGCTGGTCCCGGCGGAGGTTCGAGTAATCCCTCGGACATGGGGGTGTGTGTTTATCCGGATAATTAAGGTTAAGTAGTGTGTAAGCTTAGGGACTGATGACCTTAGCAGTTGAGTCTCATAGGATTTCACACACATTTGAACATTTTTGAACTGCGTTACGTCTGACCACCTGTCAAACTGAAGTACTTCGCATATCATTACTTTGTGTGCTTATGCAACTCTGCATATACATGTCAATCAGTTCCCACATTCGTACCAAAACCTTTTAATCGGGTCATAAAATGTTTTAAAAAACTCAATCGATGGCATCAAATATCGCACAAGTGCGTGAACACTATAACGCATGGGTGAGGATATTTGTAAATAAATATACAACTGTCTGTTGGGGAACAAGCACTGTTAACACTTCATTTGCATCTTTATAGACATGAATGTCATCAGGGACGGAGATATTTATGACTCTTATATAAACGTAATGGAGAATATGGATTGCAATGTTATGCAGAGCAAATTTAAATACAGATAACAAAGTATAATCGAGTTGTCAGGAAGTGAATTGAAATCCACATTGCGCTGTGTTAAAGTTGCTCGGCATCTAAAAATTGTGTCGAGTAACATCCATCCTAACATGTCAACTAATGCGTTTCAGTGCCTAACAATATTTTCAATTTATTACGGACTACCAACAACACAAAGAATTATCAAACAGCGAAACACTGCTACCTTATAAGACACGCACCTGACCAAACAATTTCGACATTCCTTGTCCATCTTTTTTTCTGTTTTTCCTTATATTCTGCAAATGGAAATGGAAATGCCGTGTGCCTAGGGCCTCCCGTCGGGTAGACCGTTCGCCTGGCGCAAATCTTTCGAGCTGACGCCACGTCGACGACTTGCGTGGCGATGGGGATGAAATGATGATGATAAGGACAACACAATACCCAGTCCCTGAGCGGAGAAAATCTCCGACCCAGCCGGGAATCGAACCCGGGCCGTTAGGCATGACATTCTGTCGCGCTGACCGCTCAGCTACCAGGGGCGGACTTCTGAAAATGATAAAGGCTTCTGTCATGTGGTGATCTGAACCGGATTTTTAAAAGTCGATTTATTGCTGGAGCAGACAGTTATTAGATTTGAAATTGTTCAGTAAGTTTCTACCCTGTGTTACATTGTTCAAGGCTGTGGTAATCTATCTGGTAGAGCACTAAACTCTAATTTTGGAGGTCCTGGGTTCAATACCGGAGCCGGCCGCTGTGGTCAGCGATTCTAGGCGCTTCAGTCCGGAACCACGTCACGCGGCTGCTACGGTCGCAGGTTCGAATCCTGCCTCGGGCACGGATGTGTGTGATGCCCTTAGGTTAGTTAGGTTTAAGTAGTTCTAAGTTCTAGGCGACTGATGACCTCAGAAGTTAAGTCCCATAGTGCTGACAGCCATTTGAACCATCAATACCGGAAAGGTGCGAAAATTTTTTCTCGTTCCAGTCCCCCAGGACGGCTCTAGATCCACTCACCCTGTTATCAAACCAGTGCCGAGCATCTTCCCCGGGGATAAGGCGCCTGGGTGATAGGCACCCCCCCCCTCCCCCGCCACACACACCCACACACCCAATGCCGCGGCGGAGGAAAGCTGCACTCTTCCCATAGTCAGCCCGATAGCCCGGTCACGTTACAGTGTACATTTTGAAAAGAATTTGGAGACATGGAAAGGCGTATTGCGTCATCTACAAAACACTTCTTAAGTCTGCGTAACGATGTTAAACCAGGTTAAAGGAAATTAACTTATTACTGGACAGGAAGTTGCACGCACAAATAACACTGTGTAATTTCCGTCTGGAGGTACAATTTTAAATAATAGTATCAAGATCATGAAAATAGTCTACGGTATAAGAATATTACTTTTTCCGACAGTCACTACATTTGATCTGGATATACTAATTCTCAATATGAATTAAAACCGTGATGCATAACAAGGTGAGCTTCTACTAAATTCTAATTTATTGTTCTGGAATAAATGTCCAAGAAACCATCGCAGTCGTCATACTTATCGCAGTCGTCATACTTATCGCAGTCGTCATACTTATCGCAGTCGTCATACTTATCGCGGTCGTCATACTTTCAAAGACTTCCCACATTTTCCCTAGAAATAAAGTACAATTTACACAGTTTTGTCTACGGCGAGAAACATGCTAGATCATAATAAACCTATTGGAGACGATTTCGAAAAGAGGAAACGAAATAAAAATTGACAACAACGCAAGATATTCTACAAAATATGGTGATAAACAAAAATCAAACCATAGCACTTGTAAATTATATGACTAAAAATTTCCAAATGGTACTACATTAATTCTAGCCTACGCATCTACGATTCTTCTGATATTTATCATGGATTCAACCCCGACATCTACCGCTAGACAATGTTGGTCGATACGGTTTCTTGGTTGAGGATTAAATATTTCACCAGCAAGCTACAGAAACGTCTGTTTTTCTATTTGCACTTCTCAATCGTAACGAGCATATTCGTTAAGTAAACTGACGATGTAACGATTTTATTTGTGTCAAGTCCGAGATAACACAAGGGTGCATGTTCGTGACCAGTGGGAGTGGAACCGAAGCCGACAGCCTAACGGACTTAAAAGATTACAGTTCGCGTGATCAAGGTTTCCTTGTGTTACGCTGGAACCATTCGAAGAATTATCCGGCAATTGCTGACCATTTACTAATGGATGCTCTTACTACAACTTTCAGAAATTACGCTTTCGACAACGGAAAGTTCCATTGAAAGCCTTGAAAAAGTCGCTGACAGATTAGCAATACTAAAAATCAAAATAAAGCTCTTCGAAAATTAGAACAAGTAACCTTAATTATGCTGCACTTATAAATCAAAATTACCCTTCTATTTTTTTTACATTCTCATATATTTTCATTGCACTTTCACTATGATTCCTTCGTCTTAGCCAAGGTACAGAAATATAGTATCAATCCTTGTCATCGCTACTGCAACAAATTTAGAAAAACTGGAGTGGTTGTCAAGCTATCCTTTCGCTAAAGCTAGTTCTGTTTTCTTCTTTGTTCATCTTCACAGTAACGACTTTTGTAAGAATAACAAAATTTGCTTGGTGTGATATCATTCGTGTGTCACTCATACGAGAAACGGAATCATCGCTTTGTTCGGACGGCGAGCAGATACGAATAATTTCCACCTGTAACACTAAAAAGTGGGTCGCGCAGTGGAAGTAATAGTGGTGGCGCTGGTGGTAGTGGTAGTGGTAGTAGTAGTAGAAGAAGTAATAATCATGATAACTATAATATTTAATAAAGCAGCCTACCTCAGGCGTCATTTGTGAAGTGACATTTGTTTGACGTACAAGAGAGAAAATGAAAGTACTTAACTTTTAGGTTACAGAGTCAGATGTATGGAAATTACTGATTTCAGACATATGAATGATGCAGTAACCAAATGTACAAGAATAGGTGGTAAAGGCTGCCTTCAAAGCATTAGAGACTAAAAATTTCATAAGATCAGTTGTAACCTGTGTGGGAAGATATCGCACCAAAGTATATGCTAAAAGTATCTCCTTATTTTGAATTTCTATTGATATTTTTTGTCGATAGCAACGAAATTCATCTTGTTTTATAGGTTAATGTGTTTCATTTCTTTTCATATTTTTTCTATATCCTGCGAAGGCTTTGATGTCCCTGTCGAGACACGACTTTTAAGCATTGAGGAGAGAGCAAAAATTGGAGCAAGACTTGAGGTGTGGCTGTCCATAATTCATGGCCAGCAGTGGTGCAGGGAAGACAACACATTCTTGATGCAAAAACAATTAAAATTTCCATAGAAAATTAATGACCACAGGAAGCGTCCTGAACATTAAGAGTCTGGTAGGCCCTCGACTTCGACATCAGAGTAAAAGGTGTCCGCAGTCAGGGGGTTGCTTGAGCGAAGCCCTTCAAAAGCAACAAGGCACGTTGCAAGAGAGAGTGGCATTACACACTATGCTGTGCGTCCAGTTCTCCACAAACAGTGACATTACAGACCGTAGAAGCCTCATAACGTCCAGGCGTTGTATCCAGATGATTGCCTGATTGCCACAGGAGTGGTGAACTTTGTGAAGTGGTCCTCGCATGGCATGAAGATAAACACACCTTTTGAAGTGTATCGCAGCAAAACACAATGTCTTGACGATCTTGACAATACGCTGAGGTGACAAAAGTCATGGGATAGCGATAAGCATATATACAGATGGCGGTAGTATCGCGTACACAAGGTAGTAAAAGGGCAGAGCATTAGCGGAGCTGTCGTTTGCACTCAGATGATTCATGCGAAAAGTTTTCTGACGTGGTTATCGCCGCACGACGGGAATTATCAGAGTTCAATGCGGAATGGTAGCTGGAGCTGGACGCATGGGTCATTCCATTTCGGTAATCGTTATGAAATTCAATATTCTGAGATACACAGTGTCAAGAGTGTGCCCAGAATCCCAAATTTCAGGCATCACCTTTCACGACGGACAACGCAGCGGCCGACGGCCTTCACTTTATGACCGAGAGCAGCGGCGTTTGTGTACAATTGTCAGTGCAAGTAGACAAACAACACAGCTTGAAATAACTGCAGAAACGAATGTGTGACGTACGACGAATGTATCCGTTAGGACAGAGCGGAGAAATCTGGGGGGTCAATTGCTGTGGCAGCAGAAGATCGACACGAGTGCCTTCGCTAACACCACGACACCCTGCAGCACCTCTCCTGGGATCATCATCATTTCACTTGGATCCTAGGCGACTGGAAAACCGTAGCCTGTCAGGTGAGTCCCGATTTCAGCTGGTATGAGCTGATGGTTGGGTTAGAGTGTGACGCAAACTCCACGAGGCCACTGACCCAAGCTATCAACGAGACACTGTACAAGCTGGCGGTGACTCCGTAACGGAGTGGGATCTAGAATGAAATTTTCACCCTGCAGCGGAGTGTGCGCTGATATAAAACTTCCTGGCAAATTAAAACTGTGTGCCGGACCGAGACTCGAACTCGGGACCTTTGCCTTTCGCGGGCAAGCGCTCTGCCACCTGAGCTACCCCAGCACGCCTCACGCCCCGCCCTCACAGCTTTAATTCCGCCACTACCTCGTCTCCTACCTTCCAAACTTCACAGAAGCTCTCCCGCGAAAGGCAAAGGTCCTGAGTTCGAGTCTCGGTCCAGCACACAGTTTTAATCTGCCAGGGAGTGGGATCTGTTTACGTGTGTTGGAGTGGTCCAAGTCAATGGATCATTGATTGAAAATGATTATGTTATACTACTTGGAGACTATTTACAGCCATTCATCGACTTCATGTTCTCGAACAACGATGTAATTATTATGGATGACAGTGCGCCCTGTGCCCGGGCCACAATTGTTAGCGATTGTTTTCGACATGAAATCCCATGGAACATTTATGGGCGGCTGTAGAGGCAGCGTGGCTCAATATTCCTGCACGGGACTTCCAACATCCAGTTGCTGCACTACGCCGGGCAAGAGGAGGTGTGACACGATGTTAGGTGGCATCCCACGACTTCTGTCACCACAGCGTGAGATTCTTGAAGTCATAGGTGGTGTTCCTGCTGAGCTCTTGAGGAAGGTCGTAGCAAACGTGCCTGTTCGGTTAGAATAGTGTCTAGAAACCACTGGAGCAGACATTGAATTGTAAACCTCGGGAAGGTAATGGTATATAATAAATTATATGTGTACAAAAAATTGAGCTTACACCTAAATTATTTGAAGAAGGAGCAAAGTAAGTATTAAAAATAGTGAGTTACCTTCCGCCCATCCTATGCAATCAATAAAAAGGGATACACCGTTAGCTTTCCTGAAAACTCGTTAAGTGTATGTCCTGAATCGTATCGTTAAGTATTTTCTCCGTCTAAATAATGCACGAGTGTAAAACAATCCTTAACACTTTAGACGCAATTGTTTCACGTTAATGGAGGTTTATTTCTGTAGTGCACAGAATTTACACTGCATACGACTGTTCAGAAGTTCAAATGTGTGTGAAATCTTATGGGACTTAACTGCTTAGGTCATCAGTCTCAAAGCTTACACACTACTTAACCTAAATTATCCTAAAGACGAACACACACACCCATGCCCGAGGGAGGGACCAGCCGCACAGTCCGTGACATACGACTGTAATCACTGTCAGACACCAAAGGACAGGCTGCGTTTCAGTAACTCGGGTACGGTCCTCTCGCTACGTCGCAGTCCCCAGATCACGTACAAAGATAATAAATGAGTTCAGCTTTGGCTATGGTGTTCCAAGTCACATCTCTCTGCAGTAACTGATTCACGAGCTGTAATGGTAACGGAGACTGCTGCAGACGCCGCCATTCATGCTCAGTAGGATACGGGCGCGTTGTTAGAGAGAGTGTTGGGAAAATCAAAGCGTCTATACATGGGAACTGATCTTAAAGGACACATCTGCTTGGCGTTGTAGAATTAGCAAGGGAAACAGCTGCATCATACCTTGGACTCATTGGTTCATTATTTTCTCAGTGTAGTTCATTGCAGTCTCCGACTCCCATCACACACACCAACACACACACCAACACACACACACACACACACTCCCCCCCCCCCCGCCCCTCTCTCCGTCCGCAGCTCGCGGTCTAGTGGCTAGCATTGCTTCCTCTGCTTCCTCTGGTTCACTTCCCGGCCAGGTTGGGGATTTTCTGTGCCTGGGGACTGGGTATTTGTGTTGTCCTCATCATCATTATCATTCGTGGCACTGGCTAGAGTGGACTGAGAAAAAACTGGACTGAGTAACAATTGGGGCTTTGTCCGGGCGCTGATGACCGCGCAGTTGAGCGCCCCGCAAACCAAACACCATCATCATCATCATCATCATCTCTCTCCCACTCTCCCCTCGATTTCACCTCTACCTCTTCCCCCTTTCTCTCCATCCCATTATCAATGCGCTGTCTCCCATCTTTACAGCCACTGTTCATTCATCTTTGCCTCCGTCCATTCTTCGCCCCAACTGCTCATCATTTAGATCTTCAACTCCATCACTAATCCTTCATTTCACTCACATATTAAATAATTACAACATGATTAAATGACATAACACACACGCATAACGATCCACAAAGGATCGGAAAACCAAAACTGTGAAGTTAGTAACACTACTCTCACAAACACAAAAGAGATACGTTTCGCATGCAAACGAACAATAATGGTGGTACCTTGTAATGTTTCATATAAAAGAATTGTGTAACGCTGTAAAGCAATGTGAGATTAAGACAAACAGCAGTGTCAAACGAAGGAATACCTAAGAAAGATGCAGGCAGACAACACTTCTTAATGTGAGGGAAAATTTGATATAAATACCGTAAATGAAGTCAAACTTTTGTAACGAACTGGTTGTAGATCTAGGAAGCAGACAAAATTGTAAATATGTTTCATTACGGACCACCGATAATGTTTTACAACAACAAAACGAAAAGCGTTCATTGACAAAAATACGCACTGTTGCATCATGTAGTTGCACAGGCGGACTTAAATGTCTTCAGTAACATCACACACTTTTTTCAGGATAGTATTAGTTGGTCGCAACACTCACGCCTGTATAATCAGCGTGCGAATTGTGCAACGTCCTACAGCGATCCAATGTCCTTTTTGCTATTGATCTTGTGTCTAGAAGTCGGTGGAAATTACCTGCTGAACACGTTTAAAATGGAATGTGGCGTGGAGGACGTCGCTCGACGTACACACCAGTGTCTGTCGATTGACTCTCTTGGCTGAACCATAGCAGTTTACCCTATCTCCCATTCCCCAGATGGTATACTAAGACTCCGTTTCACTGTTTACGTTGTTCAAGCTCCACCGGACCACTGAGCTTGTTGTGATAGTAACAGAATCCCAAAACTATACATATGAAATGGCTGATAAAGGAGACAGTTGTAAATGCAATGTGTGACAACATTTCACAGTCAGAGGAATAAGTGCAGAGGCAAACATAAACAACGAGTAATAAGTAGTGAACGTCACAGTAAGAGAGAGCCGACACCACTCATTGCTAAACGTTCTCGATACAAGTAAAAACACCCTGTAAATGGAAGCGACACACATGTGCAAATCGAGGTATTATTGTGGGGAGAGTCGTACAATGCAGTGAACTACACTGAGGAAATACTGGTCCAGTGCGTCCAAAATAATGAGATTTTTCCCTTGGAAAAGGAAAGGAAAATTATTATCATTATTATTATTATTATTATTATGTGATTGTTTCAATGATTTTGTATAATGTCTGGTTTCTAATATTTATCTGCTCATTATTGTGTGTGCTCTGTGTATGCGGTAGCTGTCTTCAAAAGTGAGGAGGTGTCTGTTTTTACTAATTTTTATGACGCACGTATCTTTTTGTATTGTGTTTAACCAAGATATTCCTCTTTAAGGTTGTCTGCTGATATAAGCGAAAATCTAACAGAAAATACGGTATGTAAAATCAACATCTTTCGTAACGAACTGGTCTTAGATTTAGAAAGCAAGTTATATTGTAAATGTTTCATTACAGCCCACTGATGTTATATATCAATAAAATCAAACGTGATTGGTAACGATAATAATCGTTTTCTTGTAGTTCCAAGACGGATTTAGAACACTTTCAATAATTATACAGCAAAACGGACAATGTGGCCTCACTAGTGAAGAATTTAAATATTGGAAGAATCGGAACTGCAGAATGTAAAAATCACTTTCTTGCAGAGGCAGTTAGTGTATCCTGTTTTAGTGTATCCTTGTGGTCTTATCGCCCGAGAATTTGCCCACTCTGTCAGTTTACAGCTATGCCGACCGTTTCTAAGACGGAGTCCTGAAGACCCGCAACTTGCATTTATCTTAGAGCTGAGAGAAGATTCACCCAGCTGGGCAGATGCAAAGTCCCGAGCGATCATGGAAGCCAGGTATTAGGTACGCTCAATACCTCTGTGTGGACAGGATTTATAGGCGACAGGCTCATAGGGTTTGTTCACTTTAACAGACAAAATTACGTATACCATTTTTTTTAAAACTTTATGCGAAAAAGTACCGTCGTTATTGAAGGACGTTGCCCCTGCAGTAAGAAAATGGACGCAATACGTAATATACAAGTTTAATGAGTGATGAATTGGCCCAGTAGGTCCAATAGCATGCGCTTGCTGTTCACCATTATTTTATTTTATTTTATTTTATTTTATTAGTTTTCTAATTGGTTTGATGCGGCCCGCTACGAATTCCTTTCCTGAGCAAACCTCTTCATCTCAGAGTTGTACTTGCAACCTACGTCCTCAATTATTTGCTTGATATATTCCAATCTCTGTCTTCCTCTAAAAATGGCTCTGAGCACTATGGGACTCAACTGCTGAGGTCATTAGTCCCCTAGAACTTAGAACTAGTTAAACCCAACTAACCTAAGGACATCACAAACATCCATGCCCGAGGCAGGATTCGAACCTGCGACCGTAGCGGTCTTGCGGTTCCAGACTGCAGCGCCTTTAACCGCACGGCCACTTCGGCCGGCTCTGTCTTCCTCTATAGGTTTTGTCCTCTACATCTCTCTCTAGTACCGTGGAACTCATTCCCTGATGTCTTAATAGACGTCCTATCATCCTGTCCTTTCTCCTTGTCAATGTTTCTCATATATTCATTTCCTCTCCGATTCTGCGGCGACCCTCATCATTCTTTATCTTGTCAGTCCACCTAATTTTAACATTCGTCTGTAGCACCACATCTCAAATGCTTCAATTCTCTTCTGGTTCGGTTTTCCCAAAGTCCATGTTTCAGTACCAAACACTGCGGTGCTCCAGACGTACATTCTCTGAAATTTCTTCCTCGAATTAAGGCCTATGTTTGATACAAGCAGACTTCAGTCCATATTCTGTACTCTTTAGAATGTTCATTCCATTCAGCAGATCATGTTAACTCCTCTTCACTTTCAAAATGGCTCTGAGCACTATGGGACTCAACTGCTGAGGTCATTAGTCCCCTAGAACTTAGAACTAGTTAAAACTAACTAACCTAAGGACATCACAAACATCCATGCCCGAGGCAGGATTCGAACCTGCGACCGTAGCGGTCTTGCGGTTCCAGACTGCAGCGCCTTTAACCGCACGGACACTTCGGCCGGCTCTTCACTTTCACTCAGGATAGCAATGTCATTAGCGAATCGTATCACTGGTATCCTTTCACCTTGAATTTTAATCCCACTCCTGAACCCTTCTTTTATGTCCATCATTGCTTCTTCGATGTACAGATTGAACAGTAGGAGCGAAAGACTACATCACTGTCTTACAGCCTTTTTAATACGAGCGCCTTATTATTCCATCTTGGCTCTTGTTCATATTCTATATTACTCTTCTCTCCCTGTAGCTTACCCCTATTTTTTACAGAATTTTGAACATCTTGCACCATTTTACATTGTCGAACACTTTTTCCAGGTGGACAATCCTATGAGCGTGTCTTGATTTTTCTTCCATTATCAACCACAACGTCGGAATTGCCTCTCTGGTACCTTTGCCTTTCCTAAAGCCAAACTGATCGTAATCTACCACATCCTCAATTTTCTTATCCATTTTTCTGTATACGTAGGTTGGAACTTAAATAGTGGCAATACTGTTATGGAGACACTATGCAATGGAATCTACTAGTTTCGCTGATAGCACACGTTGTTGACATACCTACCTTACCTCCGAGCAAATGGACTCGCCTGTCCCAAGTCACCGGCGTGCGCACAATCGAGTGAAACAGAGTCACTTGTGAGCGAGCGGTCTAACGTAACGGTGTCACTATGTTTTCGAAACAGGAACAACGGAGTTGGATCACGATTGAATGTGCCAGAGGTCGTACAGCACGACAGTGTCATCACGGTCTTCAAGAGGCGCGCGGGGTATCAGTATGGTGAATGTTTTGGTGATTCTCGTGTACGACTGTGATGGTGTTATCCTAACGCATTACGTTCCTCCACGGCAGACTGTCAATGCACATAATTACTGTTCGTGTTTGGAGCATCACCTGCGACCAGCTTTCCGAAAGAAGTGGCGACAATTTCTGCGCAACGCACCCGTCATTTTGCACGACAATGCGCGGGCGCATACAGCGCAAGCTGTGACTGCTCTGTGCGGTCGATAGGACTGGAAAGTACTGTACCATCCACTATACTCCTCGGATTTAAGTCCTCGTGAATTTGATTTGATTCCGAAGATGCAGAAACCACTTCGTGGCATTCGCTTTAGAACTGTCCCAGAGATTCGACAGGTAGTAGACCGCTCCATTCACACCATCAAAAGAACAGGCTCTGCTAACGGTATACTACGCCTTCCACATCGCTGGCAACGGGGTCTACACAACGCTGGTGACTACTTTGAAGCACAGTTAACAGGTGCAAACATGTAACTCTTTTGTATCGGTTGTGAATAAATAGTTGCCACTATTTAAGTTCCAGCCCTCGTATTGTTCATGTCAGCAACTTGGATGAATGAGCTGTTAAGCTGATTGGGCGATAATTCTCGCACTTGTCAGCTCTTGCAGTCTTCGGAATTGTGTGGATGATATTTTTCCGAAACTCAGATGGTATGTCGCCAGACTCGTACATCCTACACACCAATGTGAATAGTCGTTTTGTTGCCACTTCCATCAATGATTTTAGAAATTCTGATGGAATGTTATCTATCGCTTCTGCCTTTTTTGATCTTAAGTCCTCCAAACTTCTTTTAAATTCTGATTCTAATACTGGATCCCCTATCTCTTCTAAATCGACTCCTGCTTCTTCTTCTATCACATCAGACAAATCTTCCCCTCAAAGAGGCCTTCAATGTATTCTTTCTACCTATCCGCTCTCTCCTCTGTATTTAACAGTGGAATTCCCGTTGCACTCTTAATGTTACCATCCTTGCTTTTAATTTCAAAGAACATTGTTTAGACTTTCCTATATGCTGAGTCAGTCCTTCCGACAATCATTTCTTTTTCGATTTCGTCATATTTTTCATGCAGCCATTTCGTCTTAGCTTCCCTGCACCCCCTATTTATTCCATTCCTTAGCGACTTGTATTTCTGAATTCCTAAATTTCTCGGAACATTTTTATCCTTCCTTCTTTCATAGATGAACTGAAGTTCTTCTCCTGGTACCCATGTTTCTTCGCAGTTATCTTCCTTCAGCCTATGTTTTTCTTTCCAACCTCTGTGATTTCCATTTTTAGAGATGTCCACTCCTCTTCAACTGTACTGTACCTCTAGGCGCGCAGTCCGGAACCGTGCGACCGCTACGGTCGCAGGTTCGAATCCTGCCTCGGGCATGGATGTGTGCGATGTCCTTATAGTTAGGTTTAAGTAGTTCTAAGTTCTAGGGGACTTATGACCACAGCAGTTGAGTACCATAGTGCTCAGAGCCATTTGAACCATTTTGTACTGTACTGATTCTTTCTGACTAATGTCTTAAACTTCAGTTTACTCTTCATTATTACTACATTGTGATCTGAGTCTATAACTGCTCATGGTTACGCCTTACAATCCAGTATCTAATTTCGGAATCTCTGTCTGACGATGATGTAATCAAACTGAAATCTTCCCGTATCACACGGCCTTTTGTGATTCCTCCTCTTGTGATTCCTGAACGGATTATTTGTCATTATTAGCTGAAATTTATTACAGAAGTCAAGTAGTTTTTCTCCTTCCTCATTCCTTGTCCCAAGTCCATATTCTCCTGTAATATTTCTTCTGATCCTTCACCTATAACTGCATTTCAGTCCCCCATGACTATTAGATTTTCATCTTCCTTTACGTACTGTGTTACCCTTTCAATAACCTCATTTAACTTCTCTCTCTCTTCATCTTCAGCTTGCGTCGTCGTCATGTATACCTGAACTATCGTTGTTGTTGTTGGTTTGCTGTTGTTCCTGATAAAAACAACCCTATCACTGAACTGCTCACAGTAACACACTCCCTGTCCTACGTTCCTTTTCATAACGTAACCTGCTCCTGTTGTACCATTTTCTGCTGCAGTTGTTATTGCCCTATACTCATCTGACCAGAAATCCTTAGTGATGACTGGGTGTTGTGTGATGTCCTTAGGTTAGTTAGGTTTAAGTAGTTCTAAGTTCTAGGGGACTGATGACCATTGATGTTAAGTCCTATAGTGCTCAGAGCCATTTGAACCATTTGAACCAGAAATCCTTAGTCTTTTTTCCATTTCACTTCACTCATCACTTCTATGTTTATACTGAGCCTTTGCATTTCCCTTTTCAGTTTATCTAGCTTCCCTACCATGTTTAAGTTCTGACATTGCACGCCCCGACTCGTAGAACGTTATCCTTTCGTTGGTTATTCAGTCTTTTTCTCATGGACGCCTCCCCCTTTGGTAACCTCTTCTGATGATCCTAATGTGGGACTATTTCGGAATCTTGTGCCAATCAAGAGATCATCATGACTCTTTATCAATTGCAGGCCGCATGTCCTGTGGATACATGTTCTTGCCTTTAATGCAGTGGTTTCCTTCTGCATCGTCTTGCCGTTGACCATTGCTGATTCTTCCGCCTTTAGGGGCAGTTTCCCACTCTAAGGACAAGAGAGTGCCCTGAACCTCTGTCCGCTCCTCCACCCTCTTTGACAATCCCGTTGACAGCATGAGGGTGACGTCTAATGCCGAAAGCCTTTGGCCGCCAATACTCATTATTGATCAAATTTAAGGGATGGGGGGTTTCCAATCCGAGACCGATAACGTTTTGATTACTAATCAAAGACATTACTCCTAGAACACGGGTGCGAATAGCTTAATCATTTATGGCACTTGGAAACATTTGAAGATTTTGCTGTAATACTCACACTTCAAAAACGTGCACACATTGCAGAAGGCTGTATACCACAGGGGTGGGACCAAATGATAGGGCAGCCAGATGTGTTCGCACGAATTCGTGATATCTTGAGAAGATGGGCTGCAGCGTACAAATGAATGGTAACTGGACTAGGCGCTTACTATAGTGCCATCGCACACATGGCTACACTACAACAGAACAGTATGGCCCATATTTGCTCCCGAACCTTTGGTTATAAGACTTTTTCCTAGTTTTGACTAGTAATATTTCCTGTAAGGACAAGGGATATAGCCGGCCGAAGTGGCCGTGCGGTTAAAGGCGCTGCAGTCTGGAACCGCAAGACCGCTACGGTCGCAGGTTCGAATCCTGCCTCGGGCATGGATGTTTGTGATGTCCTTAGGTTAGTTAGGTTTAACTAGTTCTAAGTTCTAGGGGACTAATGACCTCAGCAGTTGAGTCCCATAGTGCTCAGAGCCATTTGAACCATTTGAACAAGGGATACTTTTTTAAAATAGACTATAGGACTTACACTCACATAGGACTCCTCTCCTACTCGGTGCTGCTCTTGCAAACGATCATTACTGATGCAAAGAGAGAGTCAACTATCATCGCCAAACACAACTTTGTGCTATTCTTCCACGCAGTGGCGTCTTATGTTATACGCTGCACATCGACGATGTATGAGAGAAAATGCTTGTCCAGCGGCACCCTTGGTAACAACGCCGCTCCTAGAAAACTGTTTCTGGTGATTCCAAGTAATTTTGTGTGTGTACCGCCAGTCCTAATTCGTGTTGCTGCTGTCATGTGATCCGCAATGGCCGACTGTGAGAAGCAGCGGTTTAATTCTTTAACGCTGACAAGAGCGGTACCGTGTGGTCCCACGAGGTACTGAATCGACCTCGCGAGCGGGATCCGGAAATAATATGTCAATGATCGGATGACACGAGACTAGACGCGATGAAGTGAAGTAAATACACTCTAAGATTAAAAATAAATAAATAAATAAAATAATAAAAAATACAACTCAGTCACGAAGATGTTATCAGAATTGGAGGGAATCGTTAGATGGGATGCCCATATGCAGACAAACAAACGATTACAATTTCAGAAAAATTGGATATTTATTCAAGAGAAACAGCTCCGCAAATTTAATGAGTCATAACGCGTTGGTCCATCTCTGGCCCTTATGCAAGCACTTATTCGGCTAGGGAGTGATTGACAGAGTTGTAGGACGTCCTCCTGAGGGATATCGTGCCAAACTCTGTGCAACTGGCGCATTAAATCTTCAAAATACCGAGATAGTTGGAGGACCCTGCCCGTAATGCTCGAAACGTTCTCAATTGTGGAGAGATCCGGCGACTTTGCTGGCCGAGGTAGTATACAGGGTGGTCCACTGATCGTGACCGGGCCAAATATCTCACGAAATAAGCGTCAAACGAAAAAACTACAAAGTACGAAACTGGTCTAGCTTGAAGGGAACCAGACGGCGCTATGGTTGGCCTGCTAGATGGCGCTGCCATAGGTCAAACGGATATCAACTGCGTTTTTTTAAATAGGAACCCCCATTTTTATTACAAATTCGTGTAGTACGTAAAGAAATATGAATGTTTTAGTTGGACCACTTTTTTCGCTTTGTGATAGATGGCGCTGTAATTTTTTTAAATTAAAATACAGTACGGAGGTACGTTTGAACATTTTATTTGGGTTGTTCCAATGTGATACATGTACCTTTGAGAACTTATCATTTCTGAGAATACATACTGTTACAGCGTGACTACCTGTAAATACCACATTAATGCAATAAATGCTCAAAATGATGTCCGTCAACCTCAATGCATTTGGCAATATGTGTAACGACATTCCTCTCAACAGCGAGTAGTTCGCATTCCGTAATGTTCGCACATGCATTCACAATGCGCTGACGCATGTTGTCAGGCGTTGTCGGTGGATCACGATGGCAAATATCGTTCAACTTTCCCCACAAAAAGAAAACCGGGGACGTCAGACCCGGTGAACGTCGGTAAATAGAACGCGTACAAAAATCTGTCATCGTTCCGTAATTTCTCTTGTGCCCAGTGACAGAACTACACACGACGTTCAGAGTCGTCGCCATGCAATTCCTGGTGCATAGAAATATGGTACGTGTGCAATGGATGTTTATGTAGCACTCTCAACACCGATGTTTTTGAGATTCCCAATTCTCGCGCAATTTTTCTGCTACTGATGTGCGGATTAGCCGCGACAGCAGCTAAAACACCTACTTGGGCATCATCATTTGTTGCAGGTCGTCGTTGACGTTTCACATGTGGCTGAACACTTCCTGTTTCCTTAAATAACGTAACTATCCTGCAAACGGTCCGGGCACTTGGATGATGTCGTCCAGGATACCGAGCAGCATACATAGCACACGCCCGCACAATAGCCATACATCAACACGATATCAACCTTTTCCGCAATTGGTCCATTTTAACACGGATAATGTATCACGAAGCAAATACCGTCCGCACTGGCGGAATGTCATGTAATACCACGTGCTTATACGACTTATACATTTGCGACTATTACAGCGCCATCTACCACAAAGTGAAAAAAGTGGTCCAACTAAAACATTCATATTTCTTTACGTACTACACGAATATGTAATAAAAATGGGGTCCCTATTTAAAAAACGCAGTTGATATCCGTTTGACCTATGGCAGCTCCATCTTTCGAGCCAACCATGGCGCCATCTGGTTTCCCCCTTCAAACTAGACGAGTTTCGTTCTTTGTAGTTTTTTCGTTTGATGCTTATTTCGTGAGATATTTGGCCCGGTAATTATCAATGGACCACCCTTATGGCAAGCACGAAGACAAACAGTAGAAACTCTCATCATATGAGGGCGGGTATTATCTTGCTGAAATGTAAGCCCATGATTATTAGCCATGAAGGGCAGCAAAGTGAGGATTAGAATGTCGTCGATATACCGCTGTGCTGTAAGGCGGCCGCGAGTGACAACCAAAGGGGTTCTCCTACGACAAGAAATGGCACCCTGAACCAACACTCCTGCTTGTCGGATCGTAGGGCGGGCAACAGTCAGTCTGGTATCCTACCGCTGACCGGGGCGTCTCCTGCCGTTTTCGGCCTGGAAGAATTGAAGTGGTGAGTCCCGATTCGAATTAAGCCCCGATGACCAGCAAAGACCTTTCTGGAGACAACCCGGACAGCGGTGGGATATCAACCCGACTGTCACCCACCATACCGGTTACAGTGTATTTCACATCCTTGTCTTGAATCCGGGCTTTGACCTACACCGGCTAAGTTAGAAGTTCGCACTTACTTTTATTGTTAAGTTGTCACTTGTAAAATAGTGCATGTTACTATTTTTCACATGGAATATATAATTAATTTTCCGTAACAACGGAGTGATGATCATGGACAACAGACACAGTGGCAGGTCGGAGGGAGTGGGGAAAGAGTTGAAAGGGCCGCATCTGACTATGAGCTGTCGCTTCATCTGCGCGCCTGATGATGGCAACGTGGTTGCTTTCCAAAATATTGTGCCCTCTGGGCACTGACATCCAGCCGTCCACCCGTGAGCTATTTCGTCAACAATTACGTCAGGAGACGCTGGAGAATTGCATCACATACTTTCACGGGGAGGAGACGTATTGTAGCATGAAAAGATCTGAAAATCTGCGTCGCTGAAGGGGCCGTTTGCCGACTGCCTTTGCACTCCTTATTAGATCATTAAAAGAACGTCAGGAATCACTCATGGACTCAGCGAATTTTTTTCTGCCGTCTCACACCACGTAAGATACACAGTTCGAATTGTTATACGGGAAGCTGATAAAGCGAATATTAATACTTCTTGATGACAGTGAGAATGGTAAATTCTCCTCTGCGTGTCTGTGTCTTATTCCACTGTAGCTGCATGGTTTGAAAATTCACCTGACAGCAGCTGAGACGTAAATATGTTCTTCCGTGTACAGGTAATTCAGCCAACTCTCTGAAGAAGAGACACTGGCGTCTGTCGTTGCAGCAGAGGCGACAACGCAACAGATGCGCTATCACGACTAGGCAATATTTCTTTTTCTTTGTGCAAAAGCCTTACCTAAGCGAAAGGCTTGTAAATTAACTACTGTCGGCGTGGTGATTCGGTGTATCGGTGTGTCGCAGCTTCTGTGGAATAAACGTCAAGGCATTTCACGCCCACTCCAGCATAGGAGCTGCTTTTATAGCTCTGGCGCACGAGCTGTTGTTCCCCCTTTCAAGGCTACGCCTTTCAACTCTTGTAGACCATAGGGTTTTAAGAGAGGCAGGATGCAAAAAAATACGGAAAGAGCCACTGAGTCAAGACGCTTAATTCACGTAGGAAATACGCAAACTATGCAGTAATTTTGATGCTGCAAAAATTGTGTCAGGAAACGTAAGCTATAAACGCTTTTGATAAATCTAAGATATTTACAGTTTTCTGGGACCTTTAAAACTGGGAAGTCTCATTTACCACTATTAACAACGCCACTGAATTTTTGTTTTCAATAGAACAAAACTTCAGCTTAATGCCTACAGCCACTGGTTTGAGAGATATAGAAGTTAGATGGTGTGCATTAACGACCTCGATCTCTACACAAAGGCAATTCAGGCACATTATTTAGGCAGATTCCCATACCTGCTGTAGCAAAAATGGCCGGCCAGAGTGGCCGAGCGGTTCTAGGCGCTACAGTCTGGAACCGCGCGACCGCTGCGGTCGCAGGTTCGAATCCTGCCTCAGGCATGGATGTGTGTGATGTCCTTAGGTTAGTTAGGTTTAAGTAGTTCTAAGTTATAGGGGACTGATGACCTCAGATGTTAAGTCCCATAGTGCTCAGAGCCATTTGAACCATTTGTAGCAAAATAACATATAAACAAAGCAATTGTAACACGTATAAAACGAAGAATAAAGATTGTACGATTAGAGATAGGTCACGTACATCACTGAACATTTATTTTTACATTAGATTGCCTTTACCTGGAGCTTCACCTGTGTATGGATTCGATATACACTCCTGGAAATTGAAATAAGAACACCGTGAATTCATTGTCCCAGGAAGGGGGAACTTTATTGACACATTCCTGGGGTCAGATACATCACATGATCACACTGACAGTACCACAGGCACATAGACACAGGCAACAGAGCATGCACAATGTCGGCACTAGTACAGTGTATATCCACCTTTCGCAGCAATGCAGGCTGCTATTCTCCCATGGAGACGATCGTAGAGATGCTGGATGTAGTCCTGTGGAACGGCTTGCCATGCCATTTCCACCTGGCGCCTCAGTTGGACCAGCGTTCGTGCTGGACGTGCAGACCGCGTGAGACGACGCTTCATCCAGTCCCAAACATGCTCAATGGGGGACAGATCCGGAGATCTTGCTGGCCAGGGTAGTTGACTTACACCTTCTAGAGCACGTTGGGTGGCACGGGGTACATGCGGACGTGCATTGTCCTGTTGGAACAGCAAGTTCCCTTGCCGGTCTAGGAATGGTAGAACGATGGGTTCGATGACGTTTTGGATGTACCGTGCACTATTCAATGTCCCCTCGACGATCACCAGTGGTGTACGGCCAGTGTAGGAGATCGCTCCCCACACCATGATGCCGGGTGTTGGCCCTGTGTGCCTCGGTCGTATGCAGTCCTGATTGTGGCGCTCACCTGCACGGCGCCAAACACGCATACGACCATCATTGGCACCAAGGCAGAAGCGACTCTCATCGCTGAAGACGACACGTCTCCATTCGTCCCTCCATTCACGCCTGTCGCGACACCACTGGAGGCGGGCTGCACGATGTTGGGGCGTGAGCGGAAGACGGCCTAACGGTGTGCGGGACCGTAGCCCAGCTTCATGGAGACGGTTGCGAATGGTCCTCGCCGATACCCCAGGAGCAACAGTGTCCCTAATTTGCTGGGAAGTGGCGGTGCGGTCCCCTACGGCACTGCGTAGGATCCTACGGTCTTGGCGTGCATCCGTGCGTCGCTGCGGTCCGGTCCCAGATCGACGGGCACGTGCACCTTCCGCCGACCACTGGCGACAACATCGATGTACTGTGGAGACCTCACGCCCCACGTGTTGAGCAATTCGGCGGTACGTCCACCCGGCCTCCCGCATGCCCACTATACGCCCTCGCTCAAAGTCCGTCAACTGCACATACGGTTCACGTCCACGCTGTCGCGGCATGCTACCAGTGTTAAAGACTACGATGAAGCTCCGTATGCCACGGCAAACTGGCTGACACTGACGGCGGCGGTGCACAAATGCTGCGCAGCCAGCGCCATTCGACGGCCAACACCGCGGTTCCTGGTGTGTCCGCTGTGCCGTGCGTGTGATCATTGCTTGTACAGCCCTCTCGCAGTGTCCGGAGCAAGTATGGTGGGTCTGACACACCGGTGTCAATGTGTTCTTTTTTCCATTTCCAGGAGTGTATATATTGAACACAACTCTTCCTTCTCCATGTGTCCACCCACAACTTCCTCCCACTTTGTGTCCAACACACCCTCACCTCTATCTGTCTATCTCCTCATCCCCACTCTCTCTGTCTCTTCAACCCCTCCTCCCCCTCTCTTTGTCCATTTCCTCCATCCCCTCTCTCTGACCACACACAGTATCCTCCCTTCTCTCTTTTCCACAACATACCTGTCATACATAGCAGGCTACACGTCAGGGGTTTGAAAATCTATCAGCCCCTGACACACAAGCCATCGTGCAAAACAGGCCCATACTGCTCAAACACAACACACCTGCAGGGCAGAATGTATGTTGGGGCCTGAAAAACGGTTTCTAGCTCCTGACATGTAGGCTGCTCTTGATTTGGCAGGACAATACTGTTTCCAAACAACATACCTATTGTGCAGGGTAGTCTATAATCTAGGAGCTGGAAAAAAACATGTTTTAGTCCATATTTCCGCTCCTGTTGGAGCTAGGAGACTGTAAACCCAACAGTGCTGATATTCATGAGGACTGCTGTTTCTCTACCAAGTTAGGTTGAATCGATCCACGGGTTTGAGACTGAAAGGAGGTCCTGGACATACATACATAGTCTGCTTTGTGTGTATAATGTTCAAAAATGGTTCAAATGGCTCTGAGCACTATGGGACTTAACATCTGAGGGCATTAGTCCCCTATAACTAAGAACTACTTAAAGCTAACTAACCTAAGGACATCCACACACATCCATGCCTGAGGCAGGATTCGAACCTGTGACCGTAGCAGTCGCGTGGTTCCGAACTGAAACGCCTAGAACCGCTCAGTCACCGCGGCCGGCTGTGTATAATGTATTATGAAGTTCTGACAGGTACGATATACGACCACGCCGGCCGTAGTGGCCGAGTGGTTCTAGGCGCTACAGTCTGGAACCGCGCGACCGCTACGGTCGCAGGTTCGAATCCTGCCTCGGACATGGATGTGTGTGATGTCCTTAGGTTAGTTAGCTTTAAGTAGTTCTAAGTTCTAGGGGACTGATGACCACAGCAGTTAAGTCCCATAGTGCTCAGAGCCATTTGAACCATTTATACGACCACATTCACTGATGAGCCAAAACCATATCACCACAGCCCACCAAAAGACTGAATGCTGCCTGATGCTGTTGTGGGAATGTGGTGTGATAAGGAAAGAATGTAAGAAGAGAAGAGAATAAAGAGGAATTATTCTAGTGACGATAAAAGGTAAAGGTGCAGTCTATAGTTGGGCTATGTGGTGGAACGCAGCCTTTCTTCACCATGGAACTAGCTGGGGGAGGGCGTCGGGCCCATTGACCCAGCTGCCTTTTACCCCCGGGAAATATTCCCGTTATTAATATGATAGGCTACGTGGGCATGACTCTGCCCTGCCGGGACTAGAATGATGGAAAATCCCTACCCCATATGGGACTGAACCTTGAACCTCCGGTGCTGTAGTCTACCGCTCCACTCATTAGACCACCATTTCCACAATTTCCAGGTGTCACAATTTAGGAACTCTACTGACATAAGCGATTTTAGCAAAGGACAGATTGTTATGGCCCAGAAAATAGGAACAAACATCTTGGAGACGGCGAATTTGTGGGCTGTTCGTTTACTGCTGTCGTGAACATCTATGGAAAGTGGCTGAAGGATGGTGAAGCCACGAGAAGACTATATATAAAACGTTAGATGTTCTCGCTTCATTACATAACCCGCGCGTCGGATACCTGCCTGCTCTGTAAAGTTGGATAGGCGCGATCTGTAAATTAGGCTACGTGACAGTCTGTTGCGGACGTCTGTTTACTAGAACACAGCAATTGAGTAGCGCGCGAACTCGTTGAAGATAGCTCAAGAGCTAACACAAGACTGAGGTCATACTCTCGGCGCTGTAAATAGCGACGCGGAGGAGCCACTGTGCGCGTTTCATGGAGGCGCTGCCCTCTCCTTGGTTTTTCCATTACAAGCTGGTGTGCGCCACTCGGCTGGCCTCCGGTGATTTGTAGGGCACTCGCTAGTGCAGACTGTCGAATCTCAGAGTGGGCTGCTTGGCATGATGTATGTGATAGCGGACGACATCACAGATCTGACAACAGCCGTGTACTGCAAGTCTCTAGAGGAACGTAAGGTTCCAGACGATTGGAAAAGAGCACAGGTAGTCCCAGTCTTCAAGAAGGGTCGTCGAGCAGATGCGCAAAACTATAGACTTTAGCTCTGACATTGATCTGTTGTAGAATTTTAGAACATGTTTTTTGCTCTCTTATCATGTCATTTCTGGAAACCCAAAATCTACTCTGTAGGAATCAACATGGATTCCGGAAACAGCGATCGTGTGAGACCCAACTCGCTTTATTTGTTCATGAGACCCAGAAAATATTAGATACAGGCCATTTTCCTTGACTTCCGGAAGGCGTTCAATACAGTTCCGCACTATCGTCTGATAAACAAAGTAAGAACATATGGAATATCAGACCAGTTTTTAGCAAACAGAACACAGCATGTTGTTCTCAATGGAGAGACGTCTACAGATGTTAAAGTAAGCTCTGGCGTGCCCCAGGGGAGTGTTATGGGACCATTGCTTTTCACAATATATATAAATCACCTAGTAGATAGTGTCGGAAGTTCCATTCGGCTTTTCGCGAATGATGCTGTAGTATACAGAGAAGTTGCAGCATTAGAAAATTGCAGCGAAATGCAGGAAGATCTGCAGCGGATAGGCACTTGGAGCAGGGAGGGGCAACTAACCCTTAACATAGACAAATGTAATGTATTGCGAATACATAGAAAGAAGGATCCTTTATTGTATAATTATATGATAGCGGAGCAAACACTGGTAGCAGTTACTTCTGTAAAATATCTGGAAGTATGCGTGCGGAACGATTTGAAGTATAATGATCATATAAAATTAATTGTTGGTAAGGCGGCTGCCAGGTTGAGATTCATTGGGAGAGTCCTTAGAAAATGTAGTCCATCAACAAAGGAGGTGGCTTACAAAACACTCGTTCGACCTATACTTGAGTATTGCTCATCAGTGTGGGATCCGTACCAGGTCGGGTTGACAGAGGAGGTAGAGAAGATCCAAAGAAGACCGGCGCGTTTCGTCACAGGGTTATTTGGTAACCGTGATAGCGTTACGGAGATGTTTAGCAAACTCAAGTGGCAGACTCTACAAGAGAGGCGCTGTGCATCGCGGTGTAGCTTGCTGTCCAGGTTTCGAGAGGGTGCGTTTCTGGATGAGGTATCGAATATATTGCTTCCCCCTACTTATACCTCCCGAGGAGATCACGAATGTAAAATTAGAGAGATTAGAGCGCGCACGGAGGCTTTCAGACAGTCGTTCTTCCCGCGAACCATACGCGACTCGAACAGGAAAGGGAGGTAATGACAGTGTCACGTAAAGTGCCCTCCGCCACACACCGTTGGGTGGCTTGCGGAGTATAAATGTAGATGTAGAGTATAATAATGGTGCAGGGACAAGTGTTCAGGAGCATATCGTTCAGTGCACATTGTTGAAAGTAGGGCTCCGCAGCAGACAACCACCATGTGGTTCCATGTTTATCTAATGACATCGTTAAATTCGATTGTAATGGGCACATGATCATCGAGACTAGACTGTGAATCAATAGAAACGTATAGTATGGTCGGATTAATCACATTTCTTGCTACACAACGTCGATGGTCTTAATCATGTTTCTTGCTACACCAGGTCGATGGTCATCTGCAGATACAGCATCATCAAGGTGAGCGGCTGCTTGAAACATATGCCAAGACACACGCGCAGGCTGGTCTGGGCAGGATTATGCTATGTGGTACATTCACCGGGGCTTCCATGAGACCTGTGATGGTAATCAAAGGCACCAGATAGCTGTGGACTACGATAACATTATCACGGACCAGCTGCATTCCTTCATGATTGATGTCTTGCCCAACGGCGATGGAATCTTCCAGCAGAATAACTTATCGTGCCCCGAGGCCAGAATCATGCTACAGTGATTAGAGGAGCATGTTATCGAACTGAAGATGAGGTCTTGGCAACCAAATTCGTCCAACCTGAACACGGTGGAACACATCTGGACGTTACTGGGCGCCAGCTCCGAAGTCACATACGACCGACCCGTGATTTACAAGAATTGCATGATTTGTGAGTAATCATACGGTTCCACACACCTCTGCTAACTTACCAAAGACTAGTCGTATCCATGCCACTATGAATCCGTGCTGTAGTGGTTTCTAAGGACCAACACACTGTTACCCAGCCCGTCCTAATGTTTTGCTCTCATCAATGTATGTGCTAAAGCCAGTATAGTCAAGTGCCCTTCATACACGGTTGATGCAACTTGAAAAAACGCGTGGAAAGATAACGACAGCAGCACTGAAAACAACAGTAAAAACAATAGTTGTCGTCGCGTTAGCTGTTATCTCCGTTTACCTTGGTTGGTATGTCTCCGTTTAGAGCTTTCTTATACAAGGTGTTTTTAATCGATGGGTACCGCTTAACAGCACGCACTGTTTTCGTTATAATAGCAGTAGGTTTGTGTTAGGTAAATTGGTTTTAAATTCAAAATTTTTAGTGTGTTTTGTAATGAAGTTTCGTCTGATTGCTGAAAAAAAAACAGAGAAAATCGGAATCAACAAATAACCGCAAATTAGTCAATCTGTTTCTGCGACGTTAACATACGGCATGCAAGACAAATCCGTACGTTAGACTTACTTTGGTCGATAACTGTGTATTACAAACGAGAAGAACATCTACATCATGAAGGACGTCGGATCGAAATGGTTGCAGAAAACGCCCCGTCGAGATCGAAGTTATGAAAGGCGAAGCACGTGCTCTGTTGGGATGCCAGGGGAACAAAATCGATCGTAGCCTTGTTGGAATATTTAGTGGCCTTATTGAAAGAGTCATCCCAAAATCATACTGAAGTAGTACAAGAAAACCGTGGAGTACATACACCAGAAAGCTCAGACGATAATTTGAACCTCACTCCTCTCGAATAAGACTCCATTGTGAGGACAACAATTTGCCTTGAATGCCAGCTAACATAGTTTGCCAGTGCTCACACTATGAACAGTGCTGATTCTGGTATAATGGTTGCTGCAGCAAGGACAGAAACCCAAAAGACATGCTTATCATTAAAACAATTGCTGAAAATTAAGTTTCAGTTCTAAAATAGACGAAGGTTTGTTTTTCACTATGGGTCTTGTAACGAAAAAATGAAGAACATGTTAATTTTTGGTACGACTATACACGGTGTATCATAATTAATACTGAAAACTGGCATGGTTGAAAATGTACGATAATTGAAGTAAAAACATTGCAGTTAACATGGGACCCCACTCGAGCCGTTTGCAAGAGAGTTGTGAATATACATGGTCCAGTCGCATTAATGTGACCACAGTCTATATTCGACGTCAACTTGTATTAACTACTCACAGACGGCAGGTGGAGAACTAGCAGTGGAGGGTACATAACACGTATCCGCGGGAGGCAGAAAACCAGCAGTCGTTGTAGGAATGCAGGAACGGAGCGGTTTATCTGACGTCCAAATGGGCATCATCATTGACTTTCCGAAACAGTACAGTTAATGAACTGTTCACGTGCCACTGTTGTTAAAGTACACCTCGCATGACAATATGGTGCTATCCAAAAGCCAGCCGCTGTGGCCGAGCAGTTCTAGGCGCTTCAGTCCGGAGCTGCGCTGCTGCTGCGGTCGCAGGTTTGAATCTTGCCTCGGGCACTGATGTGTGTGATGTCCTTAGGTTAGTTAAGTCTAGGGGACTGGTGACCTCAGATGTTAAATCTCATAGTGCTCAGAGCCATTTGAACCATTTGAATTTTGCTATCCAAAACCACCGTCGAAGCAACTGCGGTGCACAAGCCATAGTGAACGACAGCTGCGGAGATGTGGAAGGAAAAAAACCGTGCAACTGTTGAGCAACTGATAGCCCAGACGAACTAGTGGGCTACCAACAATGTATCCTCTACCGTTCACGGAACGTTGCTTCATATGGGCCTCACAGCACGCGCCTGGTCCGTGCAGCCATGCTGACCGCTGTTCATCGGCGCCAAAGGCCGGAATTAGCTCGCTATTATCGCAACTGGACATCCATTGAGTATCGACAGCTGGCCTTTTCAGATGAATCACGTTTTATGCTCCATCGGATAAATGGCGGTTGGGGTTTACGGCACTTCAACAATCGTCCGAAGGGCCAGGTTCAAATGGTTCAAATGGCTCTGAGCACTATGGGACTTAACATCCATGGTCATCAGTCCCCTAGAACTTAGAACTACTTAAACCTAACTAATCTAAGGACAGCACACAACACACAGTCATCACGAGGCAGAGAAAATCCATGACCCCGCCGGGAATCGAACCCGGGGGCGGGAAGCGAGAACGCTACCGCACGAAGGGCCATGCCGGAGGAGGAAGCATCAGGGTCTGACCAATGTTTTCGTGTCATTCCCTGTGTGATGTCGTCATTATGGAAGGCGCAATCGATCAATGTAAATATTCATCTATCCCTGCGGACCATGTCCACCACCACATGCACTTCTTTTTCTCGCCGGCCGCGGTGGTCTAGCGGTTCTAGGCGCTCAGTCCGGAACCGCGCGACTACTACGGTCGCAGGTTCGAATCCTGCCTCGGGCATGGATGTGTGTGATGTCCTTAGGTTAGTTAGGTTTAAGTAGTTCTAAGTTCTAGGGGACTGATGACCACAGATGTTAAGTCCCATAGTGCTCAGAACCATTTCATTTTTTCTTTTTCTCGACACGATGTCATGTACCAGGAGGACAATACAATGTGTCACACAGTGTCGTTCGAAGAGCATCAAGAAGATTTTGCTGTATTCTCCCCGCCGCCAAACTCCCCGGGCTTAAACGCAGTCGAGAATCTGCGGGGTAACCTCGAGCTGACTGTTAGGGCCATGGAGCCTCAACCGAGAAACCTAGAAAAAAATGGTTCAAATGGTTCTAAGCCCTATGGGACTTAACATTTGAGGTCATCAGTCCCCCAGACTTAGAACTACTTAAACCTAACTAACCTAAGGACATCACACACGTCCATGCGCGAGGCAGGATTCGAGCCTGCGCCCATAGCAGCAGCGCGGTTCCGGACTGAAGCGCCCAGAACCGCTCGGTCACAGCGGCCGGCAGAAACCTAGGACCGCTGGCCACGGCACTGGAGTTGACATGGCTCCACATGCCTGTCGGTACCTTCCAGAACTTCACTGACTCTCTCCCTGAAAGTCTCGCAACGGCCCGCGCTGCAAAAGGTGGTTATTCACGATTCTGACAGGTGATCACATTAACGTGACTGGATAGTGTATTATTTGACTAACTTGGACAATATTTCATACTGAAATCAGTGGCGGCTAGTAACTACACATTCACAGTAATCTCGGAAAGGACTCGGATGCGGATCAAAGTTTGTTGGGACGTTTTCCTTCTACTGTCGTATATTTTCACCCATGTAAATTTTCTCTAATTATGAGACACTCTGTTTAGAGAGAGTGGTTGCTAAAGTAAAACGAGATTTTGATAGCAAAAGAAATAGCTAAATCCGAAAGTGTTGCCATTGGTGAGAACACATGTGAAATTGCGCTGACAGACAAATAAACAGAAGTGCACGAGAAGCTCCTGCGCAGCGGCGTTCATCAGTAATAATTCGCGGGCTATTGACCTACTCTACACGCTTTCGCGCCGCCGCTGTAACTTCGCCAAGGAACTATTTCCGTAGTCACTATGATTTAGGCCGACACGCCACGCGGCCGCACTGTCGTGACTAGTGCCCCTGAATATTTTTAGCGCCGTTTAGGATCTGCGGACGGTTACCCATTCATCAGTCTCAGTGTCTTCACCGACACACCATATGCCTGAAAACCACGTTACCGACTCCCACCATTTGTGTTCAAGTGTTTCGGCAAGCACAACACCGTTAATCGCAGAAAGCGATCCACATCCAAATCTATGTCAGTACTTTGCAAAGCGTTGCGAGGAGCAACTGTACCACATACTGAGACTTGTAGCCGTTCCTTTCGGCTGTACTGCGCGGGAAAAATCCTTAAATGCCCTTGTGCATTACTTCATTAGTCTAATCTCTTCTTCTTGGTCTCTACCGGAGCGCTACCTTGGAGCCCATAGTATGCTCCCATCTTAATTTGTATACGCATTACCGAGTTTCTGTCCATCGCGATATCTGTACGAAGTAAATTACCCTAGAAACGCCACCCACTGGGAAATTAGTTGCTACGGAAATTTACTGAGAACATTTTCGAAGTCCGTAAAAAGATCTTAAATCAGAAGGAAATAAACGTTAGGGTATAAATAACGGTCAGTTATGGGGATCGGAGCACTAGGAATGTTGGAACTGACTGTGAAACTACAACCCACGGTCACGGTTACTTCAGCTAGCATGGACTGAATTAATTCAACATCAAGCAGCGTCACAGTCTCGGATTCCTAACAAAATCGACTTTAAATGCTACCCTGACTCAACAACGACGATAATCCCGCGCTAGAGGCCCCAAACAATTGCCTATAAGAATTCATGATACTGCATAAACTGCGTAAATACGGTTACGCTGATACTGGCAAACAGCGAAACATGCGTACAGCGGGCTCGTCCAGTGACTTTCATTAGTCTCTGTTCCTCGTTTCCATTGAATGTCGTCAGGCCAATGTTATATAAGAACGCATACAGTAAGTCGTTACCAACGTTATTTAAAGCTTGCCAGTCAGAATTTTTAATCATCTGTGCTATAAATTCGAAACCCCGTTTAAATGGTAAACACATCGTGAAACTTTCTTACAGGTCAGACGCTCCAACAAAGTAGAAGACGTTGTAACCAAGCGATTTCTGGAATCATGAAAACCAATAATAAGTTTTCTCAGAGAACTGATCTTCTCATCACGCATGTCAAACAACTGCAGAGAGAGGAAAATGCAGTATTTTGAGTGTCACATCCTCAAGAATTGTTTTTTACGAGTAGGGAATACCCTTTCAGTTTGCTTATGGTTTTATGCTTTTGTCAACTGATTTACGTATGAAAAGCCTGCACAGAAATATTCAACGAGTTCGTTAGATATATAGAGAAAATTTAATTTCCTTTCGGTGAATTCTTTCAAAGAAGCTTTGGCCTGCTGAACACCCAATACGCAATAACACATGATACTAGCTTAGACGTTCAGGTAATTAACGTTGACAGTATAAAAATTTATTTCAGAATTTTCAGAAACTTATTCAAAGGCGACTTGACATCGCCGGAATCTTTTTAATAGTACGCTTCTTCGTAAATAATTGCATTCCCACAGTGTCCAGTTACATTAACGTGACCATCTTGTGGGGCGGCGGGTGGAATAATTGAATAAATGTTTTGTATTTATGCTGTTGTTTGCCGTTCTCAACACTGGCTCTCTAACTACAATATTGGCAACCAGAAAGTGATTAGCAAAATGTGAAGACTGTAATTAGAATTCCTAGTGCCCACTTCATCTGAGAAATACATTTATAGCTACAGCTTATAGCTCTGAGGAATTAGGAGATTGTCTGGGATTCATAATCAAAAACCATTCTCTCTAAAATGTTCACTATATTCTGAAAGTCACAGACCAAAAAGAATCCACACAATCCAACTACCAGAGCAGTTCAGAGTATAATGCGCTGATGCAACCATAACTGTTCAAATTAAATGTTTAAGTTAATGCTCGCCATAATTTGATGATAATGTTCATCAAACGCCACACTAATAATTGTAGAATGTCTGTCCTGCGGCGGCACGTGAAAATACGACATACGCAAACTAAAGATAGATCATTAACGTCATCCCAAAATTAACACTTCACTCGAAAACGATTTCATGGTTACGCGTATCCCGAGTAACTTATTACTGAATCCGAGGCTGTTTATATCAACGATACTGACGCGACGCGACTCCCGGCACAGGTGGTGCGCTAATCAGCGTCTGGAAATACTGGGGCATTCCTCTTCTCACGCAGCGTTCTTACATATAAAGCCGCGGTGCGGACGGCTAAGGGAACGCCTGATCAAATCTGCTCTCCCGACTAGCCGCTGGGCTAGTAATGCACCACTTTAAGTTATCGAATAAATCATTGCTTCCTTTGCTGATGGCCGATGAGGCTTTCTATTTAATTGTGCAATCAGCACACAAGCAAGTACTCATAATAAAAGTCGGACGTGGCTAAATCAAATATTTTGGGCGAGAGAATTAATTTAATTACACTACACACAGTAGACAAGCTCTGAACTTGCTCTTTGGAAATACGCTATAGCTATAGTTTTATAGTTATTCTGTTGAAACTTCTCACATCTTTATGATTATAGCGGATCTCCCTTCTACTTAAATTTAAACATCCTAGCTTTATTTATTCGCCTACTTAATCTATCTTGCTTCCTTAATTTCTAAGACAAAAACCAGAAAATCATTAATTTCAACTAAAATTTTAATTTGTGAGATCCAGAATACTGTTTCTACTAAATTATTATGCAAAAGGAATCTAAATATAAATTTTTAAGTCTCTTTTCTGTTGCGCCAATGATTTTTACAGAAAAACATTAAAATTTCGAAAATGGTTAAAGTTATTGAATTGATATCCAACACATATTGATTTTGTATTACTCCTGACATGCTAGAAACGTTTCAGGTTATTTACTTAATTTAAAGTATTGCGCAATATTTCTGACGTCAGAGCTAGTTACAGCGGACTAGGCTGGCACACAATGGAAAGACTGATGTGAATTTTATACGGCGTGAGTATGCTGCTTCCCTACAATCTGTCGAAAGCCTGAATAATAACCTTTAACAACGCGGATGGCTGCGAGACGTGATCGACTCCAATACTGTGGCCAGCTCCTCACTCTTTTTCTGTTGAGGAACAGCCCTGTCGAGATAGTCCCACACATTCCTTACTGGGATTTAATTCGACGAGTTTGGTGTCCAAGGGAGTACGCTAAACTCACCCTGCTCCTCCTCTAACCACTCGCGTACACTGAGAGTGGTGTGACACGTTTAATTGTCTTGCTCGTAAATGCCATCGTGCCGAGGAAAAACAAACTCCATGTAGACTTGGACTGGTCTACAAGGATAGATACGATGTACTTGTGTTGATCCATTTGTAACGCCAGAAATGCATATCCTCCTATTTCCATCTATTGTACTATAAATTTATTCCTTATTTTGTTACAGGAAGGTATGACATTTCTGTGTCTTTATATATTGTAATTGTTTTACTATATATATATATATATATATATATATATATATATATATATATATATATATATATATATGCATTTATGTCGATGTATAATTGGTTTGTTTGTAAATATTATTTGTATTTTTACACTGGGTCTTGCCTAGGGAAAACTATGCTATCGACTGGAGCGCAGGCAAAGGGAGTTTGGCTCAACTAGGGCAGTGGAGCAGGAGTGCTGTGTGACTCTTCCGCGAGTTGCCGCGCTTTCAGGGTTTGGCAGCATTTAATTGCGCTTGACTTTCTATGATAGTTTCTGACACGGTGTCGCGGACGGGAAGCATTCGCTGGCGCACATCAAGAGCCCGTTTCGCCTGGTGACCATGTCGAGAAGCAGGCACGCCAATATCCAGCTTCTGCAACAGCGACAGCCGACAATGAGTGACTGTCGTCACCTCCTCGATCGACGACTTCAAACCTTCAGTCAACCAGCAAGGAAGACTGGAAGCACGTAAAGTTTTATAACTGTATGGCAGACCTCAGCTTTTAAAATTGTTCCATTTGCCCCTTTAAATTACAGCAACGTAGCATGAACCTTTGTTGCTCATTGTCCCAATTGCATTACCAAGCAGGGTCCCTTCCTTCTCCGAAATGAACTGAGTGTCGTTGAAATTCAAACGCCAGCATTAAAGTAATATCATTCGATTTCACTGCTTTAATTTTAAAGTTCAGTTAAGGTATTCATAGCTGGCTACAATATTTAGATTACACAAGCACAAATTAAGAGTGCGAGTTTTGTTACCATATTTTAGCTTACCTGTGACTGCAGGTCAGCTTGGTACGCACTAAATTTTACTATTGTTAATTGTTCAGAATCATTTAATTCAAGTCCTAAATTGCGTAGATTCAAGTAGCTTTTGAAATGATTGTTGAGGTAGCCCAACACTAACCTTATTTTACTGAATTTCAGTCACTAAATTAACTTTCAATTTTCCGGTTTTATTAATTCTTTTGCTAAATTAAGTCAGAGTGTAGCGAAATTTATTACTTCTGACAAACATTCAGTTGTCACACAACACGTGTCAACCTTCAGTTGCCACGCTTTTAGTGCTAAATATATGTGCATTAATCTTTCATCTTCAGTTATTATAGTAGTTGTCCATGGGACTGGCGACTGTAATTTTCCCGAAATCTCAAATATCTAATTAACGCCAATTAATTGTTAACGTAACGAACGCACATTTACTTTCTTTATTAACTTTATCTCTTTTCAAAATTAATTTCCACCAATTTCGTTTGCATTTTTCCTTTCATTTAGATGTAACCCTTTCCTCCCTCTTTACCGACAAATTAACTTCGGTGTCGATTGCTTTGCCCAAATTTCCATTAGGTGCACGCGGTTTAATTTTTCACTGTCACTAAGGTCGATAAGTGAGGGGAAGGTTACACATTGTGCCTTCCAAAATGACGAGAGTTCCCAGGGAATGTCAAGGATACATTCCCAGACATCACCCTCGGGCATGGATGTGTGTGATGTCCTTAGGTTAGTTAGGTTTAAGTAGTTCTAAGTTCTAGGGGACTGATGACCACAGCAGTTGAATCCCATAGTGCTCAGAGCCATTTGAACCAGACATCACGATCCCTCCTGGTTGCACGGTGCTTGTTTTCAGACGTTTCACGCCAACGGTCATCTGTCCGATGACGCGTAAAACGGGATTCATCTAAGAAGGACACCTATGCCATTCACTGGGCATCCAGTCACGAATTGGCGTGGAAATTCCAGCCTTCGGCGCCTGTGAACAGCAGTCAGCATGGGTGCAAGAACCAGACGTTCGCTGATCGGTCGTTGAGGAGACACTGTTGAGATTCCTTTGGTTCACCTGGGTTGTCAGTTGCTCAATAGTTTCAAGTATATTCGCCCGTACACATCTCAACAGCTGTTGTGGTGCACCGCAGTTGTCTCGGCACCGGCTTTGAATCGCGCCACTTTGCCATGCGCGAGCAGTTCACAGCCCTTTTGGACGTTAAATAAATCGCTGCATTTCCGCATTACGACAACCCCTGCACGTTTTCCGAGCCCAGTCGACACGCATCGTACACCCTCAACAGCTACTGCTGCTACTGGCATTAGGGCTAGTAGTCTGCCAGATTTGTATCAGCCAACTTAAACAATGAAGCTGAAATTCTTGTATCTTCTGAAATTTATACGCTTAAATGTTTATGTCCAAATGAACCAAATATTATCAATCGACTATTCGTCATCCAGTTCCAGATTCTTTATTATTTTTGATTTCTCCCTGCGTTTTAAATCTTGTATTGGGTACAGAAGCACACGGTGTCAATGCAGTGCCGTAACTACCAAGACACAGTGGTAGGTGGACAATCGGTCGATCCAAACTGGATGGCTATGGAACCCTGCAGATGACACGGAATGTCATTTATCTACCGGCTTCTTCCGCGTCCCACATGGTACTATCAGCTCACGTTATTATGGCCACCTGCTAGCCTCCTGAGCAACCAAAATTTTCAGCAAACTCATCATCCACACGAGTGTAACAGACTTAGCCATACGCTAATTTGGCACCAGGTCTATCTGAGGCAATATCGATCGAACATCTCCCAACAGCAACTAAGACTTAAGTGGCGGAGGGTCAACAAAACGAAGAAGACGATACAGGAAGTTCCACTGATATTCAGTTGCCATTAAGAGCCACTTGCAGGCAACTGTCAAGGAGAAATACGTTATCTGACCACAAGTTCCTGGATACAATAAATACAGAGTGATTCTTACCCGACGTTTCTAGCAGACATACATCCATTTCCATTGTTATTTGGAAGGTTGGTTTGATACGCCTCGCCATGCCTGTTGCTTGCCAACTGTTCTCCCCATTTCAGCATAAGCGGATTAGGCCGTACCATCAAGCTCTATTTTAGCCTTCATCTGTGATTATTTTGTTCCACTATCTCTTTAACTAAGATTTTCAGCGACGATTCATGTCTTTATACATATCCAAAGATTCGATCTCTTCGATTTATTATGATTTTTATAAAGCATTTTTTTTCCGTTGATTCGTACCAGGATGTCTTCCTTCCTAGCTAAGATTCATCTAGCCTTCAACAGTCTCCGAAAGCACTACATTTCAAAGGCATCTGATAGTTTCCTTTTTGCCTTCCTCACCGTTCATATACAGGGTGTTACAAAAAGGTACGGCCAAACTTTCAGGAAACATTCCTCACACACAAAGAAAGAAAATATGTTATGTGGACATGTGTCCGGAAACGCTTACTTTCCATGTTAGAGCTCATTTTATTACTTCTCTTCAAATCACATTAATCATGGAATGGATACAAACAGCAACAGAACGTACCAGCGTGACTTCAAACACTTTGTTACAGGAAATGTTCAAAATGTCCTCCGTTAGCGAGGACACATGCATCCACCCTCCGTCGCATGGAATCCCTGATGCGCTGATGCAGCCCTGGAGAATGGCGTATTGTGTCACAGCCGTCCACAATACGAGCACGAAGAGTCTCTACATTTGGTACCGGGGATGCGTACACAAGAGCTTTCAAATGCCCCCATAAATAAAAGTCAATAGGGTTGAGGTCAGGAGAGCGTGGAGGCCATGGAATTGGTCCGCCTCTACCAATCCATCGGTCACCCAATTTGTTGTTGAGAAGCGCACGGACACTTCGACTGAAATGTGCAGGAGCTCCATCTTGCATGAACCACATGTTGTGTCGTACTTGTAAAGGCACATGTTCTAGCAGCACAGGCAGAGTGTCCCGTATGAAATCATGATAACGTGCTCCATTGAGCGTAGGCGGAAGAACATGGAGCCCAATCAAGACATCACCAACAATGCCTGCCCAAACGTTCACAGAAAATCTGTGTTGATGACGTGATTGCACAATTGCGTGCGGATTCTCGTCAACCCACACATGTTGATTGTGAAAATTTACAATTTGATCACGTTGGAATGAAGCCTCATCCGTAAAGAGAACTTTTGCACTGAAATGAGGATTGACACATTGTTGGATGAACCATTCGCAGAAGTGTACCCGTGGAGGCCAATCAGCTGCTGATAGTGCCTGCACACGCTGTGCATGGTACGGAAACAACTAGTTCTCCCGTAGCACTCTCCATACAGTGACGTGGTCAACGTTACCTTGTACAGCAGCAACTTCTCTGACGCTGACATTAGGGTTATCGTCAACTGCACGAAGAATTGCCTCGTCCATTGCAGGTGTCCTCGTCGTTCTAGGTCTTCCCCAGTCGCGAGTCATAGGCTGGAATGTTCCGTGCTCCCTAAGACGCCGATCAATTGCTTCGAACGTCTTCCTGTCGGGACACCTTCGTTCTGGAAATCTCTCTCGATACAAACGTACCGCGCCACGGCTATTGCCCCGTGCAAATCCATACATCAAATGGGCATCTGCCAACTCCGAATTTGTAAACATTGCACTGACTGCAAAACCACGTTCGTGATGAACACTAGCCTGTTGTGCTACGTACTGATGTGCTTGATGCTAGTACTGTAGAGCAATGAGTGCCCGCATCTCGTGGTCGTGCGGTAGCGTTCTCGCTTCCCACGCCCGGGTTCCCGGGTTCGATTCCCGGCGGGGTCAGGGATTTTCTCTGCCTCGTGATGGCTGGGTGTTGTGTGCTGTCCTTAGGTTAGTTAGGTTTAAGTAGTTCTAAGTTCTAGGGGACTGATGACCATAGATGTTAAGTCCCATAGTGCTCAGAGCCATTTGAACCATTTGAACCAGCAATGAGTCGCATGTCAACACAAGCACCGAAGTCAACATTACCTTCCTTCAACTGGACCAACTGGCGGTGAATCGAGAAAGTACAGTACATACTGACGAAACTAAAATGAGCTCTAACATGGAAATTAAGCGTTGCCGGACACATGTCCACATAACATCTTTTCTTTATTTGTGTGTGAGGAATGTTTCCTGAAAGTTTGGCCGTACCTTTTTGTAACACCCTGTATAAGGGACAATCAAAAAGTTTCCGTTCGAAGGCCCAACACTCCAGAGTAGGTATCTCAATCAAGCAAAATCTTGGTGAGCACCAAGAAAATCATCCCACCGACGCATCTGACTGAAGATACCGTTTCATAAAACACCCTGTCCTGCTGCGTGAAGAATCCGTAACTGCCCGCTGCACATCCTCGCCCGACAGGAATCCTCAACCCTTCAATATTTTTTCAAAGAACCGAAAGTGTAATAATTGCACAGGAAAGATAAGAACTACAACACGTCTCCCACTGCCTTATTGTCCGTAATGGATGAGGCTGGCCTCTCACATTAACCGGAATCTTGCGTCGAATCGCGGCCACCACGGAACTTGGAGTACGGTGGTTTTCGACGGACATACATTCTTCATTCTCCGATGGATGTCTACCGATGTTTGTCCTTCGTCAGCCAAGAGAAGAATAACAACACGTTGGTCCTGTGTGGACGCAGTTGGTGATAACGTTGCCGTAGTCCACATATACCACAGGCACGTCGGAAAGACACGAGTACCACATTAAACCCTTGCCTACCTGTCGGTGCTTACGCGCCCACATCGGAGCCGCGCTGCGTTGCATATCCGCTGCAGCAACGCCTTCAAACGGGAAATTTTTTATCGCCCTTTATGTATCACCATGAAGAACTGTGCTTCGAATGTTGTTTTCTTTTTTAGAAAAAAAAATTTTCTGGGAGTTTGTGGTTTTTTGTTGGCAGCGTGATCTGTATGCAGAAGTCCTTTTGACTTGAACAGTCCTTGTTATAATCTATTTTTTTCGTATTCCTTATGTATCTGAAATAATGGAGCTCAATGAGTTACTGAGAAATCAACGCAGCAGAAAATGTACTGGGATGAAAAAGACAGAAATGAGGCAACCATGGATAACTGGACAATAAAGAACCGCAGAAAGAGTAAAAACGTTGAAATAATCAAGAACAGTACAGGTCACTTAGAAATTAGATTATACAGAAGGTACATAGCTATAGAATAATGAGCAGGGCCCATCCGTTCGACGAATAAGAAAACGTATCCCGTCAGGTGAGTCTCTTTTTTCCAGTCAGCTGTAGTGCTGGATAAATATTTGTGGCACTCCTTGGCTTTTCCATAAATACATAGTCGTTAGTATGGATGAAGATTTCGTCCCTTTGTTTCGGAGTTCTTCCCCTGGCTAGTGTGGAAAGTCAGCTATTGTGCTGTGGACTGTCGGTTGACCTACACATATCCGCGACCTTCAAAAATTACTCAAAGATCAGTAGTACGTAGTACTTCGGAGGTCGCACGACAGTTATCCATAAAGATTTCATTAATCCATTCACATATTTTCACTGTATGGACACAGTAACAGTTCACAAGCCTCTCCGTTTAACAGATATTCTCCCCTTGAGTTGCATTCCAACGATCAGCACTGTTTGCAACTTGGATAAATCGTTTACGTGGTCCACCCATCAGTGAGAGAAATATACACAACTGGTGAGTCAGCTCAAGTACATACCAAGTTCACTAGTGTACATTACGTGATGTAATCACATGCTACTTACTGTAGATGCTATACTAGAGGTATCCATAAGGTGAGCTAACAGCTTACGTTAGTGAGAAAGTATCAGAATATTCATCAGTTATTAAAGTAAACACATGGTGGCATCCAAAATTTCACGAAATCTGGTTACACAGGAGTATACCGAAACACCGCCATGGGTTTTCTCGTATTTTCTTCTTGAATTAGTGCAGCAAGTGACTGTGAGCTGCCTAGGTAGTTGTCAGTGAGCATATTTGAGTTATGTTTCCGAGAGCTTGCGGTTATGCACAGGATGGCCTGAAAGAGCAATGTGTCTGGTTAATGTTCTCTTCTACACTTTGAAAAACCGCTGGAGAAACGCACTAAATGTTCAAGAAAGCTTTGGAAACCACACTTTAGATGTGACAGAGATTGACGAATTGTATAAGTATTAAAAAAAATAAATAAATAAAAAATAATTTAAAAAAAAACAGAAAGCATCAGCTGATAATGACGACACTTTCATCACACCAGAAAGAGCGGGATCTGGTTCTGCAAGATTTGAACAGATCATTCAAGACTTACGCAGTACTTCGGGAAAATATATGGTACATATACAATCTGTCAGAAGAATTGAACATGAGGAGGACTGTCGCGAAGTTTATCTAACTACTGCTTCAAGACGATCAGAAGCAACATCACATGGAGTCTGAGGAGCCGCTTCGAGACGATCCAGACTTTATGTCAAAAGTTGCCTCTGGTGACGAAAGTTATTTACATGAATATGGCCCTAAAACTACGCAGTGTGGAACAATACTTCCTGACCTCGGCCAAAAAGCTAAAGTCAAAAGTAACTATGGTTTATTTTAAACTAGCAGGACTGTTCGTAAAAAGTTCGATCTCCGAGACGGAGGGTGCATAAGGAGTTCCATCGTGATATTCTAAAAAGTTTGAGGGAGGTCGTGGCGAGAGAACATCCACAAAAGAAATTTATGAATTATTGGTTACCCCGCCATAACAATAAATGATGAATATAGCATACATTATTCAAGAATTTTTCACTAAAACCAAAATGATAGTTGTTCCACATCCGTTGTACTCACAAGACGTTGCTCCGTTTGCCTTCTTCCTCAACAAGGAAACCAAGTTGAAGGGCCTTGGAATTGATACAGTGGGTGTGAATTAAGCGGAATGGCAGAGGGTACTAAACACCTTAACAAAAAAAAATATCCAGGATGCATTCCGAAAGTATTGGTAAAAACGTTAGCATCACTGTATTCGCTCCCACGGAACTATGCTGAAGGTTATTGCGCAGAATTAAATACCGGTAAGACGAAATAATTTCAGTTAGTTTACGAGGTGTAATCAAAAATACGGTGAAGAGTTTTGTTAGAAAGAAAGTAATAAGCTCACGTGGAATTTGATTTAATTTCCTTCAAAGTATTGTGCTTGGCTAACAATGTACTTAACCCAGCGTTGACTCCATGACTGCAAGCATTTCCGCAATACTTCTTTTGGAAGGGTGTTCATGTGCTGACGTGATCCTCTCAGTGGCAGGAATGGTGTCAAAACGTTTTTCTTTGAGCACGGTTTTAATTTTTGATTAGAGCCAAAAGTCGGTGAGTATAGCGGCTGTGGAAGTACAGGAACAGTTTTTTCCGCCAAAAGTGCGTGAATCAAATGCGACGTGTGGCACGGCGCGTTGTCTGATGAAGCAGGAAGCCATTGGTCCACTTTTATAGTCTCTTTCTTCGTACATCGTTTCGAAAACGTTGTAGTACACACTTGTAAAATTCGGCGTTTACAGCTGTTCCCCCCCAAACGAACTCTGATCGCACTATCCCTCAATATCGAAGAAAACAGTGAGTATGACTTTGATATTCTACTTTGACTGACGTGCCTTTTCACGGCGAGGAGATTCACAGGTTTTTTTATTGGGAACTCTGAATTTTCGTCTCAGTAGCCCGCAGCTCGTGGTCTTGCGGTAGCGTTCTCGCTTCCCGCGCACGGGGTACCGGGTTCGATTCCCGCGCGGTAAGGGATTTTTCCTGCCTCGAGATGACTGGGTGTTGTGTCGTCTTTATCATCATTCATCCCCATTACGGTCGGAGGAAGGCAATGGCAAACCACCTCCGCTAGGACCTTGCCTAGTACGGCGGTGGGGGTCTCCCGCATTATCCCCTACGCTCCTCGGAGTATGGGACCTAATCATCATCATCATACCCATAGTCCCAAGTTTCATCTCCAGCTACAATTTTTGACATAAAGTCCGGATCTGAATGAAGACGATCCTTCAACTCCGTGCAAACTAACAATCGATTTTCCTTCTTTTCATCGCACAAAAGGTTGGGAACAATTTTTGCACTCACTCGCCTAATTTGCAAATTACCGGTTAAAATGCTTTGCACGGAACAGAGAGAGATGCTAAGTTCGTCGGTAAGCTCTCGAATAGCTATTCGCCTGTCTCAGTAAACAATTTTCGCCACTTTTTGCACGTTTTCTTCTGTTTTTGAGGTTAATGCAAGTCCGGAACGTTGCTCATCTTCTACCGATTCATTTCCGCTTGTAAATAGCTCGCACCAATTCTAAACAGTCTTCGCAGTTAGAAGGTTATCATCATACAGCAATTTCAACGTTTCATGAGTTCGTCTGGCACTTTTTTTACAACATGAAACAGAACTTAATGTTCACGCGTTGTTCGAAATCCATGATCGATAACACGTACGGTGAACACACTCTCTGCCTAGCGTCTCTGGAAGCTGAAAAGTCAGACGGTGTTCCAGCTTGACGCTGCATGTCTCAACGGATCAGGCTATAGGACAAGTTACATCAAATGGTTATAGCGTCAAGCAGCTGCTGCTAAGAAAATTCATTCACTGTACTTTTTGATCAGACTTCATATTCCGTGAACTTAGGATACCAACTCGTGCATGGAAAAGCAGGAGAGAGAGAATGTATCGCGAATTTATGTTCGAGAACGGACGAGCAGAACGCGACGCCCAGTACAAAAACTGCGTCAGGCGACCCCTTCTGACAGCGAGGGCCGGCAGGCCGCGCTCGCAGGGAGATGAGCGACGACTATCGACCGGCGGCCACAGCTGATACTCCGCCCCCCCCCCCCTCACGCGTCCGCTGCAAAGCGCCTCTCTTGTATAGTCAGCTGATAGCCTCACCCAGTCCCTGCTACCGCCGCCGCTTCTAACTGTTCTATACCTGACCTAGATTCACCCCGGCGCGACTATTCCGCACAGGTGAAACGCGGAAGCTCAGCAGTTCTGCGATTTCTTGATGATTATTACTTTGGGACCGTCTAATCATAACTGAACAAAACACAGTTTTGCGCCATACGCGTTTGGGCTTTATTCTTTGCAAAACACCTTCAGTGGCCTGGAACATGTATATATTTTTGTTTATACCACTTAGTTTACGTTTAAGACTTTGTATATATACTGGTTACGAACAGTTCTGGTACTTTTTGTTTTTCCGTGATGTAGTAATAATTTCAAGTTCTGCTCACAGACTTTGTGGTTGTTGATCTACATGCTGTATTCTTCTTCCTTTGTTATAGCTGACACATGAAATTTTGTTTTTTGCACTTCACACCATTAGGAACTGAACATATGTTTTGGTGTTATGTTTTGGACTGTGTTGTCAACTCTTGAATGTTACAGCCACCTACTGAATGTGTTCAAATGGTTCAAATGGCTTTGAGCACTATGGGACTTAAAATCTGAGGTCATCAGTCCCCTAGAACTTAGAACTACTTAAACCTAACTAACCTGAAGACATCACACACGTCCATGCCCGAGACAGGATTCAAACCTGCGACCGTAGCGATAGCGCGGTTCCAGACTGAAGCGCCTAGATCCGCTCGGCCACACCGGGCGGCACTGAATGTGTAAACATATTATAACCAACAGCACACTGTTGCCAATAGCAATCAACAGTTGGCAATGCCATCCAAAACATAAAATCAAAACCTGTGCTGCGAAGTGAAAAAAAAAATTGACAATTATCACAAGAAGAATAGCTATGACAAAAGAACAAAAACACAGCATGTAAATTAATGTCCAAGGAATCTGTGAGTAGAACTTTAAATTATTACATCATAAAAAACAAAAAGTACCAGAACTGTTTATAACCAACATACACAACGTCGTAAACGTAAATTAAATAGTATAAACAAAAATACATATATGCGAGTACTGCAAGCCACTGAAGACGTGCTGACAAAGAATAAAGACGAAACGCTTATGGCGGTTGTTCGTCATTATTTCTAGAAACACATCATGTCACTCAGATATCATTCAACTTAAAACTCACTTGTCACCTTCTAGCAACACAGCGACAGTTATCTGATTTTGTGCGTAAAGCAGAGTACTCATCTTCCATTTGTGTCGGTATCGGACACTAGTTTCCGGCAACTAGCTTGCTTGACGCAGACTTTGGGAATATCTCATCAACAGAACAACACTCAGTGGCAAACGTTACCGTTTAACTCCGCTGAAGCGCACAAGTTAACAGTCCTTTCTTGTCACTTCTGCATGATAAGTTTATTCTTGCTTGCCCTTTTTTCACTTGATATACTGCGAACTATGGACGAAGGACAACAGGAAGACGCCATATACCTAGATTTCCGGAAAGCATTCGATATGGTGCACCACTGCAGGCTGTTAACGAAAGTACTTGTATACGAAATACGTTCTCAGATATGTAAGTGGCTCGAAGACTTTTTAAGTAATGGGACACAGTATGTTGTATTGGAAGGCAAATGTTCATCAGAGGCAAGGATATCATCATCAGGAGTATTCCAGAGAAGTGTGACAAGACTGCTCTTATTCTCTCTATATAAAAATCATCCAACGGACAGGATGAGCAGCAATCCGCGGCTCTTTGTTGACGATGCTGCGGTGTACGGAAAGGTGTCGTCGTTAAGTGACTGTAGGACGATATGAGATTGCTTCGATAAAACTTTTAATTGGTGTCATGAATGTCAGCTTACCCTAAATGTATAGAAGTGGTAGTTAATGCAGGTGAGTAGGAAAAACAGCCTCGTAATGTTCGAACACAGTAGTGCTCTGCTTCTTGAACAGTCAAATCGATTAAATGTGTGGGCATAACATTACAAAGCGATATGAAATGGAACGAGCACGTGAGGGCTGCAGTATAGGGATGGCGAATGGTCGACTTCGGTTTATTTGGCGAATTTTAGAAAAATGTGGTTCCTCTGTGAAGGAGACCGCGTACAGAACACGCGTGCCAAATATTCCTGAGTACCGTTCGAATGTTTGGGATCCCCACCAGATCTGATTACAGGAAGACAACGTAGCAGTTCAGAGGCGGGCTGCTAGATTTGTTACCGGTAGTTTCTATCAACAAGCAAGTATTACAGATATGATTCGTTAACTCAAGTGAGGACGTTCTTCTCGCGAAACACTATTACGAAAATTTAGGGAACACGCATTTGAAGGTGACTGCAGAACGATTACACTACCCCCGGGTTCCCGGGTTCGATTCCCGGCGGGGTCAGGGATTTTCTCTGCCTCGTGATGGCTGGGTGTTGTGTGCTGTCCTTAGGTTAGTTAGGTTTAAGTAGTTCTAAGTTCTAGGGGACTTATGACCACAGCAGTTGAGTCCCATAGTGCTCAGAGCCATTTGAACCATTTTTGATTACACTACCGCCAAAGTACCTTTTGAGTAAGGTACAAGGAGATAAGACAAGAGAAACTGTTGCTCTTTCGGAGGTAAATAGACATCGGTTTTCACTTGGTCTATCTGCGAGTGGAACAGGAAAGGAAATGACTGGTAGTGGTACACTGTACGGTGTGCTATGCATCATACGGCGGCTTGCGCAGTATGTAAGTAGACGTAAATGTAGATTATATATATTTTTAAATTGAAACTGTACGGTAGCGAAGCTTGTAGGTATCCTGAATAAGTGGGCCCAGGTCACGGTGCAAGAAACATCCCCAAAATATCAATGAGCCCCTCCGGCCCGAACTACGCACGTTACAATTGGCCGTAGGTGCACCCAGCGTTTTGCTTCATTTCCACAGAAGCACATTCGCGTCTCGTCGAGTCTCATACTACATGTCTCCAGTCAGATAACGTCCACTTTCTGTGTTGAGAACGTGCAGCTTTATAACCTGATCAGAACAATGAGCTTTTTCGAGGTAACCGACTCTAAGTGCCCATTGCAATGCAGTTCTCTACGCTATGTTCGACCTGAAACTGGTAGAAACGGACCTACGTTCAATGGCAACAGCAATTCCTATTGGGTTTAGAACGACTGTTACTGATAAGGAGCGACAGTCATCTCCTGCCCCCGTCGTTTAGGATCGTTTTACGACTTCGTTCTTACACCGTGGTATGTGCACCATACCTTGTAGACACGTAAGACAGTCCGAGGTGATACACCGAACAAACTGGGCAGCTTCGTTGACGGTGTGATCAGCGACACATCCAGACACGATAACTACTTTCTGCCTTTTTGTCTCCTCGTCAATCTATCTTACTGCGCTGATTCCATACAATCGACAGACACATAGACACCACTTGACTGCTACGGTCACGTGACTACCTGCTACCAGTTCTACACTAAATACAGCTTCACAAAGCACCAGTGCGCTCTTTTGAGAGGGTGTTTAATATTTTGTGACATTATGAACATTCCTTAAACCTACGAGATTTACTTTCACAAGATGTTGATGAAAAGTAACGATCTACAGGGTGAAAATGATTGAAATTAACAAATTCTGGAAGGTTGTACACTTAAGCAAACATCTCTTTCTAATGCCGTAATTACCTGTGAGTATTTTCAATCCGGTAGAAAGCGTAATCGCTCTCAGAACTCGTGCAATTGAGCATTACATGGGGACTAATCAGACGAATGTAAGAAACGTTCTTCATGACCAATTATTAATCCATTTCAGTTACAGCGTGTGCACAACCTGGACCCAGATTATTATCCAACCAGAGCACAGTTTTCGCAGTGGTACCTGAAATGGTTCCAGATGCAGCCTACATTTCAGTCCTCTGTGTTGTTTACAGATGGAGCGACGTTCGGTCGTGACGGGGTCTTCAACATCCACAATTCCATGTTGTGAGTGTGTTTAGATCACATAACACATTTACTAGCGGTCATCAATTGTGGATTTACGTGAATGTGGGGGCAGGTGTTGTTGGTGACTACCTAGGCTATTAAATGACGGTCATTATTACAGTTCCCTCGCCAGAGCATTGTCACAGCTGCTGGATAACGTGGTACTCGGTACAAGGCAGCCCGTGTGGTTTCGGCACGTTTCAGTCCGATTCTTGTACCGACAGTTGCCGGAAGAGTGGACTGGCAGTGGTAGTCCTATACTATGGCCTACTCGATCCCCTGAGTTGACTGCCCTGGACTTTTTTGTGTGACGAGACATGTGCAACCTTGTTTACAAACCCCCCGTTAAATCAGGAGACGATCTGTTTGCCCGGATAGCAGCAACAGCAGGAATTAAGGACACTTCTACAGTCTTTCACCGCACTATGGGCCTTAACATCTCAGGTCGTCACTCCCTTAGAACTACTTAAACCTAACTAACCTAAGAACATCACACACATCCACGCCCCGAGGCAAGATTCGAACCTGCGATCGTAGCGGTCGCGCGGTTCCAGACTGAAGCGCTTAGAACCGCTCGGTCACAGCGGCCGGCCCCAGAGTTTGTTACTTTAATTAATTTTTATCCAGAGAAAACTACCTCTATCGGCTTCAGAAATACTCATACTAAAATATGACTTTACAGGCAAATATTTGTTTCAGAGTCCCGTGTAACCTCCCTGCGTTGGTCGGCTTAAATAATCTTCGTGCGTTTCCTAAACGGAAATGACGTTTCGAACTCTTTATAAAACATGAAGAAGGGCTGGAGCGTTCTGACGGGAAGAGTTGACAGTCGGTAAACTCCACGTACTCATTTCGTCTGGATTTAATGTACATTTGAATAATGAAGAAAGCAGCTCTTACAAGCAAGGTATAGATGTAGAGACCAATAATGAGGGATGGAATATCTTTCTGTACGTTACTGTAGTCGAAGGGAGTTCGGCGACGTAACCGCGGAAAGCGGTAGCGGGACCGAGTGTGTAAGCGGCCGCGGTTGGCAGGGCGGATGCCTGCGTGCCGCACTTCCCGCAAGAGCGTTCCTTAAATAGAGCGTAGTACGACGAGCGCAGTGCGCGACCATGGCGGAGCACTCGTACAAAGTCTAGCGGTCGACGAACGTGGCGGTGCGGCAGAAGCGCAGTGGGCTATTGCGCCGATATTTACATAAATTTGAGGATATTTTCAACTAATAAGTGATTAAACTTTCATTGCATTGAGAATCTACGCCGAGGTGATAAAAGCCATGGGATAGCGATGTGCACACATACAGATGGTGGTAGTATCGCACACACACGATATAAAAGGGCAGTGCATTGGATGACACGTCATTTGTACTCAGGTGATACATGTGAAAAGGTTTCCGTCATGATTATGGCTGCACGTCGGGAATGGAATTAACAGACTTTGAAAGCGGAATGGTAGTTGCACCTAGACGCATGGGACATTCCGTTTTGGCAATAGATATGGAATTCAATATTCCGAGATCCACGTCAAGCATTACCTCACCAAGGACGACGCAGTGGCTGACGGCCTTCACTTAACGACCAATAGCAGAAGCGCTGTCAGCGGCATTGTCAGTAGAACAGACAAGCAATATGGCGTGAAATAACTTCATAAGTCAATGTGGGACGTACGACGAACGTATCCGTTCGGACAGTGCGGCGAAATTTGGCGTTAATGGGATATGGCAGCAGAAGACCTATTCGAGTGATTTCGCTAACACCATAACGTCGCGTCACCTGGGCCCATGGCCACATCGGTTGGACTCAAGACGACTGGAAAATCGTTGCCTGGTCAGATGAGTCGCGATTTCAGTTGGTAAGATCTGATTGTAGGGTTCAAGTGTGACGCGAAACCCCACGAACCCATGGACGCAAGTTGTCAACAAGGTACTGTCCGAGCTGATGGTGGCTTTATAATGGTGTGGACTGTGTTTACATGGAATGGACTGGGCCCTATGGACCAGCTGAATCGAAAATTAACTGGAAATGGGTATGTTCGGCTACTTGCAGCCATTCATGGACGCCAGCCGGTGGGACCGAGCGGTTCTAGGCGCTTCAGTCTGGAACCGCGCGACCGCTACGGTCGCAGGTTCGAATCCTGCCTCGGCCATGGATGTGTGTGATGTCCTTAGGTTAGTTAGGTTTAAGTAGTTCTAACTTCTAGGGGACTGATGACCTCAGATGTTAAGTCCCATAGTTCTCAGAGCCATTTGAATCATTGATGGACTTCACGTTCCCAAACAGCGATGGGATATTTATGGATGATAATTTATGTCACATAATCGTGAGGTCAGTTCGTGCACAAAACCCTGAAGCGGAAACACTTTCGCAATTATGGATGGATAGAGAGTCAGGTTGGATCAATATTTCTGCAGGGTTTCAAACCCACGCCACGTCGAGCTGCTGTACTACGCCGGGAAAATGGAGGTCCGACACGATATTAGGAGGTATCCCATGACTTAAGTCAGCTCGGCGTATGTCCATCATTACCATTAAGAGGTCTTACCACCAGGGGCACGAATACAATATTGTATTCCTTGTGGCTCGGAAGCAACAGCGTTAATGTTATCTTGAGAGATTTCTCGCCACGCTTGACACACATGCTATATCAGTTCACGAAGATTATTGGATGGAGACTAGTGTGGAATTATAGGACTTACCACCGCAACGCGGAAATGGTCTATGGGTGATAATTCAGGGGGTTGGGCGGGCCAATCATGGATCCGTACATTCCTCAAGGCGTTTTTAGTGTGAACTATAGTGTGATTTCTTGCATTATCGTGCTGGAATACGCAATTTGGTGCTCTGGTCGTGAAGGGTATGACGAGAGTTTTTACCATTCCTGCACTGGAGGTCATTCACTAACCGTTCATTTCTGTTGTCATACACAACAAATGCTCACACACTGCAATTCGAGTGGCTGGAGATGTACGAGTCTGACCTTTCTCCGTGTCGTTTATGGACGCGCTAGCGTCGATTTGACCTACACAGACAAACGAGACTCTTCGATAAACACAACCGAAAGCCACTTAATGCCCTAGTTGACTTTGGCTCTGCACCATGCAAGTCCCTATTGTCTGTGTAACGGTGTCGCAAGTAAACGGCAAATGGCAACATGAAAACTCAACTCAGCTCCTAGTAATCTGTTCCAGACAGTTCCTGGTGACAGTCTGCCTGTAGTCTCTATCCGTACTGAAAATAAGTTTACAAAAAAATGAAAATTTATCAATATTTCCCAAAGACAAGGAAATATTGGCGTATCAGCTTAGCAGCGTTCTGTCAAAGTGTTCACTGGGTAACACACGGTCAGTACCATTAATATGACGTACAACTATGTTCAGTGTCAACGTTCAACAACCACTCACAGACGGTGGGTGACAGCACTGGTAGTCTTTCTTTTCTTTCTTTTCCTTACACCATAGTCCCGCAGCGATCGCAGGGTCGGCGTGGTTAGAACGGACTTGGTAAGGTTAGTTTTAGGGGTGACCAGATGCCATTCCTGCCGTCACCCCGTAGCCCCCAGCGATGGAATCAGTGTACCCCAGCTGCCTGCATCTATTGTAAATCGTGAAATAATGCGAACGTGTTTCAAATGTCTGCGACACGTGTTAACTGAGGCGGAACTTAGGGACCAGCCCAGTATTCACCTAACGGGATGTGGAAAACCGCCTAGAAACCACATCCAGGCCGGCCGGCACACCGACCCTCGTCGTTAATCCGCTGGGCGGATTCGATTGGCCGGCGCGCCTACCCGAGTCCAGGAAGCAACGCATTAGAGCTCTCGGCTACCATGTCGAGTGGTGACAGCACTGGTAGCGAATGGTATTTCAAGCGTGTTGGGGAGGACACGGGAAACAGAGAAGGAGCAACTCATCTGATGTCCAAAAAGGCAAAATCATTGGCTTTCGAGCCAAGGGTGGAAACATTTCGGGAACGTCTAAGTTTATAAACTTTTCGCGTACCCCGTGGTTAAAGTATACCGTACATAGAAAAATAGCGCTATCCAAAACAAGCTCCGAGGCAACTGTGGTGCATCACGAAACCAAGGAGCTACCAACAGGGTCTCCTCTACCATCATTCAGTGAATTTTGCAGCGTATGGGCCTCTGCAGCAGCCTGGCGCGGTGGCCGAGCGGTACTAGGCGCTTCAGTCCGGAACTGCGCAACTGCTACGGTCGCAGGTTCGAGTCCTGCCTCGGGCATGGATGTGTGTGATGTCCTTAGGTTAGTTAGGTTTAAGTAGTTGTAAGTTCTAGGGGACTGATGACGTCAGATGATAAGTCCCATAGTGCTCCGAGAGAGCCTCTGCAGCAGGCGCCGTGTTCATGCACCCATACTGACTGCTCTTCATAGGCTTCGAAGGATGGAATATGGAAGCCAATACCGCAAATGGACGTCCACTAATTGGCGACAGGGAATCTTTTCAGAGAAATCACGTTTAATGCTCCATCGGACAGTTGGTCGGTGGAGTGTGTAAGATGAAACATGTGAAAGCAAACACATTGCAACAACTGTCGAAGGCTCCAGGCCGGAGCAGCGGGCGTTATGGTCTGAGGAATCTCGTTTTCGTGACATTCCCTGGGTAGTCTTGTAATTCTGGAAGGCACAATGGATCATCACAAGTATTGATCTATCCATGGGGACCATGCCCACCCCCACATGCATTTTTTTCTCGACACGATGGCATCTACCAGGATGCCAATGCAGCGTGTCACACAGCTCGTAGTGTACGTGCGTGGTTCGAAGAGCACCAAGGTGACTTTACTTTACTCTCCTGGCCGTCAATCTCCCCGGATTGACACCCAGTGGAGAATTTGTGGGACCACCTCTATCGGGCTGTTCGCACCGTCGATCCTCAATTGAGAAACCTTGTGAAGCTTGCCATTTTGCTGATACGCGTCATGGCTCCACATCTCTGTCAATACTTTCCAGAACCTCACTGACTCTCTTCTTGTACGTCTCATAGCTGCCCGCGCTACAAAAGGTGGTTATTCCGGCGTCTGACAGGTGGACACATTAATATGACTGGACAGTGTACTTTCCATTCATATCAGTGCACTTAATATCCAGTGCTGGATTAACATCTTCGCTAGGCCTTTGTACACAATACGGACTTAAGCTATAAGCATTTAAGTTGCTACTGCGTGTTGTCGAATGCCATTCAACCACCTTCCATAAGGTCGTCCTGTCGGGCTATGTGTATCTACCATCCATTCACCAAGTTACATATATCCGCCCATCTTCCTCTACTTTCCGTTACGTCACTTTTAGACGTTCACTCCACTATGTCCCCTGATCCAGTTACTTGTTTTCTTGCTTCCCCTTAGTAATTCCCAAAGTGATGTCACAATAGCTCGCTCGAAGGCATTCAGTTCTTGAATGGTTTTTGTGTTAAAGGCCCTTATCTCGACCCCATAAGACAAAACTGGCAATGTACTGATTTTAAACTAAGCGTTGCAGACGCATATGAAGCCTCGCTTTTGTATCTATTTAGTTGACAATAGCACGCTAGGAAATTTCTACTGTTGTGTTTGCTGTCCAGCTAGTCGTCGTCCCCAATTGCCCGGCGTAGAAAAACTGAGGTGGTTTTACGAATTATTCTTCATCTCGGATGGTTCAGTTAAGAACTGCGTACCAATTTCAGTTCCTTATTCGTAGTTCTTTTCTTTCCTTTCAGTAGTCTTTCATCTGTTCACTATGTTTTTTACTGTCTTCTGACCTCTTCGGACCACTTCTTTCACTCACCTAGTCTGAAATCCTTCCACATTCAATACTTTATGCCTAAACACGTTTCTGTTAGTTGTTTCTTCTTCAATTTTGATATGTTTTTTCTATATCCTTTTTTACTTCGTGGATCCAACTTCTTGCTAACTTTCTTATCCCACAAATATTTCTTCTATGGCTTCATTGTTAATTTGTACAAGTTCATTGTACATTATTTTATTCATTTTAAGACCTAGTTACGACCTTAAGACCTAGTTACGACCTTGATCCATCAAATTCTTCCATTCATTGCTGGATTTTATCTGAACCACAAGCAAACAGTACAATGTCATCGACAAACCTAAGGCATTGCACGTATTTTCCACTCACCCGTGTTTCTTCCTTGTTTCACTTGCCTAAGTATGCGAAAACTTTCTCTAACGCTGCTGAGAACTGTTTTGGGTATCAGGAGTCTCATTACATGACTTGTGTTGCAATTCAGAAATTTCGCACAAACGTGCTCAAATGAAGTGGAGTGCTGTGCTATACACGCATTTGTTCTTCTGAACACTGACCAATACTTTGTTCCTCAAGGGCTGACAGCACAAGTTTCAATAAACTGAGTCAAACGCTTTTTCACGGATCCCATACAAATTGCTGAAACATAAATTACAGCACCATAGAGCTGTCTAGAAGGCGACCCACCACCAAAATTTCACATACCAAAGAACAGGTGGTTATTAATGGAGAAGTAAACAAAGAGCGTTTTAAAAATCAGAATACTATGAATAATTGTGGATTTTTCCTAACGCTGGATTATAATCAAACAGTCCTGCAGTGAATGAAATACATTTAGGTCTATGCGGCCAGTTTTTGCATCCAAAATAAAAACAATGGACTAGTTCTCGTCTGTAACAAAGCTCTTAACCATTACTTTTCAGCTGTCTCAAATGCACTGACTACCATTTTTTATACCCTGTTTCTTTATCACATTATACAGTTTTGTTCGACACTGGTGATTTCTGAATTAATGCGATCTCTGGAATCGTAAGTAGTGAATGGAACAGAAGATAAATAATGCACGAGATCAAGTAGATGTCCTCTGCTGTTGATCGCTGATGTATGCCAATGCCTGACCAGATAAATAAACAGCTGACTTGCAGAAGAATAACGATTTCCGGCGTGCCATGACTGAACCGATGGCTGTATCTGTTCCGCGAAAATCTCATAAGATGTTTCCAGAATTCAGCTATTTATGTTAAACGCTATTTTTCTCTTTCACTTCATCCTCTTCCTATAGTTTCCAACAGAATTACGAATGTAGCGTCATAGATTTTTCTGTCAAGAAGTACTTGTTTAATGTCTCATTGAAGGTTTTGCACTAAAGTGAATAATCTGATGTCGCTTTGAATCTCTTGCAATTAGCATGACGATCACCCATCTCTCTTATGAGAAATACTCGGCCCACTACAATCGGAAGATATAAAGGGTTTAATTCGATCTTAATTGTAAGAGATCAGCGCACGAATGTAAAGGAAAAGTCTGATATGATGGGGTCGCTAAAGCTAATGTTAATGCTTATGTCTGAAGGAAGACATTGAGCGATCACTGGAAAGTTTTGACGCCGATGCTCAGTAAATGAACGCCGTCATAAGAAAAGACTGAATTTCATCGAATGGTGTCTTAAAATAAAGTCAGGCTGTGAACCAAACGAAGAACACGACAAAACTTCTGACTGTTGTTTACTGATTTAGGGCCGACTTATACAGACAGTCACGAAATTGACATGCATCGTGTTATATGGTCTAGATCTCTGGGTAGAACAAAATTTCGCCACACACTCCGCAGGAGTATTCCAAACAGCAAAACGCTGCGAAACACCGGTTGGTAGAACACGATTTATGTTGTGCTTCGTGGTGGGGGTTGGAAACGTAACACTGCGGCTTTTGACGATAGAGGATTAGCGCAGTGGAGCATCTGAACGGTTGAACAATAAAGTACGCATGTAGGTTTTACAGAAATGCATTGAAACATGATATGCGAGCCTACTGTAAGTGCGTGCTTGCTGAACTTGAAATTTGTGAAAGTAACGTGAGACAGGATAAAGAAAACAAGGTTCAAACGGATAAGGCGTAACATTTATGAGCGCTGCCCACGGTGAGGTTGAATGCCGCTTGGTAGCATTGTGGGCACTAGACTCCACAAGGAAAGTATTAAAGCAGAGCACTTACAAAAGGGAATAAGTCTAGCGATACGGGCCTCACGTGGGGAGACGCATTGACACAAGCGATTTTCACAAAGGGCAGATAGTTCCGGCTCGGCGTCTAGGGAACAGCGAATATGTCGACAGTTAGAGTACTACCGGGTGATAAAAAGTCAGTCTAAATTTGAAAACTTAATAACCCCCGGAATAATGTAGATAGAGAGGTAAAAATCGACACACATGCTTGAATTGACATGGGGTTTTATTAGAACAAAAAAAGTTCCCAATCCGACAGATGGCGCTGGACAGCAAAACGTCAGTGACTGCGCATGACAATCGTATATAAAAGGAGCTGTAATAAGACGGAGAATCAGATGAGCCAGCAGTCGCAGCATGTTTACGTTACCTGAAAAGGCGCTAATAGTGAAACTGTATTATCAGAATGGGGAATGTGCTAGTTCAGCGTTACGATCCTTTCGCCATAGGAAGGGGATTCGAATAGGTAAAGGTCCATTGACAAATGCAGCTGTGGCGAGAATGATTTCGAAGTTCGAAGTAACGGGTTGTTTAGACGATAGACACCGTAGTGGCCGACCGAGCACAAGGCGTAATGCTGCTGAGACAGCTCAGGAAGAAATGGAGACTGTAGCGGGTTCGTCTATGCACGGGTAAGTGAGCGCTCGTGCAGTCGCACGTCGCACCGGCATTCCATACAGCACTGTTTGATTGGCACTTAGGCGTACCCTCCGATAGCATGCTATCCGCACAAAATCCATCGGCATCATGAACTGTTACCTGGCGATTTAGTGAAGCGGAAGGCATTTGCGGTGTGGGCGTTTCAAAAGATGGCGGAAGATGACGATTGGTTGAGTAACGTGTTGTGGACCGACGAAGCTCATTTCACGCTCCGAGGGTCTGTCAGCGCCCACAACTGCAGAATTTGGGCTACCGAAAATCCTAGAACTGTCGTGGAAACTCCAATGCACGACGAGAAAGTCACGGTATGGGTTGGATTTACCACATCTACCGTTATCGGGCCGTTTTTCTTCGAGGAAATGCGTGATTCTGGTTTTGTAACTGCTACCGTGACGGTTAGAGGTACGCCGATGTGTTACAGAATCGCATCATCCCCAGCCTGGCTGATAAACACCTGCTGGAAAGTACGATGTTTATGCAGGATGGCGCTCCACCCCATATTGCTAGACGCGTGAAAGATCTCTTGCGCGCGTCGTTTGGTGATGATCGTCTGCTCAGCCGCCACTTTCGTCATGCTTGGTCTCCCAGGTCCCCAGACCTCAGTCCGTGCGATTATTGGCTTTGGGGTTACCTGACGTCGCAAGTGTATCGTGATCGACCGACATCTCTAGGGATGCTCAAAGACAACATCCGACGCCAATGCCTCACCATAACTCCGGACATGCTTTACAGTGCTGTTCACAACATTATTCCTCGACTACAGTTATTGTTGAGGAATGATGGTGGACATATTGAGCATTTCCTGTAAAGAACATTATCTTTGCTTTGTCTTTCTTAGTTATGCTAATTATTGCTATTATGATCAGATGAAGTGCCAACTGTCGGACATTTTTTGAACTTTTGTATCTTTTTGGCTCTAATAAAACCCCATGTCATTCCAAGCATGTGTGTCAATTTGTACCTCTCTATCTACATTATTCCGTGATTTATTCAGTTTTAAAATTTATACTGACTTTTTGATCACCCGGTACTATTGTTGTGTCGTCCGAAGAGCGAGGTGATAAGTCAGGGTTGGTAACACGCGATGGAACCACAAGTAAACGCAGTCGCTGCCAGAGCCAATGACGAATGAGAGACGGTGGCGTAGACGAACCAAGTAAAGTTTCAATACGCCACCACATCAGCTCGCTTACTTACGACTGGGCGCAGTGTGCCGCTTAGCACAGTCAGCAATCATCACCGGGCCAGCACTGCGGCAAAATGTGTTAGACAGAAATCTGCATAAATACACTCCTGGAAATGGAAAAAAGAACACATTGACACCGGTGTGTCAGACCCACCATACTTGCTCCGGACACTGCGAGAGGGCTGTACAAGCAATGATCACACGCACGGCACAGCGGACACACCAGGAACCGCGGTGTTGGCCGTCGAATGGCGCTAGCTGCGCAGCATTTGTGCACCGCCGCCGTCAGTGTCAGCCAGTTTGCCGTGGCATACGGAGCTCCATCGCAGTCTTTAACACTGGTAGCATGCCGCGACAGCGTGGACGTGAACCGTATGTGCAGTTGACGGACTTTGAGCGAGGGCGTATAGTGGGCATGCGGGAGGCCGGGTGGACGTACCGCCGAATTGCTCAACACGTGGGGCGTGAGGTCTCCACAGTACATCGATGTTGTCGCCAGTGGTCGGCGGAAGGTGCACGTGCCCGTCGACCTGGGACCGGACCGCAGCGACGCACGGATGCACGCCAAGACCGTAGGATCCTACGCAGTGCCGTAGGGGACCGCACCGCCACTTCCCAGCAAATTAGGGACACTGTTGCTCCTGGGGTATCGGCGAGGACCATTCGCAACCGTCTCCATGAAGCTGGGCTACGGTCCCGCACACCGTTAGGCCGTCTTCCGCTCACGCCAACATCGTGCAGCCCGCCTCCAGTGGTGTCGCGACAGGCGTGAATGGAGGGACGAATGGAGACGTGTCGTCTGCAGCGATGAGAGTCGCTTCTGCCTTGGTGCCAATGATGGTCGTATGCGTGTTTGGCGCCGTGCAGGTGAGCGCCACAATCAGGACTGCATACGACCGAGGCACACAGGGCCAACACCCGGCATCATGGTGTGGGGAGCGATCTCCTACACTGGCCGTACACCACTGGTGATCGTCGAGGGGACACTGAATAGTGCACGGTACATCCAAACCGTCATCGAACCCATCGTTCTACCATTCCTAGACCGGCAAGGGAACTTGCTGTTCCAACAGGACAATGCACGTCCGCATGTATCCCGTGCCACCCAACGTGCTCTAGAAGGTGTAAGTCAACTACCCTGGCCAGCAAGATCTCCGGATCTGTCCCCCATTGAGCATGTTTGGGACTGGATGAAGCGTCGTCTCACGCGGTCTGCACGTCCAGCACGAACGCTGGTCCAACTGAGGCGCCAGGTGGAAATGGCATGGCAAGCCGTTCCACAGGACTACATCCAGCATCTCTACGATCGTCTCCATGGGAGAATAGCAGCCTGCATTGCTGCGAAAGGTGGATATACACTGTACTAGTGCCGACATTGTGCATGCTCTGTTGCGTGTGTCTATGTGCCTGTGGTTCTGTCAGTGTGATCATGTGATGTATCTGACCCCAGGAATGTGTCAATAAAGTTCCCCCTTCCTGGGACAATGAATTCACGGTGTTCTTATTTCAATTTCCAGGAGTGTATGTATCGCCAGTTGTGCCCTTGAAGAAGAAAGTAGTATCTTGTTCTGTACCAAGTGATACGTGAATATTGACAGTCAGTACTAGATATTCTTTTGACATTCCTGTGGATATGGATTCTTACAAAGTTAAATATTTCATCTTGCTCACGTTGCAATAAAGTGATCTGATATTTTATTTTACATCTTGCAGTATCATCTCGACCTCCTCCAGAAGTACAGCTAAGAACTCATCACTCCACAGAAGAGTGTTATTTCGTCTGGTACAACAATTATCGTGAGCATTCGTGGGCGGAGGCTTAAATACGGTGAAGCTACGAATAGGTGACAAGGTGTTGAACGTCCACACCCCATCACAGCACGCAGAAATCGGAGGTTTGCCTGGTCAGTAAGGCAGAAAAGGTACCGCCCATCTATGGCAGACGTGACAGGAGAGAATATTGCTAGTGCAGGCGCAAGTGTGTCGGCGAACAACGTTCAGCGCATACTGCTGATCATGGGGCTCCGCAGCAGACCACCCATATGTATTCCCATTTGTCTTAAGGAAGAGCGGGATCATAGAGACTGGACTGCGCGTCAGATGAAACATGTCGCCTGGTGTGATGAATCATGTTTCTTATTCCACCATGTCGCCTTCCTCCAGGCGAACATCTGCTCGAAACACGCACCGCGCCACCAACACACACTGGTGGGGGCAGTATTATGTTATGAGAGACCTTCATCTGGGCTTCCATGGGACTTGTGGCAGTAACAGAATGCACCATGGCAGGTGGGACCTACATCTACATGTACATTTATACTCCGCAAGCCACCCAACGGTGTGTTGCGGAGGGAACTTTACGTGCCACTGTCATTACCTCCCTTTCCTGTTCCACTCGCATACGGTTCGCGGGAAGAACAACTGACGGAAAGCCTCCGTGCGCGCTCGAATCTCTCTAATTTTACATTCGTGATCTCCACGGGAGGTATAAATAGGGAGAAGCAATATATTAGATACCTCATCCAGAAACGCACCCTCTCGAAACCTGGACAGCAAGCTACACCTCGATGCAGAGTGCCTCTCCTGCAGAGTCTGCCACTTGAGTTTGCAAAACATCTCCGTAACGGTATCACACTTACCAAATAACCCTGTGACGAAACGCGCCGGTCTTCTTTGGATCTTCTCTATCTCTTCCGTCAACCCGACCTGGTATGGATCCCACACTGATGAGCAATACTCAAGTATAGATCGAACGAGTGTTTTGTAAGCCACCTCCTTTGTTGATGGACTACATTTTCTAAGGACTCTCCCAATGAATCTCAACCTGGCACCCGCCTTACTAATAATTAATTTTTAATGATCATTCCACTTCAAATCGTTCCGTACGCATACTACCACATATTTTACAGAAGTAACAGCTACCAATATTTGTTCCGCTATCATATAATCACACAATAAAGGATACTTCTTTCTATGTATTCGCAATACATTACGTTTGTCTATGTTAAGGGTCAGTTGCCACTCCATGCACCAAGTGCCTATCCGCTGCAGATCTTCCTGCATTTCGCTGCAATTTTCTAATGCTGCAACTTCTCTGTATACTACAGCATCATCCGCGAAAAGCCGCATGGAACTTCCGACACTATCTACTTGGTTCAAATGGCTCTGAGCACCATGGGACTCAACTGCTGAGGTCATTAGTCCCCTAGAACTTAGAACTAGTTAAACCTAACTAACCTAAGGACATCACAAACATCCATGCCCGAGGCAGGATTCGAACCTGCGACCGCAGCGGTCTTGCGGTTCCAGACTCACTATCTACTAGGTGATTTATATATTTTGTGAAAAGCAATGGTCCCACAACACTCCCCTGTGGCACGCCAGAAGTTACTTTAACATCTGTACACGTCCCTCTTTTGAGAACAACATGCTGGGTTCTGTTTGCTAAAGACTCTTCAATCCAGCCATACAGCTGGTCTGATATTCCATATGCTCTTACTTGGTTTATCAGGCGACAGTGCGAAACTGTATCGAACGCCTTCCGGAAGTCAAGGAAAATGGCATCTACCTGGGAGCCTGTATCTAATATTTTCTGGGTCTCATGAACAAATAAAGTGAGTTGTATCTCACACGATCGCTGTTTCCGGAATCCTTGTTGATTCCTACAGAGTAGATTCTGGGTTTTCAGAAATGACATGATACGCGAACAAAAAACATGTTCTAAAATTCTACAACAGATCGATGTCAGAGATATAGGTCTATAGTTTTGCGCATCTGCTCGACGACCCTTCTTGAAGACTGGGACCACCTGTGCTCTTTTCCAATCATTTGGAACCCTCCGTTCCTCTAGAGACTTGCGGTACACGGCTGTTAGAAGGGGGGCAAGTTCTTTCGCGTACTCTGTGTAGAATCGAATTGGTATCCCGTCAGGTGCAGTGGACTTTCCTCTGTTGAGTGATTTCAGTTGCTTTTCTATTCCTTGGACACTTATTTCGATGTCAGCCATTTTTTCGTTCGTGCGAGGATTTAGAGAAGGAACTGCAGTGCGGTCTTCCTCTGTGAAACAGCTTTGGAAATAGGTGTTTAGTATTTCAGCTTTACGCATGTCATCCTCTGTTTCAATGCCATTATCATCCCAGAGTGTCTGGATATGCTGTTTCGATCCACTTACTGACCAGAGCTTCCTAGGATTTTCTGCCAAGTCGGTACATAGAATTTCACTTTCGAATTTACTGAACGCTTCACGCATAGCCCTCCTTAAGCTAACTATGACATCGTTTGGCTTCTGTTTGTCTGCGAGGTTTTGGCTGCGTTTAAATTTGCAGTGAAGCTCTCTTTGCTTTTGCAGTAGTTTCCTAACTTTGTTGTTGAACCACGGTGGGTTTTTCCCGTTCCTCACTGTTTTACTCGGCACGTACCTGTCTAAAACGCATTTTACGATTGCCTTCAACTTTTTCCATAAACACTCAACATTGTCAGTGTCTGAACATAAATTTTCGTTTTGATCTGTTAGGTAGTCTGAAAACTGCTTCCTATTAGTCTTGCTAAACAGATAAACCTTCCTCCCTTTTTTTATATTCCTATTTACTTCCATATTCAGGGATGCTGCAACGGCCTTATGATCACTGATTCCCTGTTCTGCGCTTACAGAGTCAAAAAGTTCGGGTCTGTTTGTTATCAGTAGGTCCAAGATGTTATCTCCACGAGTCGGTTCTCTGTTTAATTGTCCGAGGTAATTTTCGGATAGTGCACTCAGTATAATGTCACTCGATGCTCTCCCTACCACCCGTCCTAAACATCTGAACAATATTACCGACCACCTGCATCCCTTCATAGTTGACGTATTCCGCGACGGAGACAGCATTTTCCAGCAGGACGTCTGTCCGTGTCAGAATGTGAGAATCTTACTACAGTGATTTCAGGAGCAATGTAGCGATGTCTTTGCCACGATAATCGCCTGACATTAACTCACTGGAACACATCTGGGAAGCTACTGGGCGACCATAAACCGCCGGTCCATAAGTTATGGTAAGTTATGGGAATTGTGCGACCTTGTAGCCCTCTTATACCACGTAACTCGAAAAACCTATAAAGGGCTTGTCGAATCCGTGCCTCACAGTATCGCTGCTGTTTGAATTCCAAATGTAGTCAGAAACGCAACGATGCAAGTGGTCATAATGTAGGGAATAGTTGTAATTAAACTGACAGTGTTCCGAGTGCTGTAGTGCAGGCTGCGTACATCGCATGACGCTGACAAGCCGCAGGTATGTTCATTAATCGATGTGCTCGCGGAATATGCTGAGAAAACAACAGTTCCACTCACTGCCACCAGGTGAAAATATTGTGCTGTAAACAGTCAGAATATGGTTCGGGTGCAGAGAAAGGGGAGGTACGATCAAACACACATGAAGTGGTTCTGATACGTTTATTAATAGACGGTCACAAGTTTCAACCTGTGTTCAGTATGGTCTCCCGACTCAGTAACATGCAACATCCGTAACACGGCATGGTTGATAGTTGCTCGCAGCATATCCGATGAAATCAGAGCGATGTGCTATCCTTCAGATCAGAAAGAGTCCGCATGCATTCCGGGTGTTAAGATACGATCTTTTAGATATCCCACAACGATAAGTCACATGGATTGAGGTAGAGGAATCTGGAAGGCCGCATATCTTGAAATTGCCTAGAGATGATGCGGTCGTCACTGAATGTTTCTCGAAGCAAATCTTTCACCTGGCAAGCGACATGTGATATGCCCTACCTTGCATGAAAATAATGCTGTGGACACAGTTGCATTCTTTCAAAGCTGGAATCATGTGATGCACAAGGAGATCCTTATATGTGCAGATGTCACAATACACCTAATAGGTCCGCAAGATGTCAGCTCCTGGACGGAAAACGTACCGAGAATGAAGGAGCTGGTGACGCTATATCAGAGAGTCACACAAGCTGAGTGCAGTAGATGCTCCCTCACAACACTTGGCGGAGCTGAACCCATTTGGGATAGCTCTTTGCATTCACAGCGCCGTGAAGACTAAAATGTGCCTCGTGCGTCCAAACAATATACCCCATACGCATGTCATCATTTCCATGCGTGCCAAAAAACGAAGGACAAAGAGTGTTGTAGCCTATGTCGGGGCTTCATTTGGTGCACATTCTCCATATAATTGGGAAACCAGTGTAAAATACGCCGAGAACTCTTCTGAACTGTTGACCGGGGGAGAGAAATCGTATGACGAAGCTCGATCACTGGCTGCAGAATTTGAGGCAGATGCTGCGCTATCGGCTAAATTTGAGGCATGCGCTGCACATTCGGCTATAGCAACAGCAACTTCGTGAACAACCGTAATGGGAATGGGACGCCTCCTCTCCCTGCGGCACCACCTAATTCATCTGTTTCTTTAAAATTCTTGATCATTTTCTTAGCCCATCTATTGACATGGAGCGTCTTCCCACAGCTTCTGTCGGCGATATTCCCGTAATGCAGCGCTGCTATTGCTGACGTTCTGATACAACAACTTTACCAGCGTCACGGTCTTTCTTCTCAATAGCAGTTGTAACCCAGTAGTAATAGCATTGTTGGATTAGAAAAGAAGGAGTAATTTTGATTTTCAGGTATAGTGTATCTACTCCCCCTCTCGTGAAAAACACAAGTTTTAGACCTTTTCCCCCCTTGTGCGTTATCCGCCATCTTGTAAAAAACGCTAAGAAATGTCACTTTTTTCAGTTTTCCCCAGTAACTCCCCCCAGTGCGTTTTAGGCAAAAATATGCCATTAGCAGTTTTAAACAGCGTTAAATTTACCAAGTTTCATACATAACATGTTGGAAAATTGGGAACAACTACTGAGGTACGAGGCTGTGAAAATCTGTTAAAAGGTGTAGAAACTGCGAAACATTAGATATGTTAGTGGTTTCGCTTTACTAACTCTTTGTAAGTGCAGTTTTGTGTAGAAAGCATACTAACCAGTATTGTAGAGGATTCAGTTCTGTAGCCGGTCGGTGTGGCCGTGCGGTTATAGGCGCTTCAGTCTGGAACCGCGTGACCGCTCCGGTCGCAGGTTCGAATCCTGCCTCGGGCATGGATGTGTGTGATGTCCTTAGGTTAGTTAGGTTTAAGTAGTTCTAAGTTCTAGGGGAATGATGATCTCAAAAGTTAAGTTCCATAGTGCTCAGAGCCACTTGAACCGTTTTTCATTTGGTTCAGTTCCCTTCAGCATTCATACAAAATATTTGCAGTTATTCACTAAACACGCCAAAAAATGTTGCTTTAGCAATTAAGAATGAAAGTGGCCTCGAAACTGGTAATGCCACCCTCTGTAAAAAATAGTATTCCTGAACGTAACATCATCTTTAAGCCATTATGTATGCAATATCTACATATACCTAGTTCATGAGAAACCACTGACATATCTAACTTTCGTGATTGCTAGACATTTTCACACATTTTCGCAGTTTCGTATCTGAGTAGCTAGTATGAATATTCCAGCTTAGGATGTATGAAACTTGCACGACAGTTTACGCTCTTTAAAATTGATAATATGGCATATTTTTGCCTAAAATGCGCTGGAAGCTGTTTATTGAGGGCAAACTGAAAAAGTGATATTTCTTAGCGGCATTTCAAGATGCCGGACAATGCACAAGAAGGAGAAGGTCTAAAACTTGGATTTCTAATTAGACGGGTAATACATACAACAGACCTCAAAATCAAAATTACTCCATCTTTTGCAACCCAGCCCCTTTTTCAAAGCTGTATCTAGCGGTCTACTTCGTTTTATATAGAAAAGCTTCAACCTTCTGAAGCATTTACACCAACAGTCACCTCACAACAGCCGGCCGGAGTGGCCGAGCGGTTCTAGGCGCTACAGTCTGGAACCGCGCAACCGCTACGGTCGCAGGTTAGAATCATGCCTCGGGCATGGATGTGTGTAATGTCCTTAGGTTAGTTAGGTTTAAGTAGTTCTAAGTTCTAGGGGACTGATGACCTCAGAAGTTAAGTCCCATAGTGCTCAGAGCCATTTGAACCATTTGAACCTCACAATATAAATCAACACGCGTCGCCAAGTGACAAACAGCATACTGACGTCGAAACAGGAAACATTTCACATTCTGACTGTTTACAGCACCATATTTTCACCTGCTTTTGATGAGTGGAGTATACTCCGCAAGCGCACCGATTAATGAACACACCTACCATATATCAGCAGCTTGCCATGCATACAGCCCGCACTGCAGCGTTTAATTATAACCATCCGGTATTTCCCACCTAAAAACAGTGCGGTTGCTGACCCAGTAGCATGTAATCCATGAATTAGCCGCCTCTGACGTTGGTGGCGTCACGGAAAGAGAAACGAGGCAGGACTGAGGAGCTGCGAGAAATGCAGCGGTGGCGACTGTCAGAGAGCCTGAAAAAGGAGTGGCACGCGGCGCCGGCTGGTGCGCGAGACGGAAGCGGCGGGACGTGCCACGTGTAGCAGAGCGCGGCGCGGCCCTGCCCTTGCCCACTGCGGCGCGCCTAACGGCTGCACCGCCACACGCTCCCCGCTATCGACTCCGGCAGCGCGCCGGGGAGCCAGCCAGCAGTCCGCAACCTGCTCTGCCCGCTGCGCTTATCTGCCCGATTACAAGGAACGCTCTCAACGGCGAGCGCGTGGCGTCCAGTCTTCACATCCTGACTCACGAGCCGAGACGCTTTTCATTCCTTAATATCGTGCGTAGCGAATTCTCATCATACGAAAGCGACTGCTCTACACTACTGGCCATTAAAATTGCTACACCACGAAGATGACGTGCTACAGACGCGAACTTTAACCGACAAGGAAAAAGATGCTGTGATATGCAAATGATTAGCTTTTCAGAGCATTCACACAAGGTTGGCGCCGGTGGCGAGACCTACAACGTGCCGACATGAGGGAAGTTTCCAACCGACATCTCATACACAAACAGCACTTGAGCGGCGTTGTCTGGTGAAACGTTGTTGTGATGCCTCGTGTAAGGAGGAGAAATACGCAACATCACGTTTCCGACTTTGATAAAGGTCGGATTGTAGCCTATCGCGATTGCGGTTTATCGTATCGCGACACTGCTGCTCGCGTTGGTCGAGAACCAATGACTGTTAGCATAATATGGAATCGGTGGGTTCAGGGGGGTAATATGGAACGCCGTGCTGGATCCCAACGGCATGGCTGTAATGCATCGTGCAGCCACGTCTCGATCCCTGAGTCAACAGATGGGAACGTTTGCAAGACAACAACCATCTGCACGAACAGTTCGACGACGTTTGCAGCAGCATGGACTATCAGCTCGGAGATCATGGCTACGGTTATCTTGACGCTGCATCACAGACAGGAGCGCCTGCGATGGTGTATCAACGACGAACTTGGGTGCACGAATGGCAAAACGTCAGTTTTTCGGATGAATCCAGGTTCTGTTTACAGCATCATGATGGTCGCATCCGTGTTGGGCGACATCGCGGTGAACGCACATTGGAAGCGTATATTCGTCATCGCCATACTGGCGTATCACTCGGAGGGATGGTATGAGTCACCTCTTGTCCGCATTGACGGCACTTTCAACAGTGGAAGTTACATTTCTGATGTGTTACGACCCGTGGCTCTACCCTTCATTCGATCCCTGCGAAACCCTACATTTCAGCAGGATAATGCACTACCTAATGTTGCAGGTCCTGTACGAGCCTTTCCAGATACAGAAAATGTTCGCCTGCTGCCTTGGCCAGCACATTCTCCAGATCTCTCACCAATTGAAAACGTCTGGTCAATGGTGGCCGAGCAACTGGCTCGTCACAATACGTCAGTCACTACTCTTGATGAACTGTGGTATCGTGTTGAAGCTGCATGGGCAGCTGTACCTGTACACGCCATCCAAGCTGTGTTTCACTCAATGCCCAGGCGTATCAATGCCGTTATTACAGCCAGAGGTGGTTGTTCTTGGTACTGATTTCTCAGGAACTATGCAACAGAATTGCGTCAAAATGTTATCACATGTCAGTTCTAGTGTAATATATTTGTCCAATGAATACCTGTTTATCATCTGCATTTCTTCTTCGTGTAGCAATTTTAATGGCCAGTAGTGTAGTTCCTGAGTCTCCCTGATATCATCATTAGTCCTTTAGTAATGAAAAATTATTAAAAGATAATAAGATGCAGAATTATTAACAGCAAAACGTACAAGGACAGACTTTTGAAAATGAATTTTATGCTACTTTATACTGATATTAACTCAATATTCCCCGATTACTGTACACTGTGAATAGTAAAAGGAAAATCATTCCCTCATGTCTTCCAGTTTATACATAAGACAAACACTTCCTCGTATCTTCCTGCTCAGTATTATAACTTTAATGTAAATGAGCGAGATGAAGAAAAAATTTAAATGTTCCTGCAGATTTCGCGGTTATAGTAACCTTTTAGTGACAGCTTAATATCCGCTCAACATAAAGTTCTGTACGTTTTAGATGAAAATTTTACGAAACTCCATTTCCTTGCACACATTTCTGCAGAAGCTACGTAAATTCCATCATATCCACGTGGTTATTCTTCAATGCCTTCCACTAAGTTATTGACGAATCAATCCTCTTTCACGTCGTATTAAACTGCTTGATTGTTCAGTATTTTTTCTTTGGATTTGCATTGATAATAGGTTCTTAACAGAACTTCTTATCCGTCTCTTGAGATTTCTGCATAATGTCTAATTTGGTATATCATTCTACTTTGTGGCTGCATAAAGAGTCAAAGTTCCTCTCCTGTTAGATAGTGCTTCTAGTGATGACAGGGTAGTGATCTTGTTTCATCAAATGCTTTCCTGAGATTTCCTGATTTCACCAGATTCAAATCTCACTTTTCTCTGAACCAATTTATTGTATGCTAGGCCAAGTTTTACTTCACAGTACTCACAGTCGCAAATGAAGGATTTTGAGTTCCCAGGTCACTTCTTGGTGATTGTTACAAGCCCAACTAGGATTTACAGTTCTATCAACAATTCTGTAAGTTGTGAGCTCTGCCGCCTCTGGATATTCTATCGTTACCGTCGTCTTTTACCATTCCGTACCACTCTGTTTCACTGCACGATAACCTCAAGTATATACTCGTAAGGAACACGCTGCAAACTGTTGTCAGAGGAATGTAATATCAATAGACTTTTGCAGAAAAGACACATCCTCATACTCTTGCTCAGTTCCACGTGAAGCATGACACTGCTTTGCATTGAAATTAGTAAAAAAGAATTGAAGCCTAAGTATTCAGTACTGCCTAGAAAGCATTCTTTTTCAAATACGGATCAGTATTTATATATATTTTTTTTAATTAAAAAGACGATCTCTGGGTTAGTGCGATTGACAAAATTCACAGTTACGTGAATACAAAGGATGACGTGCATGCTACGCTCCGTTGCGTTCACAGTCACGCAATGGGAAACAGGCCTGGAGCCTGGAAGTCCACGGACACTAACGGAGGTTCTCGAGAGCGCCAGACATTCTTGCGGTAGAGCAACAAGCATTATAACAATTCAACGCATTTCTTCATCTTTCTTTACTCGACTCCACAACAGATTGTTTCCGAAGCAGAATCTCGGAATGACTTGTAACAAAATGAACCAGCACTTCTTTCCCGTCTACGAACAGTTCAACTCTCGCTACAGTCTCTCAGTATTTCCTGAATCTTTGGGAATTCCCTGAGATTTACATGATTTTTCTGGTAAATTCAATTCCCCCGAGAATTCTCAATTTTCACGTTTTCTAGCCAAGTTGCTACACCAAATATGTATAAAAATCGTGATAGACATTCCATCAGAGTAATTGTCCCCGGGGTCGCTTACGCTAGCTTCTGCGATGGCGCTCGACTCGTAGCTAAACCGGTTCGAACCCTGGTGGTGAATGAAATTTTCACTGCCAGTATTCGGTCGGCAGGGGAGAAAAATATGGTGGCGTAAATTTCCTAATCACCAGTCTTTGCGCCATTGTCCTGGTTTAAATTCCAAACCTCTCCGCAGTGTCTCATGGAGTGAGGACATGTGACACTGTTGATGGTGATCCGTCTGTCGGATGGGGACGGCTCAGCGACACCCTTGGTGCTATTTGATAGGAACAGGCTATGTGTTGGCAGGGGGTTTCATCCTCTCCTTTCCGTTCACCCACAGCAAACCCAACACTACTCTGTACAAGTAATCGTCACACTCCTCCACACGACATTGATACAGACCTTACACACCAAAGCAAGTTGGAGGAAGGCAATTGAAACCATATCCACTAGGACCTAGCCATGAGCGCCGGTGCAGGATTACTGCATCTGTTCTTCTAAACTCATTCCCTGAGTATGGGACGACCTTGACTTTTTGAATTGATGTAGTGGTTCTCAAAAGTTGACAATATTAACAGACTCTGTATTCCACAAGTACAATTTCCAGTTGATGACAATTGTATCAGCTTCTTTCGGTTTTCGAAAATACGAATGTCAAGGTGTCTTACATGACCTTGACATTCCAACGTTGTCGTTTGCAGCTGTTTTTCGTTAAAACAGTACTGTTATATGCAGCCCTCAGGCTTAATCCTAGCGGTAGTACACAATACTGCCACGTAAACAGGTTCAAAACATTACCTGTTTCTGCAATGAGAGCACAATCTGCAGGGTACCTAAATGCTGTCCTTGCTGTATATGTGAGAACATTCCTTGTGATCAAAACATCTTAAAACCTGTTTACTTCATGCAAATGAACTAAGGTCACATCAACACCTTTATTTTCAGACTGCAAACAATTGCTCTAAACGCATGGACTGCCAAGCAAAGAATGTAATGATACAATGCTTGAGGAAAAACTGAAGCACCCTGACGGGGAGGAGGAAACGAACTAAAAAATTCACGGATTAAGAGGGTATGGGATGTTACACTAGTGATAACAATATCGATTCAAATTTACAAAAAACTGGCAATACGAGCCCACTTAACAGTATGAAATTGCAGCCCATCTGGCCTGTACGCATGCACTGATTCGCTTTTGAAGTAATGTCACAAAGCCGTTGTGTCCTCTCCTGAGCAAGCTGGCCCACAACTGCAGTAACTGGTCCCTGAATTTCTGGATGCTGGCACCGCGACGTAACAGAAGTCCGAGATGGTCCCAAAAATCTTACACTGGTGACAGATTTGGGCATCTTGCAGGCCACGGGTGTACCTCAAAGTTATGCAAACAGTTCACAGCCACACGAGTGAACTGTCAGCGAGCATTGCCCTACTGAAAAATGGCACCACGATTTTGTCATATACTGGGTAAAAAATGAGAACGAAGGAAGTTCTCGACTTACTATTGTGTCGTCAGAGCTCCGCCACTCACAGTTCACTACCATTTGGGACCTGAACTCATACACCACTGGCCAATAAAATTGCTACACCACGAAGATGACGTGCTACAGACGAGAAATTTAACCGACAGGAAGAGGATGCTGTGATATGCAAATGATTACCTTTTCAGAGCATTCACACAAGGTTGGCGCCGGTGGCGACACATACAACGTGCTGACACAAGGAACGTTTCCAACCGATTTCTCATACACAAACAGCAGTTGACAGTTAACCGGCGTTGCCTGGTGAAACGTTGTTGTGATGCCTCGTGTAAGGAGGAGAAATGCGTACCATCACGTTTCCGACTTTGATAAAGGTCGGATTGTAGCCTATCGCGATTGCGGTTTATCGTATCGCGACATTGCTGCTCGCGTTGGTCGAGATCCAATGACTTGTTACCAGAATATGCCCCAACGGCCTCGTATCACTAGCAGTCGAGATGATAGGCATCTTATCCGCATGGCTGTAACGGATCGTGCAGCCACGTCTCGACCCCTGAGCCAACAGATGGAGACGTTTGCAAGACAACAACCATCTGCACGAACAGTTCGACGACGTTTGCAGTAGCATGGACTATCAGATTGCTGCGGTTACCCTTGACGCTGCATCACAGAGAGGAGCGCCTGCGATGGTGTACTTATCGACGAACCTGGGTGCACGAATGGCAAAACGTCTCTTTTTTTTCGGATGAATCCAGGTTCTGTTTACAGCATCATGATGGTCGCATCCGTGTTTGGCGACATCGCCGTGAACGCACATTGGAAGTGTGTATTCGTCATCCCCATACTGCCGTATCACCTGGCGTGATGGTATGGGGTGCCATTGGTTACACTTCTCGCTCACATCTAGTTCACATTGACGGAACTTTGAACAGTGGACGTTACATTTCAGATGTGTTACGACTCGTGGCTCTACCTTTCATTCGATCCCTGCGACCCTACATTTCAGCAGGATAATGCACGACCGCATGTCGCAAGTCCTGTACGGGCCTTTCTGGATACAGAAAATGTTCGACTGCTGCCCTGACCAGCACATTCTCCAGATCTCTCACCAACTGAAAACGTCTGGTCAATGGTGGCCGAGCAACTGGCTCGTCAGAATACTCCAGTCACTACTCTTGATGAACTGTGGTATCGTGTTGAAGCTGCATGGGCAACTGTACCTGTACACGCCATCCAAGCTGTGTTTGACTCAATGCTCAGGCATATCAAGGCCGTTATTACGGCCAGAGGTGGTTGTTCTGGGTACTGATTTCTCAGGATTTACGCACCCAAATTGCGTGAAAATGTAATCACATGTCAGTTCTAGTACAATATATTTGTCCAATGAATACCCGTTTATCATCTGCATTTCTTCTTGGTGTAGCAATTTTAATGGGCAGTAGTGTACCTGATGCATCCCCGTACCAAGGACTACATTTAACGAATAGGATCTCTCCCCAAGTCGCGCTATTCTAGTCGATGGTGGAAATTATGGGTAGTGCAGAACCGCGAGCTATCGCTCAACACAATGGGACGCCATTCAAAGGCCCTCTAGACGCAGACGCTTGTGCTGAGGTGTTACCGGCAGCCTACGTATACGGCGGTAATTTCCCTGTCCAGCTGCTGCCAGTCTCCAATCAATGGTGCGAGATGATAAAGCATGTTGCACGGAGTCTATTACTTGCTCTCCGACGGTCGGTGCAGATGCGAATGGATTACGACGTGCTCCTTGCACATTACGCCGATCCTCTCTTTTGGTGGTCACGAGTGGTCGACCGGAAGCTCGACAACGAGTATTCTTTTGTCACGTTCCCATGCAGTCCAACGTCAGCCAACTGTCACATCTGAATGTTCCACAAATCTGTAAATTACACAATTCGACCAGCCAGTCAAATGGTGACCAACACTATGGCCTCTTTAAAACTCTGTCAGGTACCGAAAACGCATTTCCGTGCCCTTCACAGTGATCACTCGACACCTGACGCTCTTCACGCCCCTTGCACACCATAGAAGGCCTGGTGACAATACGAAACGCGATGAACACTAAAGCATTCTGGTGGCCGTTCTACCTGTCACAGAGAACTGCAACACAGCCACTAATGATGTGTACGTGTATAAATTTACGGTGATATTTGACTATGTCTTTTGGGTGCTCCACTTTATTGTCAGGCAGTAAATCCATAAGTGGCAAACGAAAGCTCTGTCCTGATTAAGAGATACATCACCGTAAACTGCTCTTAGTGATCATCGTGAGCCTTTCTTCCGCAGCATCGCTTATAATTTCATCTCTTGGATTCAAATCAGGGAACACCTACACCCGTGAGGACCGCGATAAGCATTCGTAGAAAACAGATAATAATTCTGACGCGTTCACTAGTCTACATAGAATAAAATGTTTGTGTTGCGCTTAACATACTAGGCCCGCATCTCGTGGTCGTGCGGTAGCGTTCTCGCTTCCCACGCCCGGGTTCCCGGGTTCGATTCCCGGCGGGGTCAGGGATTTTCTCTGCCTCGTGATGGCTGGGTGTTGTGTGCTGTCCTTAGGTTAGTTAGGTTTAAGTAGTTCTAAGTTCTAGGGGACTGATGACCATAGATGTTAAGTCCCATAGTGCTCAGAGCCATTTGAACCATTTTAACATACTAGGCTATACTAAATGTAACAATGTTCAATACAATCGTTACACTGCGGAAGATATTCAGTGCTGAAGATTAGCTTCTTCACTTCGAACAGCGCTCTCACTCATTCCCTCTTAATGTTTTGATGTCCTTTTGGTAATGATCTTCCTACAGATGAATTAACCGTAAAGCAGCATGTAACCTTGTTTATAATAATGGAGGGAAGCATAATTAGTTCGTGAAAAGTTTTGAAATAGAAATAAATTTGTAGAATCCATTAAGAAAGAGTGTTGGGCAGAATTACGACGAATATAGTAGCATTTATTATGACTGGCTTCGAAAATAGTTTAAAACATTTAATCTAGTTTTTGCGGCGTCCCTAATTCAGCAGTTTTCCGTCCAGCGAAACATCTGTACATCGTTCGTCGCGATGACACAATGCCAGTGGTGTCTCAGGCCCTCCACTAAAATTGAGGATATCTTGTCAACTTACTCAAGAGAGGGTGACGAGGCGTCGTCGAGGCACAGACCCACTGGCGTTTCCTTTCATATCTCCACTTCTGTTGATGGCGCTACAGTGACTGAATTTAATGCAAATGTGAGATTTCTGGCCACACGTAAGAGAACACTGCTAGACCTACATGAACACTATCCCTCTGTAGTCTTAATCGTTTCTTTCTGCTACACTGTAATAACTCTTCGAGTTTGGATTCGCTTGGACCGTTCTTTCTGGTAGATACAATCGTTCCTGTACATTAAATGGTCGGGAGCACTGTGTTCCGAGATTTTTACTGACGTCAGCCTCATTGTTAGCTTTTTCTAAATTTTCAGTACACAAGGAAAATCATGCAACTGATGGGATCGCGCGCTTTTCGTGCCAAACAAAATAAAATTCTGCTTCAAAAGACGAGTGATAGTTACCCGTGTGTATACGAAAGAAGCTAGCCACGCTGTTCACAAAATTGAAGACCTTCACGATAGCTTTGCGTCATAAAGCGTCGTCTTGTTCAACCTACTTCACATTTTGCAGCCAGCCGAAGGCCGATTAATATACTATCTGCAAATACCCTTTCGCTTCATGATGACTGTTATGAAAGCGTCGTCAATGGTATCGTCACCGTTAATGTTATCTAAACTATTAGGACAACCGCAGACAGTGAGGCTGCACATAGCGTCTTTTCTCTGGATACTCCTCTTGAGAACAGTAAGCTCAGAATGTTTCCAACGAGTATTTCATAAACATCTGCAGTTGTAATAAGAATTCTGGAACATGAGTCAATGTATCAGTGAAACTATGTTCATTTGGAAGGCCAACATCTTCAGATTTAAGAATTTTGTGTGCCAGAAGTACACACACACACACACACACACACACACACACAATCAAACCTATTGCTCATAAATTATATTTGGTTATCATGCTTCCATGCCGCGAAACAATTAGTACATATTAAATATTGTTTCCTGAGTAGTATTAATGCTAGCGGAGAACGTGCTGAGACAACTCGGAAAAGTTGAAGTTGTTATGTGCACATCTAAAATTATGAAATGTCTGACAATGAACATCATATTCCTGGCGGGTGGTTGCATTACTGTGCCCAAAACGCAAACAAATTCCTGTTTTAAATGCATTCCTTGTGCTTCCCAATTAAAAATTCACCACTAAGGAACAACACGTCGATAATATAACCGGTTGATTTTCAAACGCGGCAAAAATATTTTTCCTAAGACGTAACAGTTGGCTTTAAAGGACGCCCCACGTATAATTCTTCAGTTGCTGCCGATTCGGAGGTATTCCTCAGGAATAACCAACCGCGACCTCTCCAGCTAGCAAATTTAACCAACTTAGTGTTTTAGGATGCTTGAAAACTTTCGATATATGGGGTAACCAGAGCAATTGACACACCGCCAGAAACGTCATACCGCTGATTAGTAACGATTCATGCGTCCACCCACAAATTTTGGGACCGTTTCTGCAATACTTTAACACAAAGTCACGAGGGGAAATAATTACTCGCTCAGGAGACAACAGATTATTTGTCGGTAAGCATGAAGCGGATGTCAATCGTGGACATGGTTAATCTCTTTAGGACATCTAGCGGCGCTGTGGCTGTAATGATGTGCTACGTTGCGACTGGCATAACACAGCTGTATCTGGTGAATAACTGTGTATATAGTTGTTTTAATTTCGACAGGCCAATGTCTGTTATGTACCTGTCAATTCATGCCAAAGAAGTTTATCTTCTCTAACCCTTGCCAAAGAAGTTTATCTTCCCCAATCGCTTAGGACACCCCCGTAAATTTACTGGGAATATGACACCGGCCGTATATGATATTCAGTCGCTGTCTGGTAGACGTTTCTTCTCAGCACTACGGGTTTAAAATGTGTGGCGAGGAGGGTTGTTACGGACAAGTAAATAAATAAGAAACAAAGGAAAGACAGCACCTGTTTCAACCTCGCCTGTCCTTATTATAATGTCGATTTCGCACCACAGTTCGTAATTTTAAGCGCCTCAACTATTTGAAAAACGCAGTAATTCGTAAGTATGTAGCGATAACCGTTCAAATGATAGCATCATGTTCAATGAATTGTCAGGAATTTGGTGTTTCCGTGTTGAACTATCGAGTTATTTTTCTGCTTCTGACTGGACGGCGTTGGTGACATGTGAGGATAACAACAGTACAGCGTATTAGTGCGTTAGCGTGAAAGAGAAGACGAACTTTAAACTTGGACGAGTGCTAGAAAAGAAGCAATAGAGGCAATGTGAATTCAGTACTCACCTATTTTAGCGACACTGGCGCTGAATATCCACAGGCCAATGATGAACGGAGTCTGCACTCGCTCGAACTCCACCGTCGAGACGGCATAGCGCTTGACGTCGTGCTGCTCCTCGGCCGGCGTGGGGTTGGCGTCCTGAAGGGACACGGCGCTGGTCGTCTCCGCCGGCCCATCTGTGGAGGTGGTGGGCAGGTTGAGCAGCGGCTGCGGAGGCGGCGCGCTCGAGGCGTCGGCCTGCTGCTGGGCGACGGGGCGCACCGACCAGGTGGCGGCGTCGGGCAGGGCGGCGACGGCCCCCGCCGCGGCGGCCAGCAGCAGCAGCAGCATGCGCTGGGGAGCGACCGCGCGCCGCACGGCCATGGCTGCGACTGAGGGAGGCCGCCGCCGCCGCTCAGGGAGCGCAGTCCGAGGCGGAGCGGGCGCGCATGCGCACCGAGCCGGTGGCGGCCGGCGCCGGGGCAGGTGCTTCCCGCCGCTGGAAAAACAGTCCCCTGCCACCAAATCGCTTTTCCTCGCTCTCTTCAAGATTTCTTAATCCGAATGCTCCAGTATAAGGTAAGGCTGATACTTTCAGTTTACCAAAGAGGAAGCAAGCAGAGTATTACATTTTCTTGAACTGCTGGTTCTCAAGAAAGAGGATGGTACACTACTGGCCATTAAAATTGCTACAACAAGAAGAAGTGCAGATGATAAACGGGTATTCATTGGACAAATACATTATACCAGAACTGATATGTGAATACATTTTCACGCAATTTGGGTACACAGGTCCTGAGAAATCAGTACCCGGAACAACCAACTCTGGCCGTAATAACGGCCTTGATACGCCTGGGCATTGAGTCAAACAGAGCTTGGATGGCGTGTTCAGGTACAGCTGCCCATGCAGCTTCAACACGATACCACAGTTCATCAAGAGTAGTGACTGGCGTATTGTGACGGGCCAGTTGCTCGGCCACAATTGACCAGACGTTTTCAATTGGTGAGAGATCTGCAGAATGTGCTGGCCAGGGCAGCAGTCGAACATTTTCTGTATCCAGAAAGGCCCGTACAGGACCTGCAACATGCGATCGTGCATTATCCTGCTGAAATGTAGGGTTTCGCAGGGACCGAATGAAGGGTAGAGCCACAGGTCGTAACACATCTGAAATGTAACGTCCACTGTTCAAAGTACCGTCAATGCGAACAAGACCGAGACGTGTAACCAATGGCACCCCGTACCATCACGCTGGGTGATACGCCAGTATGGCGATGACGAATACACGCTTCCAATGTGCGTTCACCACGATGTCGCCAAACACGGATGCGACCATCATGATGCTGTAAACAGAACCTGGATTCATCCGAAAAGAAAGAGACGTTTTGCCATTCGTGCACCCAGGTTCGTCGTTGAGTACACCATCACAGGCGCTCCTGTCTGTGATGCAGCGTCAAGGGTAACCGCAGCCATGGTCCCCGAGCTGATAGTCCAGATGGTTGTTGTCTTGCAAACGTCCCCATCTGTTGACTCAGGGATCGACATGTAGCTGCACGATCCGTTAGAGCCATGCGGATAAGATGCCTGTCATCTCGACTGATAGTGATATGAGGCCGTTGATCCAGCACGGAGTTCCGTATTACCCTCCTGACCCCACCGATTCCATATTCTGCTAACAGTCATTGGATCTCGACCAACGCGAGCAGCAGTGTTGCGATACGATAAACCGCAATCGCGATAGGCTATAATCCGACCTTTATCAAAGTCAGAAACGTGATGGTACACATTTCTCCTCCTTACGCGAGGCATCACAAGAACGTTTCACCAGGCAACGCCGGTTAACTGTCAACTGCTGTTTGTGTATGAGAAATCGGTAGGAAACTTTGCTCATGTCAGCACGTTGTAGGTGTCGCCACCTGCGCCAACCTTGTGTGAATGCTCTGAAATGCTAATCATTTGCATATCACAGCGTCTTCTTCCTGTCGGTTAAATTTCGCGCCTGTAGCACGTCATCTTCGTGGTGTAGCAATTTTAATGGCCAGTAGTGAACGTTGGCGGGTAGAGCAAGGAATATCAGCGAACCAGAACTGCTTGACATGGGATTAAAACATCACACAGACGCATTGCTCAAGAATGGATATTCGTCCGCTGAGTTAAAAAGAGCGTTAAGACTATGGCGCGGATATCATAACGATACTCAACCACCTATGAAATCGAAAGTTTTCCTATCTTTCATTAAGGACATTACTGACCGCATAGCAAAAATGTTGAAAAACCGGAACATCGCGGTAATCTACAAATCCACTTAGGAAACATAAGATCACTTAAAACTGGACAAGATGCTCACAAACCGCCGCAAAAAGCAGGAATTTATACACTCAAGCGGCAAATAAACTGGTACAGGCATGCGTATTCAAATAGAGAGATTTGTAAACTGGTGGAATACGCCGCTGCGGTCGGCAACGCCTGTATAATAAAACAAGTGTCTGGCGCAGTTGTTAGATCGGTTACTGCTGCTACAATGGCAGGTTATTAAGATTTAAGTGAGTATGAACGTGGTGGTATATGCGGCGCATGAGCGACGGGACACAGCATCTCCGGGGTAGCGATGAAGGGGGTATTTTCCCATACGATCATTTCGCGAGTGTACCGTGAATATCAGGAATCCGGTAAAACATCAAATCTCCGACATCGCTGCGTCCGGAAAAAGATCCTGCAAGAACGGGACCAACGACGACTGAAGATAATTGCTCATCGTGACAAAAGTTAAACACGTCCGCAAATTTCTGCAGATTTCAGTGCTGGGCCATCAACAACTCTCAGCATGCGAACCATTCAACGAAACATCTTCTATATGGTTTTCCGGTGCCACTCGTCTACCCTTGATGCACGACAGAAAGTTTTACGCCTCGCCTGTGTCCGTCAGCACCGACATTGGATTGCTGATGACTGGAAACATACTGTCTGGTCGGACGAATCTCGTTTCAGCTGTATCGAGCGGATGGACGTGTACGGGCATGGAGACAACCTCACGAATCCATGGACCCTGCATGTCACCAAGAGACTGTTCAAGCTGGTGGAGGCTCTGTAATGGCGTGGAACGTGTGCAGTTTGAGTGGTACGGGAACCCTGATACGTCTAGATACGACTCTGAGAGGTGACACGCACGCAGGCTTCCTGTCGGATCACCTGTATTCGTTCATGTCGATTTTGCATTTATACAGACTTGGGCAATTCTAGCAGGGCAATGCGACACCCCACACGTCCAGAATTGCTACAGAGTGGCTCCAGGAACACTCCTCTGAGTTTAAACACTTCCGCTGGACACCAAACCCCCCAGACATGAGCATTATTGAGAATATCTGGGATGCCTAGCAACGTGCTGTTCAGAAGAGATCCCTACCCCCTCGTACACTTAAGGATTTATGGACAGCTCTGCAGGATTCACGGCGCCAATTTCCTCCAGCACTACTTCAGACATTAGTCGAGTCCATGCCACGTCATGTTGCGGCACTTCTGCGTGCTCGTGGGCGCCCTACACGATATTTGGCTCATGGATTACATGTAGTTGTGTGGAGGTGCACGTGGGTACTATAAAAAGAATGGTCAAAAACCGACCACTGGAGCACTAGAGTAATTGGATAAGGGAGGAGACTGACATATCAGCTGTTGCGCAACATGCATTGCAGCCAGGAGACCACCACGTTCATTTTCATAGGACTCAAGTACTGACAGCCAAAAGTGGATATCAAGAAAGGCTATTCAGGAAGGTCACAGAGATTGTAAAACACCCGAGACATTTCAGTAGGAAGGAGGAGGACGTTAATTTGTAAGTAGGCTGTTTAGGTTTTTATGTTGGTAACGCCACGTAGCGCTCTGTATGAAAATCACTGACTGTGCTGTGTGCAGTCTGTGGCTGGCTGGCATTGTTGGAATATTCGCTTGTGTAGTGTTGGGCAGCTGGATGTGAACAGCGTGTAGCGTTGCGCAGTTGGAGGTGAGCCGCCAGCAGTGGTGGATGTGGGGAGAGAGATGGCAGAGTTTTGAAAGGTTACTATAAGCGGACGATCTGGACGTGTGTCCGCCCGAAAAAGGAAATTTGTATAGATGGTTGTCATGAATTGATAGATATATATGATGACTTTTGAACGTTGTTAGGTAAATACATTGTTTGTTCTCTATCAAAATCTTTCATTCGCTAACTGTGCCTATCAGTAGTTAGTGCCTTCAGTAGTTAGAGTATTTTATTTAGCTGGCAGTATTGGCTCTCGCTATATTGCAGGAGTTTGAGTAACGAAAATTTTTGTGAGGTAAGTGATTCATTAAAGGTATAGGTTATTGTTAGTCAGGGCCATTCTTTTATAGGGATTTTTGAAAGTCAGATTGCGTTGCGCTAAAAAATATTATGTGTCAGTTTAGTGATGATCAGAATAAGTAAAGACAGAACTGTCTCAGTACGTTCAGTTTTACTCATCTGTCTTTGTATTAAATAACGTAGAAGTTTAGTAGCAGAGTCATTCATAATTTTTCAAAGGGGACGTTTCAAACTGAATGACGTCTGGAGTCCAGTGCTGAAGACGATGTGTACCAGTCTTCCAGCATGGGGTGATAGCACCAACGGACGACGGTAATTTTGCTGCAGTCAGTAGTGAACCAGAGTGTGAACCGGATAATCAAAGAAGCTACGACCGCTCTTGACAATATCCTCTGCAGATGAGAGCGAAACGTTTGGCCAAAATGTGAAATCCATTCGACCACATCATAATAGCTTGGAACATTTTATTAATCTATTAGGGGCTGATAGTAGCATAAAAGTAAGTATGCAGGCACTGGATCTGAAAATTACTTACACAGTCATTATACTGCACAACAGCAACAGTGAAAATGTTAATTCCATGAAACTAGCTATCTCTTATCAATGGCATAGAGCCAATAACGAAGATCCCAAGAACAAATGAAAATTAGCCCTTGTTTTTGTTCTACAAATGCTTTCCTCTATAAAAGAAAACAGAAGAAATTTATTGCCATCGATTGTGTAATTGCTACATACCACAAGAATGGAACAGTATTGTGCTGGCGTAAGCTGTCGCCAACACACTGGGCGGCAAAGAGGACAGCACACTGGGCGGCAAAGAGGTTGCGAGAAGATCGATAGAGGCCAAAGACAGACACGCAAGAAACACGCCAACAACGCCTATTTAGATCGCCTCCGCGGACCGCGGAGCGCGGACCGCGGAGCGCAGTCATTCAGGGAGTCAACAAGCCGAGTCATCAGTTGCAGTCCAGGGGGAGTCGCAGTCAGAGTTAGCTTAGCCTCTAGCTCAGAGTCAGTCAGTACCTAGCGACCGGAGTAGTGTACAAAGCGGGACTTGTACTTCACCTGCAGCGACACTAACATGGGCTATTACGGAAGAGCTTCTACCACAACAACTAGCTTAAGTGAAGTAGCTTTCTCATTTTTATGAATAAAGAGCCGTGTTATAGAAAGAGGATTCCGGCCACTAAACAACGTCCTGTCCTTGTTTCCCATGATACAAGCCTACAGTAACGATACGACACAAAAACTGGCGACGATGATGGGATTCAGTGCATATTTTACTTGCTTCTCTTTTGTTTTAGCTTGCAGGGTTGCCCGTATTCAGGTGTTGCTAATTTGTTGTGTTCTTGCTTGTATTCCAGGAGGAGGGCCGCAGAACTAATCTATCTTTCAGAGGTTCAAAAATGGCTCTGAGCACTATGGGACTTAACATCTGAGGTCATCAGTCCCCTAGACTTAGAACTACTTAAACCTAACTAACCTAAGGACATCACACACATCCATGCCCGAGGCAGGATTCGAACCTGCAACCGTAACGATCGCGCGGTTCCAGACTGTAGCGTCTAGAACTGCACGGCCACTCCGGCCGGCTATCTTTCAGAAGCTTTGCTTGCTTTTTTGCTATAACATATTTGTGTAAACCATGTCTACCCCGTCCCTTCCATCCCCTGCCCCCACGCATCAGCCGCAGACGGGCAATGTGATTGATCTAACACAGATTTTTCACTTTCAGAACCAACAACTTGCTGCCCTAGTAACGCACAAGTTGCGTCCGCCGCACAACAGACAAACCGAGCCCAACAAAGTGCCGCCGACAGGCATACCAAAGTTCCGGTAATTAAACGACACCGAAGAGGAATGGCTCGAATTCAGCACAGTTCCCATCACGTTATGAAGTTCACCGAGTTCAAGGTACTGTAAAGCTACAATACTTTCTTTTGATTGCTGGGCCCCCCAGTGTTCACGTTAATACAAAAACTATTTCCAACTGCATCTGCCAAAGAACTCAGCTGCGACGAAGTTCAAATGTTTGTGAATTCCTAAGGGACCAAACAGCTGAGGTCATCAGTCCCTAGACTTACACACTACTTAGACTATCTTGTGCTAAGAGCAACATATACACCCATGCCCGAGAGCGGACTCGAATCTCCAGTGAGAGGGGCCGCGCAATCCGTGACGTGGCGCCTCTAACCGCGCGGTCACTCCACACAGCAGTGACCAAGTTCAAAAATGGTTCAAATGGCTCTGAGCACTATGGGACTTAACCTCTAAGGTCATCAGTCCCCTAGAACTTAGAACTACACTGCTGGCCACCGTAAATGCAACACCCTGAAGGAAGCATCCGAATCAAGTGAAATTTACACCATGGGTTTGCAGCGATGAGATATGCAACTGACTAGAATTTCAGCGCAGACGCACATCACGCGCGCCTGTGGCGCCACCTCATAGCGCCATTTAAGGCCTGGCGATTTCGACGAGTGTACGTTCGGCACGTGTGTTTACCTTGTGGTTGTTTCAAAAAAATGGTTCAAATGGCTCTGAGCACTATGGGACTCAACATCTTAGGTCATAAGTCCCCTAGAACATAGAACTACTTAAACATAACTAAGCTAAGGACATCACACATACCCATGCCCGAGGCAGGATTCGAACCTGCGACCGTAGCAGTCCCGCGGTTCCGGACTGCAGCGCCAGAACCGCACGGCCACCGCGGCCGGCTGTGGTTGTTTCACAAGACGATCAGTTATGCCTCGTAGACAACAGCGAACATCGTTTGATGAAGTATCCGAGCTCGACAGAGGAAGGATAGTGGCTTACCGAGATTGTGGATTATCATACAGAGAAATCGCTAGTCGTGTTGGACGAAACCAAACAACTGTAATGCGGATATGCGACCGTTGGATGCAGGAGGGTACGACGGACCGACGTGGTCGACCGCATTCACCTCGGTGCACCACTGCACGTGCTGATAGGCAAATTGTGCGCATGGCAGTGACGGATCGCTCAGTGACATCCCGAACCATAGCACAGCACATTGCGTCTGTAACGCATCATCCAGTGTCTGCGCGTACCATTCGACGCCGTTTACAGCAGAGTGGTCTGTCCGCAAGACGTCCATTGCTTCGTCTACCATTGACGCAGAACCACAGACGTCTCCGTCGCCAATGGTGTGATGATAGACGGATGTGGACGGCAGAATGGAATGACGTTGTCTTTACTGACGAGGCACGCTTCTGTCTGCAGCACCACGATGGTCGGATTCGAGTGTGGAGACACCGTGGAGAGAGGATGCTGAACAGCTGCATTATGCACCGCCACACTAGTCTTGCACCGGGTATTATGGTATGGGGCGGTATTGGATATTACTCTCGCACGCCTCTAGTACGCATTGCCGGTACTTTAAATAGCCGGCGCTACATATCCGAGGTGCTGGAGCCAGTTGTCCTTCCTTACCTTCAGGGCTCGGCCACAGCCATATTTCAAGAGGATAATGCGCGACCACACGTGGCACGCATTGTCCAAAGGTTCTTCGTCAATAACCAGATTGAAGTGCTTCCCTGGCCGGCTCGCTCTCCGGATCTTTCGCCGATAGAAAACATGTGGTCCATGGTTGCTCAACGAGTGACCCAGATTACATCCCCAGCTGCCACACAAGATGATATTTGGCAACGTGTGGAAGCTGCTTGGGCTGCTGTACCCCAGGAACACATCCAACGTCTCTTTGACTCAGTGCCGAGACGTGTGGCAGCGGTGATCTCCAACAATGGCGGCTACTCTGGCTACTGATTCTGGCAGGAACCACATGTCACAGACGTCTGTAAACGTAATCATTTGATACTTGGTCAACATGTTATCTACAAAATAAATTTTGTTGTGCTACCTCTTGTCTTTCTTTGTGTTGTATTTACGGTGGCCAGCAGTGTACTTAAACCTAACTAACATAAGGACAGCACACACATCCAAGACCGAGGCAGGATTTGAACCTGCGACCGCAGCGGTCGCGCGGCTCCAGACTGTAGCGCCTAGAACCGCTCGGCCACAGTGACGAAGTAATCGCCGCATTGCCCGCATCTCGTGGTCGTGCGGTAGCGTTCTCGCTTCCCACGCCCGGGTTCGATTCCCGGCGGGGTCAGGGATTTTCTCTGCCTCGTGATGGCTGGGTGTTGTGTGTGATGTCCTTAGGTTAGTTAGGTTTAAGTAGTTCTAAGTTCTAGGGGACTGATGACCATAGATGTTAAGTCCCATAGTGCTCAGAGCCATTTGAACCATTTTTTAATCGCCGCATTAACTCAGTACTATGACCAGCAAGTCCAAATAGCTACAGCCAGGTATCAGTTCTTTCGCTTGCAGAAAAAGCCGTAACAGACGTACCGTCAGTGATACACAGAACTAACGGGCTTCACTGGGAAGTGTAATTTTAAGTGTAGTTGCGGCAACTTTTTAGTGACTTAATGATTAAGGATGCAATAACATTCAGTGTCCCAGATAGTAGACTACGGGTACAGATCTTAAAGCACGCAGATCCATCACTACCTCAAGTACTGCAAATCTTAGAGGAATACGATTCGGGTGCCTTAGCGGCCAATAAGTTTGACCAAGGCCCGATTTGTCGGGTCTAGTCTCCCCTTGCTCGCGACCGCCCCAAGCAGCCATAACAACGAGCGCGTACAGGGCCGCGCGGACAGCCACGTAGAGAGGTAAACAGACCTGTGAACTTAGTGAAACCTTGCCCTACATGTTTTGCTCGCTATAAAAGACATAACTGCCCATCACGTAATGTAACGAGTTACACGTGTGGAAAAAGGCCTTATCCAAGCAGTTTGTTTGCGACGGCACAAAAACGCCAATTTTACGAGCTCTCAGAAAAAATGGGCTCGTGCACATGCAGTGAACGTTGCGTTTGCCAAATCTACAACAGGTTCTGACAAATGTAAGATTTAAGTTGTGCCTCTTTCTCACCCTAGCGCTGTGCAACGATGTTCTAACAAACTATTTGTCTCATTAAGAATTGCTGGCCGTGGTGTGAACTTTCAGTAGACACAGGTACTTCAGTAACTTTGCTTAATCGTGTCATGTACGAATAGTTAGGCTCACCACACCTTTCTAAATCTAGCAACTGCTTACAACGGACACGAAATTCCAGTGCTTGGACAGTGTAGTTTTCCTGCCACTTACAAATCTCACACTAGGACAGTGAATTTTACTGTGTTGCAATCCAGAGAAAGTGAGAACATTTTCGGTTTAGATGTCTTTGATTTGTTTGGCCTTAGCATCCACGACAATGTACTGTCAGCTTCTACATTTGCACCAAAAGACAGTGTCGCTAACTTGCTTAAAGAATTTCCTCAACTATTTTCAGAAACGCATGTTACACTGAAAGACAATGCACAGCGTAAGTTTTTTCGGGCCCGTCCCGTCCCAATTGCTTTAAGAGACAAAGTGGCCAATGAATTGAAAGAATTTCAAGATAATGGTGTGTTTGCTCCTATTCCGGCTAGTCAGTGGGCAAGTTCACTAGCTTTGGTGCCTAAGCCTTCTGGTCGCATTCGCATTTCTGTAGATTTCAAGGCTACAGTCAAACCACAGAGAGTCGCTGACACTTATCCATTATCTCGCCATGAGGAACTCGTAGACAGGCTTGGTGCAGGACGCTGCTTTTCGAAGATATATTTGCGACATGGCTACTTGCAAATTCCATTGGATGAAGAATCACAAAAAGTATTTGTTGTAAATATACACTGAGGACTGTCAAGTATTTGCGTTTGACTTTCGGCAGTGCTTCCGCACCCACCATGTTTCAAGGTTTCTTGGAACAGCTGACTCCAACGTGCCATTCTGTTGAAGCTACCTTGACGATATTGTCGTCTCAAGTCGTATACCACAGGAACACATCGCTAATTTGCGTTCCTCTTTGCGAGTGTCGTCAAAAGTACGACTCAAGTGGCGTCTCGAAAAGTGCGCCTTTTTTGAAACTGAACTACAGTACTTGGGCCATGTGATAAACAGTCAGGGTGTGCACTCCCTCCAGTCACATTTGCTTGCAATCCGTGACCTGGCTGTTCCTCGCAATGTGTCTGAACTGCAGTCAGTAGTAGGCAAGATGACATACTACATTCGGTTCACATCGAATGGCCGGCCGGCGTGGCCGAGCGTTTCTAGGCGCTACAGTCTGGAACCGCGCGACCGTTACGGTCGCAGGTTCGAATCCTGCGTCGGGCATGGATGTGTGATGTCCTTAGGTTAGTTAGGTTTAAGTAGTTCTAAGTTCTAGGGGACTGATGACCTCAGAAGTTAAGTATCATAGTACTCAGAGCAATACCGAATGCCGCTCCGATCGCAGCTCCATTGCATCGCTTGCGTCGCAAAAGTGAACCTTTTGTGTGGACTAAAGACTGTCAAGAGGCATTTCAGAACCTCAAAAATGCTTTGCTTAGTGACATACGTTTAGTACATTTTTACACTCTCATGCCGGTAGTTTTGCAAGTCGACGCTCCTTCCTAAGGAATCGGCGCCGTGCTTTCGCACAGAATTGGTACGCATGACAGACCTATTGCTTTTGCCTCAAATTGTTAACTCAAACTCAGGGCAATTATACTTAAATTGAAGATAAAGCTCTCGCTATTGCTTATGGTGTGGCCAAATTCCATCACTATTTGTATGGTCGCAAGTTCTATTAAGTGACAGATCATTAGCCTTTGCAGTCCTAGTTTCATTCGTCAAAGCTGGTTCTTACACGCACCGCTCAAAAATTGCAGCGATGGGCTGTGTTGCTTTCGCTATATCAGTGTCAAATTGTGTGCAGACGTACGGCAAAGCAATGCATCTGCCGCATCTTGTTGCCAAATCGATGCGCAGGACTCTGAAATGCTGGAATCATTTCCCTTGCGCTATAGGGAAACTGGGGGAAAGATGTACAGTAGAAGAAGAATGGGTAGCTCTGAGGGATGAAGTAGTGAAGGCAGCAGAGGATCAAGTAGGTAAAAAGACGAGGGCTAGTAGAAATCCTTGGGTAACAAAAGAAATATTGAATTTAACTGATGAAAGGAGGAAACATAAAAACGCAGTAAATGAAGCAGGCAAAAAGGAATACAAACGTCTCAAAAATGAGATCGACAGGAAGTGTAAAATGGCTAAGCAGGGATGGCTAGACGACAAATGTAAGGATGTAGAGGCTTATCTCACTAGGGGTAAGATAGATACTGCCTACAGGAAAATTAAAGAGACCTTTGGAGAAAAGAGAACCACTTGTATGAATATCAAGAGCTCAGATGGAAACCCAGTCCTAATCAAAGAACGGAAAGCAGAAAGGTGGAAGGAGTATATAAAGGGTCTATAAGGGCGATGTACTTGAGGACAATATTATAGAAATAGAAGAGAATGTAGATGAAGATGAAATGGGAGATACGATACTGCGTGAAGAGTTTGACAGAGCACTGAAAGACCTGAGCCGAAACAAGGCCCCGGGAGTAGACAACATTCCATATAACTACTGACGGCCTTGGGAGAGCCAGTCCTGACAAAACTCTACCATCTGGTGAGCAAGATGTAAGAGACAGGCGAAGTACCCCCAAAGAAATCAGGTGTTGACAGATGTGAAAATTACCGAACTATCGGTTTAATAAGTCACAGCTGCAAAATACTAACGCGAATTCTTTACAGACGAATGGAAAAACTGGTAGAAGCCGACCTCGGGGAAGATCAGTTTGGATTCCGTAGAAATATTGGAACACGTGAGGCAATACTGACCCTACGACTTATCTTAGAAGAAAGATTAAGGGAAGGCAAACCTACGTTTCTAGCATTTGTAGACTTAGAGAAAGCTTTTGACAATGTTGACTGGAATAATCTCTTTCAAATTCTATAGGTGGCAGGGGTAAAATACAGGGAGCGAAAGACTATTTACAATTTGTACAGAAACCAGATGGCAGTTATAAGAGTCGAGGGGCATGAAAGGGAAGCAGTGGTTGGGAAGGGTGTGAGACATGGTTGTGGCCTCTCCCCAATGTTATTCAATCTGTATATTGAGCAAGCAGTAAAGGAAACAAAAGAAAAAATTCTCAGTAGGTATTAAAATCCATGGAGAAGAAATAAAAACTTCGAGGTTCACCGATGACATTGTAATTCTGTCAGAGACAGCAAAGGACTTTGAAGAGCACTTGAACGGAATGGACAGTGTCTTGAAAGGAGGATATAAGATGAGCATCAACAAAAGCAAAACGAGGATAACGGAATGTAGTCGAATTAAGTCGGGTGTTGCTGAGGGAATTAGATTAGGAAATGAGACACTTAAAGTAGTAAAGGAGTTTTGCTATTTAGGGAGTAAAATAACTGATGACGGTCGAAGTAGAAAGGATATAAAATGTAGATTGGCAATGGCAAGGAAAGAGTTTCTGAAGAAGAGAAATTTGTTAACATCGAGTATAGATTTAAGTGTCAGGAAGTCGTTTCTGAAAGTATTTGTATGGAGTGTAGCCATCTATGGAAGTGAAACATGGACAATAAATAGTTTGGACAGGGAGAGAATAGAAGCTTTTGAAATGTGGTGCTACAGAAGAATGCTGAAGATTAGATGGGTAGATCACATAACTAATGAGGAGGTATTGAATAGAATTGGGGAGTGGAGGAGTTTGTGGCACAACTTGACGAGAAGAAGGGACCGGTTGGTAGGACATGTTCTGAGGCATCAAGGAATCACAAATTTAGCATTGGAGGGCAGCGTGGAGGGTAAAAATCGTAGAGGGATGAATACACTAAGCAGATTCAGAAGGATGCAGGTTGCAGTAGGTACTGGGAGATGAAGAAACTTGCACAGGATAGGGTAGCATGGAGAGCTGCATCAAACCAGTCTCAGGACTGAAGACCACAACAACAACATAGAGAAACTGCAGAGGCCACCTGAAGATTTTGTTGCATTGCATTCGCACGTCTTAGCCTCGTTCATTGAACAGTATCGAGAACTCATGCGCCGATATTTTGTTAGTCGGCATAAACTTTCAGTTCAACAGGGTGTGATTCTAGTTCAAAATGACAGTGGGCAATCGCATGTGCTTTTTCCTAGTGTGTTGCAAAAGGATGTGTTGCAAATGCTCCACCAAGGACATTGGCGAATTGTTTGCACTAAACAGTCAGTGCGCCGGCACTGTACTTGGTAAGGCATGGAAGCCCACATTGAACAGATGACATCACAGTGCGACGCATGCCCGGAGTACCAATTTGCTCAACCACAGAGATTCGCAACTTGGCCTAAGACTCAGTTTCCATGGTAACGAGTGCACATTGACTTTGCAGGGCCATTTTGGAACACTCTTTGGCTCATAGTGGTTAACTCTTTTAACAAGTTTTCATTTGTGGCGCATATGGCTTCTACCACATCACGTTGCACCATTCAAGCGTTGTCCTCCATATTTTGCGTAGAAAGTTTGCCAGAAGGCCTTGTGTCGGACAACGGACCACAGTTTACCTCAAGTGATTTCGAACAGTTTTGTGAATGCAACGGCTTTCGTCATCTAATAAGTGCTCCGTTTCACCCACAGACCAACGGAGAAGCAGAACGCTTCGTACGCACTTTCAAACAACAGATGGCCAAGCTTCGCACCACTCACACATGGGAAGAGGCGATGCAACTCTTTCACGCCTCCTATCGCTCCTACCCACTAGATGGACGATCACCGGCTGAACTACTGCATGGCCGCCGCTATCGGACGCTGCTACACTTGCTACACTCAACGCAGAATCTGGGGCGCCAGTGGTCCGCAAGTATCGCTTTGCGCCGCGCGATCTGGTTCTTTTGAAGGTTTATGGCGACCATGGGCGCTGGGAAAGAGGCGTGATCCAGGAACGCATTTGCTCTTCTATTATTTGATTGCAGGTCCCGATTGTTTGCAGTGCCGCCACCAGAACCAACTTCACACATGTCATTTGCCGCCTGATTCTGCTGCTTTTCTTCCCCCAGATTCACGACCTGAGGGGACCGCTAGGCCTTCACAGCCGCCCGCTGGTGCCACCAGGGCACCCCAGGAAGAGCGCAGGGACGATGCGCCCTCGGCCACGCCATCCCCGCTCGCCGACCCAATGGACCTACCTGCCATCGCCGTCGCCGTCATCGCGCCAGGATACGGCCTCAGGCCTGGACGTGTGCCCCGGCAGCAGTTTTCTGGACGATGCTCCTGTTGCCTCGCAAGTCAAATGGTGGGGTACGGTCGCGAGTGCGCCGTCATCCACAGCTACGCCTCCCGACTCATCTCTACATCCAGCGCCCTGGCCGGCCGAAGTGGCCGTGCGGTTAAAGGCGCTGCAGTCTGGAACCGCAAGACCGCTACGGTCGCAGGTTCGAATCCTGCCTCGGGCATGGATGTTTGTGATGTCCTTAGGTTAATTAGGTTTAACTAGTTCTAAGTTCTAGGGGACTAATGACCTCAGCAGTTGAGTCCCATAGTGCTCAGAGCCATTTGAACCATTTGAACCAGCGCCCTGCCTCGCCCCCTGTTGCCGTTCGTAGCCTCACGGCAACGGTGCGGCATTCCGGGGAGGAAGAATGTGCTGGCGTAAGCTGTTGCGAGCACGCCGGGCGGCAGAGAAGTTGTGACAAGATCGATCGAGGCCAAAGACAGACGCGCAAGAAACGCGCCAACAACGCCTATGTAGATCACCGTCGCGGACCAGAGGGCCCAGTCTGTCACCGAGCACAGTCAGTCATCCAGTGAGTCAACAAGTCGAGTCATCAGTCGGAGTCCAGTGGGAGTCGCAGTGGCAGCTTAGCCTGTAGCTCAGAGTGAGTCAGAACCTAGCGACCAGAGTAGTGCACAAAGCGGGACTTGTACTTCACCAGCAGTGAGGCTAACGTGGGCCATTACAGAAGAGCTTATAATACAACAACTAGCTTAAGTAGTTTTTTATTCTTATGAATACATCTTACGTCAGCAGATAGGTTAAGCAAAACAAGGGTAGTGGAATGTATTCGAATTAAATTAAGCTATACTGAGGGAATTCGACTGGGAAATGAGACACGAAACGTAGTAGATGAGTATTGCTGTTTGGGCTGTAAAATAACTTACAATGGCCGAAGTAGAGAGGATACAAAAAGTAGATCGGCAATGGCAAGAAAAGTGTTTCTTAAGAAGAGAAATTTGATAACATCAAATGTAAATTTATGTTTTAGGATGCCTTTTCTGAAGGCATTTGTCTGTAGTGTAATTTTCTTTGGAAGTGAAACATGGTGGATAACCAGTTTAGACAAGAGGAGATTAGAAGCTTTTGAAACATGGTGCTACAGAAGAATGCTGAAGATTAGATGGGTAGATCACGCAACTAATGATGAGGTACTAAACAGAACTGAGGAGAAAAGAAAATTGTGGTATAACCTGACTAGAAGAAGAGATTGAAGTACATATTCTGAGACATCAAGGGACCACGACATTAGTATTTGATGGAAGTGTGGTGGGTAACAATCGTGGAGATAGTTCAAGAGATGACTGCAATAAGCAGATTCAGAAGGATGTAAGTTGCATTAGTTATTCGTACGTGAAGAGGCCTGCACAGAATAGAGTAGCATGGAGAGCTGCATCAAACCAGTCTTCGGACTGAAGACCCCAACAACAGCAATGTCATACTGGTTTAGTACCTTACTTCAGTTAGTATTGTAGGCGATGGGAATTGTGATTTGTCGTTGATTGATTTTGTACATAAATTGACAGATGTAATTTCTTGTGTACCCCAAGGAAGTGTGATAGAACCGCTACTGTTTACAGTTTATAAAAATGATCTAGTAGAAAGCGTCAGAGACTCTTAAAGACTATTTGCACATAATGTGATTGTCTATAAGAAAGTGGCAACGTCAGAAGTCAGTACAGATTTGCAGAATGACCTGCAGAGGATTGATGAATGGTGCACGCTCAGGCAGTTTACCCCAAACGTAAATAATTGTAACGTATAGTGCATAGAAATGTAACGGGTATAGGTGCTGGTATTTTTATACCCACGCGTCCACATTTCAACATCTGACCTGCTGTCCAGGGAAAAAAAGGCATTAATGGCTCGTTCTTGCCACATGAACTTGGACGTAATAACCATCCTAAGAACATACTCCTCCTAATAGCTATAATTATTAGTCTGCAAATGAAGTAAATACTGATTTAATGTTGATCAAAACACCATCCGCAGTCACCAACAGAAATATCTGCACTTATAACCGTCACACGCTGTACAAAGGTAAAGAAATCCTCAACTATACAACTACATTATTGATGACAAATTGCTGAAAACAGTAACATCCGTAAAATATCTTTAAGTAACTATCCAGAACCGCCTTAAGTAGAACGACCACATAAAACAAATAAAAGGAAAATCAGTTGCCAGACAGACAAGGGGAGGCCACGGCGTTTGGAACGCCGATTTACTGCAAACTTCGTACACTCGTAGTACTCCACGAGGACAACAAAATGTGTAAGCAGTAGCGCGTACTTCCCAGGCGTTATTGAGAAAATCGCAAGATAATTTCGGTCGTCGAATATATATATCTGTTCAAAATGGCTCTGAGCACTATGGGACTTAATTGCTGTGGTCATCAGTCCCCTAGAACTTAGAACTACTTAAACCTACCTAACCTAAGGACATCACACACATCCATGCCCGAGGCAGGATTCGAACCTGCGACCGTAGCGGTCGCGCAGTTCCAGACTGAGCGCCTAGAACCGCTCGGCCACTTCAGCCGGCATATATATTTGTGCGTGGCCATTTTAACCATGAAGCGGCTGCGACCGAGTGGTGCCGGCACGGTAGCTCAGCACAGTCTGGCTTTAGCTGTCGCAGCGGTCGCACGCTCCTCAAGTTTGCTCCGTGAACGTTCAGTGTTTACGCCAGTGTCTTCGAGTTTCGTGCTCGTTTATTGACGTTTTGCACGTGAATTAAGCGTTATCAATTGAGCATTTTGTCTTCGTCGTGTCATCTTTCTACGTAGTGCTGTTGGGATTTCGGCGTTGTCCGAGATTTCTTCGCTGCAGAACACCATGGCAAACTCCGTGAGAAAAAACACCGTGATTTTCACCTTCGACAAGTACACCCGTCGAGTACAGCCCTCTGCACTTGAAATACACGACTGGATTACCGAGGTAATTGGCCTTCATTCTGAATCTGTTCATACCATGCAGCTAGACTCTGATGAATACTGCATTTATGTAAAGTTCAACGATTCCGCGAGTGTAGACCGCTTTCTGGCAAAATTGGGTTATGAAATGGAATTTATACACCGTGATGGTACTAAAAGTACTGTAAAACTCCGGAATTCCGAGTCTGTAATTAGGAATGTTAGGGTTTTGAATATTCCCATAGAAGTAGACAACTCGAAAATTCAAGATGTCCTTTCAAAATATGGGGTTGTCAGGCAAATAGTCAACGAAAGGTGGGCTTCGCATTTCAAGCTGCAGTGCTTTATAAAAATATTCGATGTAACAGTGCTTAACCTTTACGCCCCATCAGGAAATTCCCACAAACTGGATCGTGCGAAGTTTTTTCAAGATGAACTGATTTATTTATTGAGGAAAAATCCGTGTTCTCTTATACTAGGTGGAGATTTTAACTGTGTTTTAAACCAGAAAGACCAACAACCCAACTTCAACTACTCGCCACAGTTAAAAAAGTTAGTAAGTGATCTACACCTTAAGGATGTGTGGGAACTTCAGCACCCGACGTCAGTCGGGTTCACGTATATAACCAGCCACTCCCGCAGCAGACTAGATAGAATTTACGTGTCACCAAATTTGCAAAATTATTTATTAAACGTTGAAACTATTCCCGTGTATTTTAGCGATCACAGTACACTTTTAACTTGCTTTAATTTAAGTGTACAGCCAACCCGTCGATTCAGAGGCCAATGGAATTTAAATATCTCTGTTTTAACTGACGAAGAACTAGAACAGGAAATAAGAGTAGCGTGGACTGTGTGCCTCCGCACAGTAGACAAGCACCCAACAGTCATTGACTGGTGGACTAGGAGGGCTAAACCAAGGCTGCGGAAATTTGTCATGCAGTATAGTGCAGCGAGGCACAGGGAGTTGAGGAATATAATGGAGTTTTACTATAAAATTTTAAGAGACTTATATCAACAGGCCCATGATGACGTAATTCGTCTGAATGATATCAAAAAAATAAAAGCCAAGTTATTAAGCATTAAACGGCAACAGATGGAGGGACTCAAAATTAAATCGAAAGCCACATCAGTCGTAGCAGATGAAACAGCTTCTCTGTATCACTTGGTGCGGCATGCTAAAAACAGACGTCAAACTTTAATTGATGAAGTCCAGACTCATACTGGTACGAGGCTCACATGCCAGAAACAAATACTGGACGAAGTCCACAGGTACTATGAAACCTTATATGCCCCTACCACAGTGGAAGATGCAGCTCTCGAGGACTTTCTCACTATTTTAGGTCCACAGTTGTCGGGAACAGACAACGCTGACATCCTGTCACCTATTACTAAAGATGAAGTGCATGAGGCAGTGCGTAACTCACCTCTCAAAAAATCTCCGGGACTTGATGGCCTCCCTGTGGAGTTTTATGCCCGCTACTGGTCTATAATTGGGGACAAGATCACTTCCATGGCAAATGAGGTCCTGAACGGAAAACCGGTCCCCGCAGAGTTTAAGGAAAGTAAAATAGTACTGATTCCTAAGAGTAAAGGCAAAACCAACTTAAACAATTTTCGGCCTCTTTCGCTACTAAATTCTGATTACAAACTAATTTCGCGTATTATCAACAAAAGACTCCCTGCCTTTTCCAACAAAATATTGAGTCATCATCAATCTTGTTCTCCGACCAGAACGATATTCGAAAGTCTATCTGCATACAGAGACGTCATTGCAATTACCTCAGTGACAAGTATAAAATGTGCGTTAATCTTTATAGATTTCAACAAAGCTTTCGACCGCGTTAGTCATAGATACCTCTTTGCGACGCTGTCAAAAATGGCTTTCCACATCCAGATTGTGAACATGCTAAGGAATATTGCAACAGGAATAAATGCGAAAATAGCAATCAATGGCCAAACATCTAAACCCATACAGATAAGGCGAGGGGTTACACAGGGCAGTCCCTTATCTATGTTTTTATTTTCTGTATCTTTAGAGCCCTTCCTCCGCACTGTCCACGCAAGATTAACAGGCATAACATTGAGTGGAGAGAAAACTGTCATACGAGCTTATGCTGATGACGTGGGCGTTGTAATAAGAAATAAGGAGGAGACAGTTACACTGGAAAGAGAAATCCAAAGGTATTGTCTAGCGTCGGGAGCGACAGCAAATGAAAACAAAAGTCAAATATTGAATCTACGGGGCCTAAATCATCTTCGACTGGCATGGGCAAAACAAGACAACAAACATAAAACTTTGGGAATAACCTTAATGGCATGTCCGATGAGGATGGCTGCTTTTAACTGGACGGAAACTAGGAGGAAAGTTCATGGTGCTGTAATGGAGAACATCCATCGAACTATGGACCTGGTGCAAAAAGTCAGATTCATCAACTCCTGCGTTTTGTCTAAAGCGTATTTCACTGCGCAGGTATTTCCAATCCCTAAACTAGTAGCGAAAGGGATCATGTCCACTGTTATCAATTATTTATGGAGAGGAGACATATTCAGGGTTGGTGCGACTACCGTTATACTGGATGTCAGAAACGGGGGCCTCGGTTTGGTGGATATTCGCAATAAAGCGTCTGCTCTGTTTCTCAAACGGACTTTCCATATACTCAGAGAAATTCCACAATGTATTACCGCAAAGCTCTTTGAGGCTGTGACACCCCATAGCCTGCAAGCACCGATTGATGTGCGAAGAATTAATGCCCGAATTAATGCCCGTCTGCAGTATGTGAGGAACTTTTTCCTCGAAGCAAGTTATCTTAGTGACGAAATCAGAAGCAACACACGTATCACAGCGCGCGACATCATACTTGAAAGGAAGTTAAATGAGGGTAGAAACAAAATTGAAACGAAATTCCCAAATTGTGACTGGAAAGCTGTATGGCGGAACATCAACTATGCCGGGCTATCTACAGACGCTATTTCCGCATGGTACAAAACAGTTAATAATGTCATCAGCACTAACGAGAGACTATATGGGATCGGTTTAAACCAGACACACCTTTGTGGAAAATGCAATCTGGTGGATACACTCAGCCACAGATTCACCTGTGGTGGCAATGTGCATAACTGGAATTGGATCAGGCAACAAATCGCTTTTCTCACCAGATCCTCTACGGAATATATAACGCCATCGCTCCTCCTGAGACCAGACATGACATACTTTCCGAAATTAAAAACCAACGCCATTAGCTGGTTACTGGGAAAATATGTTAGTTATGTCATCCACACACTTGGGTCGGACAACGAGATAGAATTCCGCGTTTACATGAAGTGTGAATATGCAAAAATCTAATTTTTATTATCACAAATAATGTAATATTCATAACTATCGACTAGTAAACGACCAAACGCATAAAGTGATACTGTAAATGTATGCTTGTCCGTGATTTGAGAAATCCTTTATACCTGCAAGGAGCCCGAAACGACTTGTTACCTCCAAGTTTTGACCGGTACAGACGGCTTTTGAAAGATGTACAATTAATCGTCGCTTTCGACATTACGAGTACAAGTTGCACGATGGTATTTTTCGTAAAAACATGGAAAACATAAAGTTAAGCGGCACCAGCTGCATTGAATAAATGCTATGTTTCCGCATACGCAAGGTATTTTGACGTTTTCCGTGGAAAAACAAACCTCGTTGACATTTTCAAAAACCTCTCTTTCAGACGATAATTTGGAAGCAAATCATGCATAACGCAGTATTTCCTTAAAAATCGGCGCTGATAATTGGTTATGCAGTATCGAGTGTATTTTAACAGCGTCTTCCGAGAAGCAATTTCTCGTTCTCTTCCGATTAAATACGAATGGTTTTGAAGATACGGACAAACATACATTTTCACTATCACTTTATGCGTTTGGTCATTTACCAGTCGATAGTTATGAATATTATATTATTTGTGATAATAAAAATTAGAGTCTGCCAAATAACATTGTAAATTTAATAAAAGTCCATCCGATTACACGTATTTTTCCCATTATATCAATTGTAACATAAATAGTAAACAAAATGACTGTGTTGAAAATAAAAAGAAACTGACGAACGGAACTCGATCCAGCGGCTTGAACGCCAACCACCTTTTTGAAATTAAAAAAAAAAAAAAAAAAATTTTGTTCTATGTTGTTTGTTGTTCTTTGAATTTGTTCAGGGCGGACGTCCGATGGCACCCGTTCAGTTCAGTTTGTTCGTTGATCCGTTCGCTCAGTTTCTTTATTAGAAAGGGTAGCTAACGCTCTGACCGAACACGCTTTTTTTTCTGCATTTTGTTCGTTGTTAATCCTTGTGTTTGGTCGTTGCGGACGTCACATGACATCCGGCAAGCTCGTTTGTTGATCCTTCCCCTCAGTTTTTTTTATTACAGAGGTCAAGCAGCTCTCTGACCGAACACATGCTGAGCTACCGTACCGGGACCAAGCGGCTGCAGCCGCTTCATGGTAAAAATGGCCACGCACAGATACATTATATTCGACGACCGAAATTATCTTGCGATTTTCTCAGTAGCACTTGAGAAGTACGCGCTACTGCTTACACATTTTGTTGTCCTCATGGAGTACTACGAGTGTACGAAGTTGGAAGTAAATCCGCGTTCCAAACGTTGTGGCCTCCCCTTGTGAATTTCATAGGAAGAATCTTAAGGAAATGTAATTAATCTACTAAAGAAGTGACATGAAAGGCGCTTGTTCTACTGGTTATAAGAGTATTGTTAATCAATATGTGAACCTTACCAGAGAGGGTTGATTGAAGAGATTGAGAAGATCCAACTAAGAGTGGCGGAATCGTTTAGTTGGCGCGAGAGCGTTACAGATATGCTCCACTAACACCAATGGCAAACGTTACAAGAAAGGTATTGAGCATCACGGAGAGGTTCACAATTGAAATTTCGAGTGAACACTTTCCGGGAAGAGTCGGACAGCATATTACTTCCTCCCACATGCAGCTCATGAAATGACCACGACGAGAACATTCGAGAAATTAAAGATCTCATACAGAGGCCTACCGTCAATCATTCTTCCCACGTGGCATACGCGGGTGGAGCAGGGAAGAGGGGGGGGGGGGGGGGGGAGTGATCAGTTAGTGGTAGTAGAATTACCCTCCTGCCTCCGCCACATACAGTTAGGTATGACGTAGATGTAGGTACACACCTCACGAAAAATTCCTGAAAGGAAATTATCACGAGGATGAGGCCTGTAAGCACTTGAGGGAAAACTCCGACGACTGAGAGAATCAAAAGTCAAAGAGATTATCTCCGTTAGCCCATAGATTCGAGAGCTTTTCACATACGATCAGTTACATGAAATGTTACACAGCGGTGAGAACGATGCCCGAGAAAGTGTTAAAATGTTTTTTAAACTTCCTGGCAGATTAAAACTGTGTGCCGGACCGAGACTCGACCTCGGGACCTTTGCCTTTCGTGGGCAAGTACTCTTGCCCGCCAAAGGCAAAGGTCCCGAAGTCGAGTCTCGGTCCGGCACACAGTTTTAGTCTGCCAGGAGGTTTCATATCAACGCACACTCCGCTGTAGAGTGAAAATTTCATTCTTTAAAATGTTTTTGTTACAATTTATTGGCAGAAGAAAATATAACGAGCCTTTGGGTGAACTGTCGTCATGTTACGAAAAGCTTTCCTGAAATACAATTCCTTCATGCTCAACTAGACGTCTTCCCATAAAAATTGCGGGGAAGTTCCTGATGAACATGGCGAGTGATGCTAGGATATTGGAGTCATAGAGAAGAGATATGTAGGGAATGGATCCCTGCTATTTTCACAGACTACTACTGATGCATCGTTATGAGGAATCCAAATCTAACTTATAAGTGATAAGCCAAGCGGAAACGTGCAAACGATTTATAGTTTAATCAAAAATGCATCAAAATGTAAGGGGTGAAATTTTATCATGATAAACGTGTTAATAATTCTGAATGTTATATGTAACGTCACATTTTGTTTGTAAATTTTTGTATTGTTTGAATACATCTGATAGTTTCTATAATGAACTAAAAAAATAATTCTTCAGTTTCATTTAATTTATTAATTTTTTTCTTGGTATTTATTAAATTTTATCAGTGCAAGTGCTTCACATTATTCGAGTGATTATTCACCTTAAGTACTCACAATTGTCTGTAATAATCATTTCTGGGGTATATTGGTACTTAAATACGATGGTTGTCTAGAAAGTAAGTTCCGGTCTGCCACTAAATGGAAACAACAGTGAAAAAACAGAAACTGTCGTAGCGTTGTACTAACTTTCGAATTCCCTCGTCATAGAACGCAGCCGCTTGTGCTTTCTGCCAATTCCCTACGCTGGTCTGCAGCTCGCTGAAATGTGAGAAGAGGTGAAAATCAGGTTACGTTACGTGGACTTGCATGAAATCAGGCAAAGTCTTTCGGCAGGAATCCATACTTGTTGGGGCACTATTTTCTGGGCATCTTCACGTGCTCACTCTGCGCTCAGAGCTGTAAAGCGCAACGTGATGCGATCGAAGGGCGTACTAGAGACACTGTCCAGAGCATCTGTGAAAAGCTTCATCGGATTTTCATTGCGGGTTACATTTCGTGACCGATCGGAACTAACTTTTTGGAAATTCTTTGTGAATATGTACACTTACGCTATGAAACAGGGCACATATATCTGACGCTGTATTTCTTTTAATGACTATTTTTCATCTGTTATGTGTCCGCCCCCGGTAGCTGCGTGGTCAGCGTGACGGACTGTCAATCCAAAGGGCTCGGGTTCGATTCTCGGCTGGGTCGGAGATTTTCTCCGCTCAGGGACTGGGTGTTGTGTTGTCCTAATGACCATCATTTGATCCCCATCGACGCGCAAGTCGCCGAAGTGGCGTCATATCGAAAGACTTGCACCAGGCGAGCGGTCTACCCGACGGGAGGCCCTCGTCACACGCCATTATTATTATCTGTTATGTCTAAATAAACGTAGAAATCCTAAATATAAGTAGTTTATAAATTCCCAATCACATTTTATTGCACCTTACTATCCAGATCAATATGGAGCCCGAGACTGCATGAATTAACGAAGAACACGAGTGACGCAAAATACACAAGTATTTACTGGAAAATGCTAGTTCTGTATTCAAATAACATGCTGCCTGTTATATCTGAAAGCTGACTGCATTACTTTCGTGTTACCCTAAACACAGAATTAGCCATTCACTTTTAAAAATAGCCGTAACATTTACAAAAAACAGTATTTTCTAATCTTAAGTATTCTCAGAATCTTTGAAATTGTCTAATTTCGGTATGGATATCATATTCAGAACTAATCAACATTAAAATGGTTAGTTTAATTTGCAACAACGAGGGGCTGAGGTAATTTTTTTTTATTTTTATTTAGAAAAATATCTTTGACTGCCGGCTACATTTATTTACATGTGATTTTCAGAAGCGTTTAAACCTGTGTGGCTATTAATTTAAAAGTTCATCAAATTTTCTAATAGGAGTGGTCCACAAGCTGTAAAAAATGTTTTTTAAATATATTTCTCGATTTGTTATCGGCTCAAACACAAATGTTTTTCCTGGACCGGGGCATCATCTCAGAGTCAACCTCTTCGTTCATTTATGTTTCTTGTTCCCTCTACCTTTTGATTGTCTATAATAGTTTGGTACCTATTACCGATCTCCTGTAAAAATGCAGTTTTTGTTTAACCTAGGTAAATAAGTGTACACTGTAACAGCTGCTGAAATAGCTAAACATCACTGATAAGGTTTCCAAAATTATTGCTTTTGGTCTCGGCTACCAGATACGCACGTATTGTTTTTGTAATTCTTGGCTTTAAAGCCCATAATTTTCGTGTGAAATTTATCAGAAGGCATTTGTTAGTAGATTTTATGGACCAATAACTTGTAATTGGCAAAGAAACGGTCAATTAGTTCGCTTTTGATACAAAAATATATATAATTAAATTAAATTAAAAGCGCTGCAGAAACTTTCGCAGAATCATTGATGGTGGCAGTGCCGTACTTAGATTTTCTGCCTTCTTATTTTTCATTGGTGTCACGCCATGTTTAATTACGTATTTTTCACATGTTTTCACATGCTTTCATGTATACACTAAGAAACGAGCGAAGAAAACTTCGTGCACTTACATACTACCAGCCCAGAACCTCTGCGAAAGACTGCCATCCTCACAAATTAGATCCATGAATATTACACGTTAAGGTACGCAGTCACAAGAAAAACAGGCGTTCATGCAGTAGTTTCGGTCTAAAAAAGTAATATTATGAATAATTTAAATCTATATTGTTTTGGTACAGAAATAAAGCGACATCTACAGCAGAAGGTGCCATACAGATTCGAAAACATGAATAGCAAACAGAAAAGAGAACAATATTTCCTGGTTTGGGTACAGTGAAGCTATGCAGACAAAATTAAATGGAACATATGCATAAAACGTAGCGTCTTTTCCACGCATATGTTTAATTCCATCACTGAAAAATAAGGAATTTTTCTTATCTACAAGACAGATATAATCATGCCTCATTTACTTGCCCGTTACTGCTACGAGCCCAAGTGTTATGTACTTCATATTCAGCAGGTCCAAATATTTTAAGAGTCTTCACTCATCTTAAAAACACCATTCAAAATATATAGATGATGTCGACGAGTTAAATTACTAAACCTAAAAAAAATTACGAATGTGTGCAGTGTCAGCAGCACCAAACTGCGCAACTCATTTCTGACTGTCGAAGAAGCTGGGAAGACTGGAAGGTGCCGAGTGATCACAGACAGGAAGCACTCTGCTTCCGCATCCCCATTACAATCCGCTCTTTAAAAGTATATCGACCTGATTCTTTTGAGGGGTACCTACTCTCCCTCATTCCGTCTTCACCGAAGTTCACTCTTAGTTACGCTGCAACAAGTTGCCGAACCACCATGACAGTATTTGAAAATTACGTACTCGTTTAAAAGATTTTTATAATAGCTGTGATACACAAAATAGCCACCGAAGAGTTCCATCTCTTGTCACATATGATTTTACTTCTACTTTATTACATATCTTTTTTATCTCTCTTCCAGAACGGTCTAAGGCGCTGCAGTCATGGACTGTGCGGCTGGTCCCAGCGGAGGTTCGAGTCCTCCCTCGGGCATGGGTGTGTGTGTGTGTTTGTCCTTAGGATAATTTAAGTTAAGTAGTGTGTAAGCTTAGGGACTGATGACCTTAGCAGTTAAGTCCCATAAGATTTCACACACATTTGAACATTTTTTTCTTTTCCAGAAGATGGAAAAATTATGAATGATTTTACAAACTACTTCTCGGAACTGCTCTTAATATCCAATGCAATACGCCGGCCGAAGTGGCCGTGCGGTTAAAGGCGCTGCAGTCTGGAACCGCAAGACCGCTTCGGTCGCAGGTTCGAATCCTGCCTCGGGCATGGATGTTTGTGATGTCCTTAGGTTAGTTAGGTTTAACTAGTTCTAAGTTCTAGGGGACTAATGACCTCAGAAGTTGAGTCCCATAGTGCTCAGAGTCCAATGCAATACGTTCAGGAATTTTATTTTCCTTTTGTTTTATCCACTTTTAACTTAGCTTGTCTATGTCTAGTGCTTTATGTACCACCGACTGCCGCGCTGACCGTCCTTTCTCTGAATATTAGATTCATCACTTGCTTTAAAATTGTCATATTAAGCAGTTTCGGATGCGAGGAGGTGGGAAAAACGGGGGCGGGGTCATGCATTCCCCTCCCCCCTCCGAAGTCCAAAGAGCATTTCAGTAAAAGCGCTTATATTTTTACGTATATCGATTTCCAAAGACTTAGATATTTTTTGGAATATAAAATACGATAAAGGAGTCTAAAAACGGCAAAAGAATTGTGGAAAATTACAAACTATGTTCAACACAGGACACTTTTCAACTGCTCGGCAGGTAAAGGTCGAATGACTAAAAATCCGAGGTGCGTCTCCCATTCAGCTAAAATCAGAAAGCGGTCACGTGACGTCTCTGCCCCTCTACATATGAGGCGCCGTATTTGATTCATCTTATTTCTGTTGTTTCCATAACATAACATGCGTGTTATGACAGTATGATGTTTCAAAGCATAGGCGCAATGAAGGATTGTCACTCTATGTGCTAAGTAATTGTAAGTTAACTACATGTAGTTGCAAAAAATCTAAGAAAATTCTGTGACCCTGTGGTTAGCGACGTGGCACTGTAGAGGTAGTAGGTTTGTAGCTAGGTAAATGCTAATATTTTTGCCTCATCTTCGCTTTTGTAATACATTCTGGGAGTTTCTTATCCATGTATCCAGAAGGATGTCCTGCAGTATTCGATGTTACTTATATATACGAGTGTGCTCTCTCAGTAATGAGTTCCTTCCGTCTTATGACCTCAATATGATTAAAGAACGAAAGATGAGATTGGCGACTGAAACAACCTGCAATGATATTTATATTCCTTCTTGTCGCAAATATTTTATCGTCTTTTCCGAATTTGACGCGATATGCGAGGATATGGACTCTAAGCGTAAAACGAGGGAATCATGTTTATAGTCTTGTTTGTCATGAGCATTTTGCTGACTATTCGGAATATGTCGAGATTTTCGAGGATGTGGTTAGGTAGATGCCTGCGAGCACAATCTAAATTGCAGCGAATGAAACGAGAAGCAATCATATTTATAGTCCTGCTTGCCACAGATATTTAGTTGCGATCGAATCCTTAAAAATGCTTTCGTGAATTTGTCGGTGAAGACACAGATCGGTTCCAGGCGCTTCAGTCTGGATCCGCACTGCTGCTACGGTCGCAGGTTCGAATCCTGCCTCGCGCATGGATGTGTGTGAGGTCCTTAAGTTAGTTAGGTTTACATAGTTCTAAGTCTAGGGGACTGATGACCTCAGATGTTAAGTCCCATAGTGCTCAGAGCCGAGACACAGATCGCACCACACGAACAAGGGACGTCACGAGACCGCTTTCTGATTTCAGCCGAATGACAGACGCACTTCCGATTGTTAGTCACTAGTAGCTCAAAGCGCCAATTCAGTGCCTGGTCATACCTACCACCAACAAGAAATCGGACATGATTCTTGGTTTCTCAGGTGACACCGACAAACCTCGCGAAGTTTCATAGCAGAAGACAGAAAGGGAAAGAAACTCTACGAGCAACAAAGTAAAAGAAAAACACACACTTTCCGAGATGTAATATAAAACGACTGAAAGAAAAGGTATTCCCCTGATTCACATGGTCGCCCATGGACTTTTCGTGGGCAGGTACAGCACGCGACATGGCCACAATGTCTGCCCTTCCCAGTGCCAGAAACAGAGAGAGAGTGATACAAATGATACAGAATTAATTCCGATAATAATCTACTACTAATTTACATTAGTGGGGTGATACCGAGTCGATTGATGCTAAACACGGACCTATCAGCTGATTAATTTACAAGTTTCTCAATTAAATAATTCGATTTGACCATTAAAGTTAATTTTCTCCGACCGTCAAAACGTCGAAGTGGACTATCTGGGGGAGAGAACTAACGATTTTTCCTGCATGCTGGTTAATTTTATTAAAATCCCTCAAGTAGTCGCCTGTCTCAAAATTAGTAGCCATTACGTTCAAGTATGTGCAGGGACACAAATTCGCCGCGAGTTTCCGAGGTTTAGCGCCCAAACGGGTTCGGCAACCTAATCTTCAAACTCCGAACCACGTCTCCACAGAAACCGTTGCCTGCACCCCCTCCAGTTACGTTAGCATCTGACACATTTTCGGGCATCGCGGAACTGTCCTGTGGGCTCGTGGTAGCAAAAGTCTTCAGACACCACTCTCAGCCTGAATCGTTTGCAGTTGTTCAAAAGTGGAAGACGTGGCGCTTTGCAGCAGCAATGCGGAAATGGCTGTCTTTTCATCACACGAATACGGATCGCGGTCTTGCAGCAACTCCGGCTGTTACTCACGCGCAGTTGTACGAGGTACGACGCTCGCATCTAGCACCGTGGCTCCTCCAGAAGTAACGTCGTAGGTCACATGGAACCGACTCTGTTTCAGCTTTAGCACCTCGACTCCCGTGGTTTCTTTTTACTATGACCGAGATAGAATTCTGAAAACCATTCTTCCCCTCTTTCTCTCTAGCGATTACTTCACAATTTTACTGGTTCCTTGAACTTAACGTGTGTTAAGCACCTATGTATCCTGTCCTACAACAGGATGAAAGCTCATCGTTTACGCCAACATTGGTGATGAGAGTTTAAAGAGATACTGGTATATTTGCCGTTGTAAGTATCGGTATTGTACTCCTTAATTATAGCTGGCTTGTGGAACTTTCGAAGCCGAACGCGTTTTTTCTGAGGGCGAATTGTCTTGCTTTGTAATGAGAAGAATGCCCCAGCGCTAGTGGTCACGCGCCGCCGTGTTGTATAAAGTAGTGTGTAAAGTAGTGCGAGCAACGGCGTCGCAGGTACACACCACGAAGAATGTGGTAGAAAGATAGTTAAGAGTTGCAAGTGTTATATCGCATCGTAGAAGAAAAGTGTCTGAAACATTCAGTTATTTCGCGGGAAGTCGCGAGGGATTAATTATGAGATTCATGGTTTAAACATTGTCATGTTTGTGAATCAGTAAATGTCCTGGAGAAACATATTGATGGTAGAACGTAATTGAAAAGGCTTCCGTGATCGGTGGTTATCTGCTTAATTAATGTGGAAATGCAATGCAGCAATGGGTAATTCAGAATGAATGTGAAATTAACATAACCGGTAACATGAGACTGTATGAAATTCAGCATTACTAGGGAAGTGTGTTGCGTGCTAGGGGGACAATAAAACTAATTAATTTCACTTTTGCTGCTATTATTTCAAAACACCATTACCCATTTTCAACTGCAAAACTTTAATACTCGAAAAGTATAAGAGACACATATTCGTATTAGGCAAATGGTCAGGTATATTTCGTATGTTTTGCATGTAAAGCTCCCATACCTGAATCTGATAGCTGCAAAAATTAATATAAAAATAAAATGTAAAGACATTAACGGACCTTTATATCTAGCGACGCGAAAAGGACCACTGCTCTTACGCAGTGACTCTAAACGCAATAATGAGAATTAATTGTGGACAATTGAGCTACGAGTCTCCATGCAGAGAAAGTGATAAAGAGTGTGCCATCATCAATAGAATCGTGTGTGAAGCGGAAATCTACAGTTTCTTGGACTGTAATGGTTCGAGACAAGAAAAAATTTCTGTTATCATCTTGGGCTGCAGCGGTTCAAGACGACGATCACAGCGATACGAAGACTCAGCTTTCAGCATCACACCACAACACAGCAACCAGCAGTCGCGGTGATAAACGTGTGTTGCAATAACGCCAATTACACGTGGTTTCAAACTATAGGCGAAACTTTTTAAGTACACTGAGATGACAAAAGACATGGGATAGCGATATGTACATATACAGGTGGCGCTCGTCTTGCGTACACAGGGTATGAAAGGGCGGTGCCTTGGCGGAGCTAGAGATTAGATTATATTAGATTCAGTTTTCGTTCCATGGACCCAAAAAATGACATGATTCTCGTGGGTGTGGAACATGTCAGAAAGTATGACATAAAAACATAAACATTTGAATATAATACTTACTAACCTGATCATTTGTCAGGAGACAGTTGAAAATAAGTCAACACAATGCAGTAAACTGGGACAGTTAATATTTACAGAATTAACACACTGTCAGAATGAAACACTGTTATCCACTATTAATAAATTTATCATACGCAAAATACCGAATCTTGACTGTTGTGACCAAACGTTGTCAAAACTGAAATCTAACATATATTTCTACTTAAGCTGACTTAACAGTCTCTGTTAAGATATTCATCTATGGAGTAGGAGTTGCCTATCAAGAAATCTTTCAAACTCTGTTTAAACCGTGCTTTATCTGAAACCAAGTTTTTAATGTTTGCTGGCAATTTATTAAAAACGTGTGTTCCTGAACATTGGACCCCTTTTTGGACCAAGGTAAGTGATTTTAGGCCTTTATGTAGATTCTTCTTATTCCTAGTATTGATGCTGGGTACTGAGCTATTGGTTGGAAGTAGATGCATTACTTGCAACAAATTTCTTTAAGGAATAAATATAGTGAGAAGCAGTGGTTAGAATACAAAGTTCCTTGAACAGGTTTCTACAAGATATTCTTGAATTTACACCACAAATGATTCTTATCACACGCTTTTGCACCCTAAAAACTTTTGCTCGGTTTGATGAGTTGCCCCAGAATATGATCCCATACGACATAATAGAATGAAAGTAAGCAAAGTATGCAAGTTTTTTTACATTTATATCTCGCACATCTGACGTCATTCTCACGGCAAATACAGACTTGTTTAGGCGCTTAAGCAATTCTGTGGTATGCCCTTCCCAACTGAATTTATTATCGAGTTGTAATCCCAGAAATTTAACATTGTCAACCTCTTCGATCTGCATGTTTTCATACGTTATACTTATGCTGGAAGGAAATCTCTTACAGGTTCTGAACTGCATATAGTGGGTCTTCTCATTACAGGTCCTGAACTGCATATAGTGGGTCTTTTCAAAGTTTAATGACAAAGAATTAGCTTTAAACCACTTATTAATGTCCATGAAAATTTGATTAGCAGCTATTTCTAAATCTCTACTTGACTTGCTAATTATTGCAATGTTTGTATCATCTGCAAACAAAACAAACTTAGCATCTGGCAATGTAACAGGTTATTAATATACACAAGAAAAAGCAATGGACCCAAAACAGAACCTTGAGGAACACCACATGGTTCAAATGGTTCAAATGGCTCTGAGCACTATGGGACTTAACATCTGTGGTCATCAGTCCCCTAGAACTTAGAACTACCTAAACCTAACTAACCTAAGGACATCACACATATCCATGCCCGAGGCAGGATTCGAACCTGTGACCGTAGCGGTCACGCGGTTCCAGACTGAAGCGCCGAGAACAGCACGGCCACAACGGCCTGCGAACACCACATGTAATTAATTCCCAGTCAGATGACTGACTGCTTACTGCACAGGTATTTTGCAACGGCACCCTTTGTTTCCTGTTAGATAGATAAGACTCAAAACATTTCGCAGCATTGCCGGTGACACCATAATACTTTGTGGTTCACGAAGTCAAGGGCATTTGACAGGTCACAGAAAATGCCAGTAGCCTGTAATTTATCATGTAATGAATTAAGTACATTCTCACTATCCTTTGTACTCAGGTGATTCATGTGAAAAGATTTCCGACGTGATTATGGCCGCACGACGGGAATTTAACAGACTTAGAACGCGGAATGCTAGTTGGAGCTACAAACATGGGACATTCCGTGTTGGAAATCGTCAGGGAACTCAATTCTTCCGAGAACCACAGTGTAACGACTGTACCGGGGATACCAAATTTCAGGCATTACCTCTCACCACAGGCAACGCAGTGGGCGACGACCTTCACTTAATGACCGAGAGCAGTGACCTTTACGTAGTGTTTTCAGTGCTGACAGGCAAGCAGTACTGCGTAAAATAACCTCAGATATTAATGTGGGACGTACGGCGAATGTGTCTGTTAGGGCAGTGCGGCGAAATTTGGCGTTAATGGGCTATAGCAGCACACGACCGACATGAATGCCTTTGCTAACAGTACGACATCGCCTGTAGCGCCTCTGCTGGGCTCGTGACCATATCGGTCGGACCCTAGATGAATGCAAAACCGTTGTCTGGTCAGATGAGTCCCCATTTCAGTTGGTATCAGCTTATGGTAAGGTTCGAGAGTAGCACAGGCACCAAGAACCCCTGGGCCCGTCAACAATGCACTGTGCAAGCTGGTGGTGGCTCCTTAGTGGTGCGGGCTGTGTTTCCATGGAATGGACAGGGTCGTCTGGTCCAAATGAACCGATCACTTACTGGAAATGGTTATCTTTGGCTACCTGGAGACATTTGCAGCCATTCATGGACTTCATGTTCCAAACAATGATACGCCATGTCTCTGGGCCAAAATTGTTCGCAATTGGTTTTGAAGAACATTCTGGAGAATTCGAGCGAATGATTTGGCCACACAGATCGCCCTACATGAATCCCATCGAAAATCTATGTGACTAAATCGAGAGGTCAGTTCATGCACTTCATCCTGCACTGGCAACTCTTCCACTATTATCGACTGCTATAAAGGCTGTATGACTCAATATTTCTGCAGGTTACTTCCAACGACTTGCTGAGCCCAAGACGACTTGTTGAGCCAAAGACACGTCGAGCTGCAGCACTACCTGAGCAAAAGGAGGTCCGACACGGTATTAGGAGGTATCCCTTGGCTTCTGTCACCTCAGTGTATTTGGAGTGTGATACAAATCATGCGCGGAGGAATTTAGTTAGGCTTGTGTTTTGTACTTTCCACTTTCAAGTGTGAAAACATCGCCAGTAAAACTGCAGACACTAGTAGATGTCGTTGTGGGAGCTCAGCTTATCGAAGACGAAATACGAATACTACTCAGTGTAAGAAGGCAAGGCCGAAAAAAAAAATCTCGCAAGAATGGATACAAGAAATAGAATCAGCGTTTGAGAAACATGATGAGAAAATTGTGAAGGAATTTACGGAGTGTCGAGGAAAAAACGAGGATACCTGAACACAGACACTAAGAGAAACAAACAGAAGATGTAATGAAATTCAAAATACATTTATTCTTACAGAATGGTTGTCACCTGCGGAATGACAATTACAAGCAACCTTGGACACGTGCTTGTTAATCGAGACGCTTTGTGCTGACCTTAGCTTGTTGTACATAATGGCAGATACTGCACTCCTGCGTAACGAAACGACTAGTACATGAACAGGTGGTGAGAGTACTCAATCGGATGTTAACATTTTTGGTACGGATGTAGATGTGGTGTCAGTGGATGAAGAATGTATTACGTCTACAACTTTTCTTCCGCCGTTTTGCAATAGACGTCAGTAGAGGTAAGTGGGGTTCAGGTGGATGGTCATAGGTGTAATACAACAAGCTTAGGCATCTGTAATCATAATTCTCGATTAAGTACGTCAACTTACGTACCCATTTCTCACCATTTGTGGGAAGTTTTCATTTTCTGCTTTAACATGAAGAAATCTTCGGCTGTGGCTCTTAAAATGCAGGATAAGACCAATGGCAGGGAACTATTAGTGGAAGAACGTGCAGAGAATGTTTTCAACACCTTAAGAACGATGATTTTGATGTCGAAGACCAGAATGGCGGGGGAAGAAAGAACGTTTTCGTAGCTACTGAAACAGACGAAGACAGTCACAGGACATCATTATCGAAAGCAATTGATGCGTTCGAGCCAGGCACTGAAACAAAAACGGCCACAATACAGCGATACACAGGTAAAGGTAATTTTGCAGCAGGTCAGTGCTCGACCCCATGTCGCAAAACCCGTCAAAATATACATGGAAACGTTGATAAGACAAGTCCTATCCCTTCAGCCGTATTCTCCATACGTTGTTCTCTCTGACTACCACCTTTTTCGATCAGTGGCAAAGTCTGGCTATCCAGCACTTCCCATCATATGAACAAGTGCAAAATTGAATCGATTCTTGGATCCCCACAAAAGACGCCCAGTTCTTCCGCCACAGAATTCGTATGCTATCCGAAAGATGGGAGAATGTAGTGGCCAGCGATGGGCAATAAATCATAATTTTTTGTACGTTTTTCACAATAAAGCCCCGAACTTCGAGAAAAAAACGGCGGAAGCAAAGTTGTAGACCTAGTAAGTTGAAACAAAAAAAATTAAAAAATGCGCGGAAGGTGATATTACACTATAGGATGCACACATTCTCGTGATTGACTCAGACGCATTATCAGTGGATGAGGTGAGCACTTTGAAACGGAATATTCGAGCAGAGGATACGATGATTATCGTCACGGAGGAAGTGGAGCGGCCTGTCGCGAAACAAAAACAAGATATAGGAGGTGAATGTCAAAAGTACACTCCTGGAAATTGAAATAAGAACACCGTGAATTCATTGTCCCAGGAAGGGGAAACTTTATTGACACATTCCTGGGGTCAGATACATCACATGATCACACTGACAGAACCACAGGCACATAGACACACGCAACAGAGCATGCACAATGTCGGCACTAGTACAGTGTATATCCACCTTTCGCAGCAATGCAGGCTGCTATTCTCCCATGGAGACGATCGTAGAGATGCTGGATGTAGTCCTGTGGAACGGCTTGCCATGCCATTTCCACCTGGCGCCTCAGTTGGACCAGCGTTCGTGCTGGACGTGCAGACCGCGTGAGACGACGCTTCATCCAGTCCCAAACATGCTCAATGGGGGACAGATCCGGAGATCTTGCTGGCCAGGGTAGTTGACTTACACCTTCTAGAGCACATTGGGTGGCACGGGATACATGCGGACGTGCATTGTCCTGTTGGAACAGCAAGTTCCCTTGCCGGTCTAGGAATGGTAGAACGATGGGTTCGATGACGGTTTGGATGTACCGTGCACTATTCAGTGTCCCCTCGACGATCACCAGTGGTGTACGGCCAGTGTAGGAGATCGCTCCCCACACCATGATGCCGGGTGTTGGCCCTGTGTGCCTCGGTCGTATGCAGTCCTGATTGTGGCGCTCACCTGCACGGCGCCAAACACGCATACGACCATCATTGGCACCAAGGCAGAAGCGACTCTCATCGCTGAAGACGACACGTCTCCATTCGTCCCTCCATTCACGCCTGTCGCGACACCACTGGAGGCGGGCTGCACGATGTTGGGGCGTGAGCGGAAGACGGCCTAACGGTGTGCGGGACCGTAGCCCAGCTTCATGGAGACGGTTGCGAATGGTCCTCGCCGATACCCCAGGAGCAACAGTGTCCCTAATTTGCTGGGAAGTGGCGGTGCGGTCCCCTACGGCACTGCGTAGGATCCTACGGTCTTGGCGTGCATCCGTGTGTCGCTGCGGTCCGGTCCCAGGTCGACGGGCACGTGCACCTTCCGCCGACCACTGGCGACAACATCGATGTACTGTGGAGACCTCACGCCCCACGTGTTGAGCAATTCGGCGGTACGTCCACCCGGCCTCCCGCATGCCCACTATACGCCCTCGCTCAAAGTCCGTCAACTGCACATACGGTTCACGTCCACGCTGTCGCGGCATGCTACCAGTGTTAAAGACTGCGATGGAGCTCCGTATGCCACGGCAAACTGGCTGACACTGACGGCGGCGGTGCACAAATGCTGCGCAGCTAGCGCCATTCGACGGCCAACACCGCTGTTCCTGGTGTGTCCGCTGTGCCGTGCGTGTGATCATTGCTTGTACAGCCCTCTCGCAGTGTCCGGAGCAAGTATGGTGGGTCTGACACACCGGTGTCAATGTGTTCTTTTTTCCATTTCCAGAAGTGTAGTTAGATAGTGCTTGAAGATATTTTGTTTGTGAAACAAGGAGAAGAAAGTTTGTTATACGAAGTGATTGAGATGTTCTTGGAGGAACAGCGGCCTAAAAGCAGGAAAAGTGAGAGTTTAAATTTTATTTGCAACGATCGATACTTCCAGAGGTATGACAAAATGTACTCTGAGTTTTTGGTAAAGGAATTAGGTAGAAATGAGTATTCTGAAGTATGGTGTAAAGACAGTAATACTGTACACAGGGCGACGCAATGGCTAACGTGCGAAGTTTGTGGTCATCAAACTGACCCAGTCATGAAAACTGTAGAACGGAAGCGACGATGATCCGATGATGAATCAAGAGGAAAAGCAAGCGAAGGGAACAAACGGAGACGCGATTACCACAGCGAAGATGTCAGATAATTACGGCTCGCCGACGCAGGTATAGAAACACAGGAAGAAGCGGAGTGAGAAAGGAATGAGCGAACTGGCACGAAACATAAGAGGCACAGCTCAAGCAGCTTATTGTCATTTGAATGTTTACAAGGACTTACAAAGTGGAGGAGGAGAAGAAAGAAGAGAGAGATCAGCAGCTATGCGTTGTGCATGTTGTACGGCCGCAAGAAGACGTAGTGATACTTACAAATAAAAGAAGTCAACTTTTTATTAACAGTGATTTGTGTGATAATTACGTGTTGTTGGCGTTAAAATACTGTATACGCGTTTGGCTTGCAAGAATGTAGACTGTCGTTGTAGTGAACATTCTCTTTGGAATTCCGTAATTGCAACAATTATGAGTAGGGAATGGAGGATTAGGAGTGCCAAGCGCTGTTTGTCCTTTGATTTCTTGTCGAGCATACAGATGTTGAACCACACTATATGTTTACAATTTACGCGCTCGATGCGTGACTGGCCACAGAGGAGAGCCCGGGTTCAGTGCCCAGCTCCACCTCCATTCCTGCTGCCATCACCGTCAGTCAAAGATGTAGTAGAGCTGTCCCGCTGTCCCCTCCATTTTACGCTGCCTGCCGTCCCAGACGGCCGGCATCGACCTGCTCCCTACACCGCCACCGACCCTCTGCCACGCCACCTGCTGCTAAGCAACAAAGGACGCCCGTCGTGCCCACGTGGGGGCCTCAAAAGCAGCAGAAACGTCAAAATCAGCTGCTATGTCCACCTGCCATGGAGTGTGTATGTTGCTAAAAGTGTTGTGCAGAAAGTTATAACGTCAGTTATGAGTGTGTTTTCAGGTGTTTTGTCTCACATGACTGATCATCAAATTTAAATACCAGATTCTTTGCTTGTCTTATATTACCCAGACAGGAACAATGCTTTATCTAATTATTTATGTCATAACAGTTTTTGTGCTTGATATGAGGTCAAGTTGTTTTCTGTCGATACATAAATTCTGTTTTTTTTCCTTTTTTGTATTTAATTATCTTATTAGTAATAACGCTCTGTTTGATGTACAGTTGTAAAATGCTATACCATGTTAGGTAACAAGTTGATAACTGATTAGACTCTAGTTAAATGAAAATTAAAATTTTTCCTGAGCAGCAGTTACGCGTACAATAATATTCCTTTTGTATATTCTGATCATAGTTTGGATACAAAGAACAGTTAATGTGTCTTAATTGATGAGCTTAGGGAAATATGTTTGAAGGAGGTAAAAAGTCATACATCATTACATCAAAAGGTATTTTCAGTGAAGCTGAACTTAAAAAAAAAAGCACCTTTACAGAGTTTACTTTTTTTTAAGGGGTGATAATTTGGTAACGATATTGTTCTTTCTGTGCAACCTGTGCGCATGACTTCTGCAGATTTATACTAAGATGCGTTAACAACAGTAAAACGTGATCCTTCTCATGGGAAAAGTTAATGATTAGGATGTTTAGTATCCTGCATTCATATAAATGGAATGCATTAGTACTTTTTGCACTATTTTCAAATATGGCTGTGCAAGGGAATTTTGATATTTTTGCTGATAGTTAATCTAGTTATATGACAAACTTGATTTCTATGTATGTTCACGGCCAGATTGTAATTTTCAGTGTAGGGACGAGAGTGTGAAGCGGTATTACAGTATAAACACTCAGGAGGGAACCATAGTTGGACTGTTCATCGATTATTTGCTTCTGTGGGACCTTGCTGTTGGGTCAAAATTTCTGTGGGGTTTCTATATTCTTTTCTTTGTGGGCTTTCAAACAACTTTTTTCTCCCGTTTTTCAAAAAATTCTACCGAGGGAATGTAAGGAGTGCTGCTATCTTTGATGCTGTAATTCATCGATATTTTTCTCCTTACCTATCGTTGCATAGGAAACGTTTGAAGCCGAGCGCCCCTTTTCTCCGAGGGAACATGTCTTGCTGTTTAATGACAACGCCTCAGTTCGAACGCCGAGTTGCAAGTCTTTTCAGTTGACGCCACACTGAGCAGTTTGCATGTCGACGAGGATGAGATGATGATGAGGACAACAAAACACCAAGTCCCCGAACGGAGATAATCTTCGACCCGTCCAGGTATTGAACCGATGGTCGCTGCTTGGCAGTCAGCCAGGCTGACCACTCAAGTAATATAAGGGACCCGAATTTGCATTAGGCACATGGCCAAATTTATTACGTAACGAAACACGTTCTCCAAGTAAAGCTCCGATATTGGAATCCAGTAGTAGCAAAAATTAAAATTAAAATAAACTGGCAAGACATTAACGGAGCTTTACATACTGCCATAAATTTATGTTTCTGCCTACCTCAAATAGTGTTTTCTTTGACAGCAATTTATTTTGGAATTGAAGTCCAAGAGTTTTCCGCTGCCCAATTTCTATTAATTCCATTCAATATCTAGACAACGCCAGCACCTGCCAGAAGGAGACGAACTCGACAAACAACGGGGTCAGTGGGTAGTAGACCAGCAGGTGAGTGGCTGTTTCGCTGTATGGTAGGGAAAAGGTGTGACGTTATTTATTGATCTTTAATCCTAGTCAAAGCAGACGCCTTGATTGTTTTGATCACTGTAAAATACCGTTATGTCCCAATGATTAAATCGAAAAACTATAGTCGAGACAGCAATCTCGCATTGCCGTAAATTTAATCTTATGATCATAAATTATGGATCAAAACAACAATGCGAAAAACGAAATACTGATAACTTCGATTTTATAACGTGTAAATTACTATTCTCATAGGTTATGCTAAAGCGTTGTACTAATCACTAATATAAACGAAGAAATATTAAAACATTTTAGATGTATTATTATTATTATTATTAATTTCTAAGTAGTGTGGTACCTTAAAGGGGGCTGGTGACAGTGCGGCGGCAGAAAGTAAGAAAATATTAACAACCTCTCTCCTCCCGCAGAATGCAACTGGTAGACTGTGCCTGACACACGGTCTCGCTCCTGATCAACCTCTGTAATTAACTGCTATTTTTAATTATATTCCTATTACATAGGTCCGTTTGCTTTTAATCAGTACTGTATCAAATGTCCGACTGCCACGGCTGTCGATACATCGGAAACAAAAGACACGAATCAAGAGCAGCGGGTATAGAAGCACCGCCATTACCGAGTGCGGCAGCCCGTTGGATAAGGTACACGACTCGCATTTGAAAAGAGCGAGGTTCAAATCTACGTCACGCTATCCCGATTTAGCTATTAATAAATTATTTCAGCGAATGTCGGCCAAGTCCATGTTAAACGAGTCGGCCAATACCCTTCATTCTCCCAGACAAATCAGACCTAAAGCTTCACCTTCAGTTAGATCGTTGTCGATGCATGCTTTCTCCACCTTGCTTCAAAGATACACTCCTGGAAATGGAAAAAAGAACACATTGACACCGGTGTGTCAGACCCACCATACTTGCTCCGGACACTGCGAGAGGGCTGTACAAGCAATGATCACACGCACGGCACAGCGGACACACCAGGAACCGCGGTGTTGGCCGTCGAATGGCGCTAGCTGCGCAGCATTTGTGCACCGCCGCCGTCAGTGTCAGCCAGTTTGCCGTGGCATACGGAGCTCCATCGCAGTCTTTAACACTGGTAGCATGCCGCGACAGCGTGGACGTGAACCGTATGTGCAGTTGACGGACTTTGAGCGAGGGCGTATAGTGGGCATGCGGGAGGCCGGGTGGACGTACCGCCGAATTGCTCAACACGTGGGGCGTGAGGTCTCCACAGTACATGGATGTTGTCGCCAGTGGTCGGCGGAAGGTGCACGTGCCCGTCGACCTGGGACCGGACCGCAGCGACGCACGGATGCACGCCAAGACCGTAGGATCCTACGCAGTGCCGTAGGGGACCGCACCGCCACTTCCCAGCAAATTAGGGACACTGTTGCTCCTGGGGTATCGGCGAGGATCATTCGCAACCGTCTCCATGAAGCTGGGCTACGGTCCCGCACACCGTTAGGCCGTCTTCCGCTCACGCCCCAACATCGTGCAGCCCGCCACCAGTGGTGTCGCGACAGGCGTGAATGGAGGGACGAATGGAGACGAGTCGTCTTCAGCGATGAGAGTCGCTTCTGCCTTGGTGCCAATGATGGTCGTATGCGTGTTTGGCGCCGTGCAGGTGAGCGCCACAATCAGGACTGCATACGACCGAGGCACACAGGGCCAACACCCGGCATCATGGTGTGGGGAGCGATCTCCTACACTGGCCGTACACCACTGGTGATCGTCGAGGGGACACTGAATAGTGCACGGTACATCCAAACCGTCATCGAACCCATCGTTCTACCATTCCTAGGCCGGCAAGGGAACTTGCTGTTCCAACAGGTCAATGCACGTCCGCATGTATCCCGTGCCACCCAACGTGCTCTAGAAGGTGTAAGTCAACTACCCTGGCCAGCAAGATCTCCGGATCTGTCCCCCATTGAGCATGTTTGGGACTGGATGAAGCGTCGTCTCACGCGGTCTGCACGTCCAGCACGAACGCTGGTCCAACTGAGGCGCCAGGTGGAAATGGCATGGCAAGCCGTTCCACAGGACTACATCCAGCATCTCTACGATCGTCTCCATGGGAGAATAGCAGTCTGCATTGCTGCGAAAGGTGGATATACACTGTACTAGTGCCGACATTGTGCATGCTCTGTTGCCTGTGTCTATGTGCCTGTGGTTCTGTCAGTGTGATCATGTGATGTATCTGACCCCAGGAATGTGTCAATAAAGTTTCCCCTTCCTGGGACAATGAATTCACGGTGTTCTTATTTCAATTTCCAGGAGTGTATTTCTAAACAGATAAATGTTCAGTTGAGCATAATGCAACAATTTGCTGTTATCGCTTAGTTGAAATAGTAGCTTTCTCTTTCGCGGTTATCTTGTTCTTACATAAAAATCAACATCCACACTCTTCAAAGAGTTGTGAAGTGCATGGCAAAAGGTAGTTTTCATTTTACCAAATATTAAGGTTTCTTCCCGTTCCATTCATACAAGGAGCGGGGTAGAGTGACTGCTTGATAGTCTGTGTGCGCTGTTATTAGTCTAATCTTGTGTTTGTGGTACCACCTGGAATAATACGTAGAGAACAGTAATATATTTCTAGATTACTCGTTTAATCCCAGTTCTTGGAACTTTGTAAGAAGGCTTTCGCGATATAAATGGCGTCTATTTTTAAGAGCCAGCCAGTGCAGGTTTTCAATTACTCTCACCTGTGGGTCAAATAAACTTGTGACAGCTCATGTTGCTCTTCTGTGCCAGTATCCCTTCTTTGTACTTGCAACATCTTTTGTTGTTTTGCTGAAGAGTTATTAAAAAAAACTCTCCCTTTCCTCTATATCTGATTAACTTTCTTCCTCTTCAGTGCTAAACTTGGTGCTTAATTTAATCTGTTGTACCTCCCGACTTTTTACACATATTTCCTGAGTTCTACATCTACATCTACATTCATACTCCGCAAGCCACCCAACGGTGTGTGGCGGAGGGCACCTTACGTGCCACTGTCATTAACTCCCATTCCTGTTCCAGTCGCGTATGGTTCGCGGGAAGAACGACTGTCTGAAAGCCTCCGTGCGCGCTCTAATCTCTCTAATTTTACATTCGTGATCTCCTCGGGAGGTATAAGTAGGGGGAAGCAATATACTCGATACCTCATCCAGAAACGCACCCTCTCGAAACCTGGCGAGCAAGCTACACCGCGATGCAGAGCGCCTCTCTTGCAGAGTCTGCCACTTGAGTTTATTAAACATCTCCGTAACGCTATCACAGTTACCAAATAACCCTGTGACGAAACGCGCCGCTCTTCTTTGGATCTTCTCTATCTCCTCCGTCAACCCGATCTGGTACGGATCCCACACTGATGAGCAATACTCAAGTATAGGTCGAACGAGTGTTTTGTAAGCCACCTCCTTTGTTGCTGGACTACATTTTCTAAGCACTCTCCCAATGAATCTCAACCTGGTACCCGCCTTACCAACAATTAATTTTATATGATCATTCCACTTCAAATCGTTCCGCACGCTTACTCCCAGATATTTTACAGAAGTAACTTTCCTGATGACTGTGTCTTTCTAGTTTTGTATCTATTTTCATTACGTGTCTTACTAGTACATGGTAACCTGAATTTCTAAAGTCGTTTATCGCCGTCAAATCCTTTATTTCTACAATGTCAGAAAAATATTGTCAGTTACAGTTTTTTAACTCCATTTGGTATTTCACAGACTTATTTTCTGCTTGTTTTCTTCTGGAAGAATGTATTAAGCATAAAAGTTTTGTTTTCTTGTAAACTACTTTTTCTCTACTAACTTTATGACCTCTAGTTATTTTTCCTACCATACTTCAAGGTTCCTAATGATAAACCTGTGTTAATTTTTATGCTACTTTCGTATTAATATTCCTCATTATATGCTAGAACCAAGGTGGGTAGATAACATTGTCTTATCCAGACATTCATGCCGCGCAGTTGTCAGTACCTATACGGTAATAGCCTTAATACATCGCTTTATGAGGGTAGAATTGTGGATGCAGTCTTTACCAAACTGTACTGCAGACATTGTTGTGAGCCAATGTTTGAAACCCTCTAGACCAGTCGTAATCAACCTGGTACCTAGCGCCCACAACTGGGCATTCCAGATTTTATGCTGGGCGATAGGTGATATAGGTTTTAAAAACATTTTCATTAGTTTTCACTGAATATTGACATAAAGTATTTGGTACGTAATTATCGACATATGTTTTAACTTGCAGTAACTTTGTTTTATAAATTTCATAATGCTTGGTTCCACTTCATAAGTCACAATTTTATGGAACCGGTGGATGGTTAGAAAATTTTACTAGTCTCAGAGGTACAAAAGTGGGCGATAGGTAAAAAAGGTCGACTAACCCCACTCTAGACCGTACTAGACTACATAAGGCTTCAAATGAGATCGGACTGACTGCTAAATGACGATACGGCCTGGCTCTGCTTCCATGTGATCCGCATTTGAAATGGGCATTATGGTCCTAGGCTATGAGATTCAGAGGCACTCAGGTCTGGACGAAGGCTACTGTGAGCTTAACTCTGCAGAGGTTTAATTATGTTCACCTGATCCCCCCGACTAATCTAATCCAGCAGGCTTGTGAATCAACGGGTCAGAAGCCCTACAGCCACGTGAAGTACTTGGGACGACCGTATTCGTACACAAGTGAAAGAAAATTAGGACTAGTGCACTGAAGGAACTTAAACAAACGTTGTAGGCTGTGGGGCAAGCCCAACTGCTGCTGTGCTCTCTGCCGTCTGCCCGAAATTCGCTCTATAAACGATTACATAGATATTGGAAACTCTACAGCTTACGTAAATTTTTCTTTAGGGACGATAAGCTGCAGTACTCTGTGACCTGAAGATAGGTTAGTAGAGTAGAATGGTGAACAGGAGTAAAATAAGATCAAACAAGCTATACTAAAATTATGAGACATGCAGCAAAAACATGAGGATCAATCTGACTAACAATCAGGTGATATATTTTTGAAAGAGAAAAAGAGGAGGGAAAAAATTACATAATATATGTTTTATTGTAAACAAGACGAAAAACGAATTTGGGGATCCTGACATGGACTGTGCGGCTGGTCCCGGCGGAGGTTCGAGTCCTCCCTCGGGCATCGGTGTGTGTGTTCGTCCTTAGGATAATTTAGGTTAAGTAGTGTGTAAGCTTAGGAACTGATGACCTTAGCAGTTAAGTCCCATAAGATTTCACACAAATTTGAACATTTCTTGGAGATCCTGAAGAAATCTCGAATAGGGAGCAGGTCATGTATTTAAACTACTCAAGTCAATGCACCAATGTGTTCCGTGTCCAGATGAATACGAAGAGTCACATGAACTGATAAATGAAAGCAATTCTTAGTAGAAGGTGGTAACGGGAAATTTCAGTTGGACAGTTTAGCTATGATACTAAAAATGATAGGACTAAAATCATTACATTTTACCGAGATAAGCAACATATTTGTCCTTGATTTACAATTTCATACAAAAGCCAACAGAAAATGAACTTGGGAAGGACTAACTAGAAGGTTAAATTGTGTACACATTTTCAAGCAAGGAAATAATACGGGACTTGTGACCTTAAGTAACTTCAGAATTTTAAATGATAGTAAACTTGTAAGAACGAGAGTAAAAATGTACTCGAAGCTGAAAGGAAACAAACTCATCAGAAATCAAATAAAAAATGTACATAGTGAGATTTTATTTAAGAACAGTGAGGTATAGCAGTTTAAATAGGCTAAGTACTAAATTGAGCATACAAAACTGATTACACAGATACAAACTTCTCGGAAACGGTTTTGCACCATACACAAGTTGTCTTCTTTTTTGGGAAACCTCTGAATAGACTTTTGATGACAGGAAGTCACTGCTTATAGCCACCCGTGTAATGGACGTGAAAGTAAACCGGCAGTCACAATGCAGTTCAGTAGCGTGAGCGGAACAGTGCGGCTCATGGACACCACTCAGTCTGTCAACGTGCAACGAACGGTCAGTTTGAGTTTAGACCGTAAGCACGTTGTCACTTCTAATACGTGTCCACGCCGACCGCGCTCCGCTAAACCATTAAGTGAGGACGTACATGAAATTATTTATATAAATGATATGCCTTCTAGTATTACAGGTGATTCAAAAATATTTCTGATTGCTGATGACACCAGCTTGGTAGTGAAGGATCTTGTGTGTAATATTGAAACATTATCAAATAATGTAGTTCATGAAATAAGTTCGTGGCTTGTGGAAAATAATTTGATGCTAAATCACAGTAAGACTCAGTTTTTACAGTTTCTAACTCACAATTCAACAAGAACTGATATTTTAATCAGACAGAATGGGCATGTTATAAGCGAGACGGAACAGTTCAAGTTCCTAGGCGTACGGATAGATAGTAAGCTGTTGTGGAAAGCCCATGTTCAGGATCTTGTTCAGAAACTAAATGCCGCTTTATTTACCATTAGAACAGTATCTGAAATAAGTGACATTTCAACACGAAAAGTAGTCTACTTCGCATATTTTCATACGCTTATGTCATATGGTATTATTTTTTGGGGTAATTCTTCTGATTCAAAAAGGGTATTTTTGGCTCAAAAACGGACTGTTCGAGCTATGTGTGGTGTAAGTTCGAAAACCTCTTGTCGACCCCTATTCAATAGTCTGGGAATTTTGACATTGCCCTCACAATATATATTTTCTTTAATGTAGTTTGTTGTTAGCAATATTAGCTTATTCCCAAGAGTTAGCAGATTTCACTCAGTTAATACTAGGCAGAAATCAAATCTGCATGTGGAATGCACTTCCTTGACTCTTGTGCAGAAAGGAGTGCAGTATTCTGCTGCATCCATTTTCAATAAGCTACCACAAGAACTCAAAAATCTTAGCAGTAGCCCAAACGCTTTTAAGTCTAAACTGAAGAGTTTCCTCATGGCTCACTCCTATTCTGTCGAGGAGCTCCTGGAAGAGCTAAAAATTAAGCAAATTCCAGTGTTACATTCTTGATTTTCTTTATTTAAACTAACGACGTGTCGCCTGAATATGTTTCTTATATTTAATTTTATCTGTTTCTACAATCTACAACTGAATGTTTCTTATATTTCATTTTATCAGTTTCTACAATCGTGTTATAATTTCATGTATTGACTCGTTCCATGACCATGATGACTTCTCCTTAATGTGGTCCCACGGAACAATAAATAAATAAATAAATAAATAATTGAACTAAAATGTCAATTTTCAATTTATTTTTTATTTACTAGTAGAACTCATGGACAATAAGACGCCAGTTTCATGATGGAATTGCGTCCACGTTAAATATGTGACACAACCTTCCTGCCACGCCCACTTTTTGATGCAACACTTCAGTACTTGCTCGGAGAACAACGATTCCCGGGATTACTTTCAAGCAAACTTGCACATTATGTATCTAAAAAGTTATGATATATACTCTCTGCTTTTATAGATCATCTGTGACTGTTCCGTAACTTAGAAACAATAACAAATCATTCTTGATTTGCCTTGTATACTGACGGATATTTACGCAAGTCCTTCAGTAACATCACGGTTTTGTAATAATAGGAACGTAGGGAGCATGGAGTTGCTTGGAGGAATGGGCTTTAAGGCAGGAAATTTGACTCACATCATGAGAAAATTACATTTACAGCGCCTCTCTGCAGCTGAAAAGTCATTTGAAAACCTGGCAATTGAAAGAAGGCAGAAAACAAGAAATAAGAAGAGAAGCCTAGAAGGGAATGAGGAACCTGAGTACAAGACCGGGGCCTTCTGAAGAGATGACAAGAGAAAACCCTTCTGAAGAGGGTGTAAGTAGGCTGTTTATGTTTTCTTACTGGCAACGTTACGTAGCGCTCTGTATGAAAATCACTGGCTGTGCTGTGTGCAGTCTGTGGCTAGTTTGCATTGTTGTCTGCCATTGTAGTATGGGGCAGCGGCAGCTGGATGTGAACAGCGCGTAGCGTTGTGCAGTTGGAGGTGAGCCGCCAGCAGTGGTGGATGTGGGGAGCGAAATGGCGGAGTTTGGAAATTTATAAGACTGGATGTCATGAACTGCTATGTATATTATGATTTTTCAACACTATTAAGGTAAATACATTGTTTGTTCTCTATTAAAATCTTTCATTTGCTAACTATGTATATCAGTAGTTAGTGCCTTCCGTAGTTTGAATCTTTTATTTAGCTGGCAGTAGTGGCGCTCGCTGTATTGCAGTAGTTCGAGTAACGAAGAATTTTGTGAGGTAAGTGATTTGTGAAAGGTATAGGTTAATGTTAGTCTGGGCCATTCTGTTGTAGGGATTATTGAAAGTCAGATTGCGTTGCGCTAAAAAAATATTGTGTGTCAGCATAAGCACAATCTTGTATAATTTTTCAAAGGGGACGTTTCAAGGGGACAAGAGAAAACCTTATGCTGAACTTTAAATTGTATTTCCTGAAAATAATATTTTTTAAAGTTTATGTACATTTTTCTCTGAACTTACGAAGGCTACAATTATGAAATTTTGTACACTTCTGTCTACCCCATGTGATCAAAAATATCCGGACACCTGGATGAAAATAACTTACAAGTTCGTGGCGCCCTACATCAGAATTCAATGCTGGAATTCAATATGCTGTTGGCCTTGATGACAGCTTCCACTCTCGCAGGCATACGTTCGATCAGATGTTGGAAGGTTTCTTGGGGAAGCGTCCATTCTTCACGGACTGGTGCACTGAAGAGAGGTATTGATTTCGGTCGGTGAGGCCTGGCACGAAGCCCGCGTTCCAAAACATCCCAAAGGTGTTCTATGGAATTCAGGTCAGGACTCTATGCAGGCCAGTCCATTACAGAGATGTTACTGTCATGTAACCACTCCGCCGCAGGCCGTGTATTATGAACACGTGCTCGATCGTGTTGAAAGATGAAATCGCCATCCCCGAACTGCTCTTCAACAGTGGGAAGCAAGAAGGTGCTTAAAACATCAATGTAGGCCTGTGCTGTGATAGTGCCACGCAAAACAACAAGGGGTGCAAGCCCCCTCCACGAAAAACGCGACCACACCATAACACCACAGCCTCCGAATTTTATTGTTGGCACTACACAAGCTAGAAGATGAAGTTCACCGGGCATTCGCCATACCCACACCCTGCCATCGGATCGCCACATTGTGTACCATGATACGTCATTCCATACAATGTTTTCCCACTGTTAAATCGTCCAATGTTTACACTCCTTACACCAAGCGAGGCGTCGTTTGGCATTTACCGGCGTGAGGTGTGGCTTATGAGCAGCCGCTCGACCACGAAATCCAAATTTCCTCACCTCCCGCCTAACTGTCATATTACTGGCAGTGGATCCTGATGCAGTATGGAATTCCTGTGTGATGGTCTGGATAGATGTCTGCCTATTACACATTACGACCCTCTTCAACTGTCGGCGGTCTCCGTCAGTCAACGAAAAGACAAATCAGCCTGTACGCTTTTGTGCTGTACGTGTCCCTTCACGTTTCCACTTCACTATCACATCGGAAACTGTGGACCTAAGGATGTTTAGGAGTGTGGAAACCTCGCGTACAGACGTATGACACAAGTTACTCCCCGTCACCTGTCCACGTTCGAATGGTGCGTGAAGAATGGGGAAGGAAACATCTGGAATGGCGTCGAACTCTCTTCACAGACGAGTGCAGAACATATCTGACGTGTGACAATCGTCGTGTAGGAATGTGGAGGTGACCAGGTACCAATGTAAGTCTCAGACAAGTGCTCCCACAATCCAAGCAAGCGGAAAGGCCAGTCACGTTACGGGGCCGTATCATGTGCCGATGCGTCTCATCGCTACTTGTATCATTTGAGGCCTTATAGTATGGGAACAGGACCCTGCAACATATTTTCCAGCCCTACAATCAATATCTTCTCCAAATTTTTCCATGGTTTATAGCCGCAAGAAATTCGCATCGCTGTTGCTCCTGCATAATTCGTAATGTCATCTGCCAACCTTATGTTAAGACGACGCCTCGACTTTTTTCCTGGATGTTGCAATTCAGTAAAGCACTGCACTGGACCGTCCATAAACCATTTACTTACCAATATATTCTTCTCAGCTTCATTTTATTTTCATTACTGTCAAAATTATCCCTGTCCACTCCAGTTCCCTGATCCATTTGCTGATTTCCTCTCTCGTATAATAATTCTCAAGAAGCGTCTCTCTATTGATACTAGTTTACACTATTTTCGATTAATATCCATTTTCACAGCAAAAAGTTGGAACTGATTAATAAACGTAGATAGTGAACATTAGTTTTCAAAATACGTTTTAAAAATACTCTTTTTAATTTGCCAAAATCGCTCCATGTCTTTTTACTCATCTGTTTATTTTCATATTGCCAATACAGTCGTTGTCTTGTGCTGTCCTTAGTACAAAAACTTATCAGTTGCTTCTATAACTTCACTGTTAATTTTTAAATTTTTCCTTTAGATGTACTGATTGTTATATATTATTTTACTATTCTCGTAATTAATTTACAGGCGCACTTTCAAACATGCTCTACTAAGCACTCTACTAAGCTTTTCTATTACATGTTGAAGTCAATCTGCACCATAGGCGCCGGCCGCGGTGGACGAGCGGTTCTAGGCGCTTCAGTCCGGAACCGCGCGCCTGCTACGGTCGCAGGTTCGAATCCAGCCTCGGGCATGGATGTGTGTGATGTCCTTAGGTTAGTTAGGTTTAAGTAGTTCTAAGTCTAGGGGACTAATGACCTCAGATGTTAAGTCCCATAGTGCTTGGAGCCATTTGATTTTGCACCATAGGCAATCAGTACAATCGCATCCGAAACGTATATAGTTCGATGTACAGCGTGTTTTAAAAAGAATGACCTCATTTTGGACGGTAGTAACTACGAAACATCGGACATGCCGGCAAGGAAATGTGCGTTGTTTGATGGGGCGAGGCACAAAATTTCAGAATATCGCCGTTAAATGTCACTCAAAACGTCTTCTCAGTTTGCAGTCAGTCAGAAGTAAGATGGCATCCGCTCAACAGAAGGCGTTTTGTTTGCTGTAGTTTGCAAATAGGTGAGGCAATGATTTTAGTCCAGCGTGCTTTTCGTCAGTGTTTTAGCACTGATCCGCCTGCACTGAAAAACATTCGCCGTTGGTATCGGAAAGGTCGACCTCGCTCTTCTGATGAGATGGTGGAAAGAATTCGGAAAACATTTGAGTGGAGTCCACGAAAGTCTGCTCGCTGCGACTCCCATGACTTCATTTTCCACCATACTGGCACAACAATGTACGTCGGCTTCTCAACGACACTCTGCCTCACCGCTGGACAGGCAACACGGGACTCCGAGACAGTGCCCTGCATTTTTGGCCTCCAAGATAACCAAACATGACTGCAAGCGGTTTTTTCTTGCGGTAATATGTGAAGGGAAGTGTGTTCACCTCTCCTTTACATTGTGACACAGAAGATATGAATAACAGAATAACAGCCGCCATAACTTCTGCAAAAGCAGATACATAGGCTAAAGGTTATGGCGAATTTAGCCATCGTCTAGATGTTGTTCGTCCTGTTGCCGGAGCAAACGCAGAGCATTTGTAATGTCAAGCTACAGCTTTAAAATTTCGTGAGTGTTTTGCAATTTATCCCGTTTGTAGTACGTTTTTATCAATAAATATGGAGTTCTGAAATCAAGTCACTCTTTTTGAAACACCCGATAAATTGCATTAACCAGCATCCGTTCTTCTTTTTCCTAGTTTATGAATATGAAAACAGCCTCAAAGGATGCTCAGTTGACTCTAGTAATCAGAAACCGCCTTTGTTTCCTATTACAATTATAAACTTCTCACTACCTTGATGAAGTCAAATGGAAGCTTTGGCATTATATTTATTCTGTTTCTCAATAGTTATGAACAAAGGTGATTATTGAAATTGCTAAACTTTCGCGGAAATCTATTAATCCCAAAGAAATCGTAGCTCGCACTCATACTCAATTCTAGTATTTCGTTCAAGACTTTCAAGTGCTTTACCCACTTGCTCCATCACTTCTAAATCTACCTTATTCCCTTGCGTGGATAAAATCCAACGGTTTTTTTTTTTCAGTTGGTGAGAAATTTAGAGAATATATTGTACGTTCCTAAGAAATACTGTTAGCTATATAGTTTTTTATGTCTTGTCTGTTTCCGTTCACGTTAAGTATAACAATTAGAACATTATCCTAGATTTTGGGAATTTTCGACCTCTTTGGACATCATGCAACTAGGTCTTAAAGTTTCGTCTGTACTACATTTCCTCTAGCTTAATTCAACTGGTACAACATCGTCTCTATGCGCCTTTCCTTTCTTCATACCTCAGTACATATACGGAATTCATCTATCATTTTCGTATTTATTCTTTTGTCGTGGTATGCAAGATACGTTTGAAGACTTACCTTGTATTTCAAATCCTATCAAAAATTTCTGCTTTGGAGGATCCCCTAATACCCTTCCCCTTCCCTTAGATGAAGATATTATATCGCAAAACGGAACTGTATATAAATAACATTGGGCTATTGGCCTACATGAAGCCAAAGGGCCATAACGTTTTTCTCACTGATTTAGCTTTGTTGGATTCAGAAACTACTACTTCTGATTCCGTTGCTGTGTGAGAGCTGTAACTAGTGGTGTGTGGGAGACTCATCATGTAACATCAGGTGACTGTGTACAGTCGTGATCAAAAGTATCCGAACGACCTGAATTGCATTTCGCCTGATTCGCGTGCAACCCGCATAACGCAGCTGTCTAGCAGATCCTCTAATCGCTCCTTGGTACAGTCGTTTGACTATTGAAAATGGGTCCAACAAGTCACCACTAGAAACCTCTGCTCTGTATCGCAATAACTCAAGATATAAGTAATACCACGATACTACAAATATCAGGAAACACCTTATCGCAGATAAGACTGTCCTTAAGGCTTGTAAGCTCACATTTATTACAATAAATGACATACCTGAAATGTTACCACGCACATTATTACGTCAGATAGGTAATGCACGTAGTACGTTCGTCATATTCATGATTTCCTCTTCAATGTAACAAACCGAACTTATTATTTAACACAAAATGACATTAAAAATTTAAGTTATTCACGAGCAGCTAGTTGAGAATATGTATGAAATTCAAGTGACACGACGGACCGTCTCGTTCTGCATATGGATACAAACCCAGGTCATGCAGACTAAGCAAGGATTTCGTGACTACGGAAACTAACAGTCATTCCTGATTAGGCATACAGAGAGTGATACACCTCGATTTTAGACAGTGTAAGTTAGCAAATATCAACTTTAAATTACATAAAGCAAACATTGTTAACGGACGCGAATTCCTACCCAGCATCTATTGTCCCTGTTAACGAACTACGAGAGATGTTAAATATTGCTTCTTCACAACTAACTTACTTGAAATGCCGTGAGGTAAAGCTTTGTGTTGGACAGGGATTCGAGCCCAGAACCTAATCGGATTGATATAGAAGCACAATCAACTGTGACATATCGGATTTTCTCGGCACTAGCTAGATGTTTTAATTGAAATGACGAGACGAAACATTAAGTTTTTCCTTCCCAGGACTCCAACCCGGCACCTATCGCTGTTATATTCTAGAGAAAACGAACGTTAAATATGGGTTTGTTGGACCAGCAGCGACATGCGAGCATGTTTGAACTAGAAATAATACGACAAAGAGTTCAGTGCTGACTGGGAATAGAGGCCCACACAAAGAGACGTCAGCTACCGAAGTTTTCTCCACCAGCAGCTCGGAATAACATCTTGGACTTCCACTGATCTCGCAAATAGTTCTGTGTCACACTGGGAGTCCAAAACGTCACATATCGAAAGTGTTGACAACGAATGAAAATTCATTAAAAATCAAAATTATTATCCACCAGCAGATAGGTGTTCTCATGCCAGATCTTGATAATACATAATGAAATCTTTAGTGCCGGGCCAGGATTCGAACTCATTCACGCGCAATATGTGGAGATGTTGAGGAATCTGCAGTTTTGAACAAACAAATTGTAGCTGAGATGTATTGTCACGAAGGGATCAATTTCCGCGTTAAGGGCGGTCTGAGTTGCATTCCCAGTTCAGAACTAATTTTATCGACATACAGAAGCTCAGATAAAAGATGGAAAGTGTCCTGTGAGCCTACATAGCGTTTGTTTCGTCACTAGAAATAAATAACTAGTATAAGAAAGGTTACTGGTGATAAGAGTTTCTACGTGTCGCCACTCCAGACTTTATTCTGGTTCAACCTAACGTCTACGTGTTGGAGAACGAATATCATTTTTAATGTGAATTTCAGACCACAATGCCATTATATCTTCTTCACTTGGTGTAGCCAGAAGAGAATGGAATCTGTCTCTCCCTATCTAAAATCATTAACAGAAGTTGGAATCGAAACCACACTATAGATATATGAGCCTATCATCAGTTCAACAGACCACCAAACACTCTTGTCTATCGCTCATTTTTTTATCGTAACGCCGTTGCGTGACACTGGTTGAGAATTCTGACACACAGGCTCCCTGTAGTAATTTGTGGCATCTTCAGTAAATTCATTTACTTGATTGACCGAATCACCATGAACTAGCTGCCTCGGCCACCCAGTGCATACATTCGACTCTATTTTGTAATCACCGAAATAAAATCACGTAACTGCCACCTACCCAGAACTGCCAACAGCGTAGGATGCAGAAATTTAAATTGGAAGTGTTCCTTTCCACTTGAGCTACTCTATTGCGCTATTTGTTTGTTGAAAACGTCCTGCAGTGCAAAAGAAAAGGTATAACTGTTTGTCTCTCATAAGTATAGACCCGGCCATACGCAATATCTCACAGCGCTGTGGAATGCAGAAGTTCTCGAGGAATTGTTTTTGAGTTCTGGAGTTCTAGTAGCTATGTGCCAGCTAGTAGCGTAATGGTAAGTGTCGTGACCCGTAGATAAGATGTCGCGGGTTCGAGTACATTCATTGCTACATTTTTTAAAAAGCAATTCTGTCTGCTGAAGTTATCAACGTAATGGAACATAACTCCCTTCACTTCGCAACCCAAAATAGTCGCATGTGGAAAAAGGGCTAACTTCAGCGACATTTTGTTCTTTTCAGATTTAATAGACAACCAGGCAGCAGATGCATATCGAAACTTTGGTATTATGTATGGGGAGAGCGCATCGTGCCAAAATACGTCGGAAAAGTATTTTCTACATTAGCTGTCGTCTGGTAGTGGCTTTTTATTCTTCTTCAAACCTTGTTCGACAGCTTTAACGCAGAACAAGTTTTCGACATGCATGTAATCAACAAACTGCATGTGCATTGTCAGACCGTTATAGGTTACATCAGAGAATTCGCATATATCGTTGATGATTAATTTCTCTCTCATGTTTACTATTGTTTTAACAACACTAAAGGAAACCTTACGAAAATTGTGAACTGTATTATCAGAAATGAAATAAAACAACCCACGATAACCTTATGACGAAAGTCTGTTTTAATAAAACTGAGTATCTGTACACAAGCGTGCCTCTATCGTCACGAATTAGTAAAATGCTACTCAAATTTTGACTGGGTCTGTGTTTAATTGGTATGCTGTGCCATACTCAAGAGGTATGCAAATGTGGCATTTCATAAATAAAGTTATGTATTCCTAGAAACCCAAAATTTGCTTGTCAGCAGCGGAAAGAGGCGTTACCTATTGTGCAGCATTGTAAGTTTTTCACCATTGCACTATGAGCCGAAGGTATTTTCTTGCGATTTCCTTATCGATGTTTGACATGGCTGCTTGTAGCTCTTTCACCGAAGGGATAAAAACGCTACAGTCAGTGAGACTGGAACTGCGAACCATAATACACGCTTTTCCACAGGTCAGCACGTTACCACAGAGCTGGAGAAGATGTATGTGTCTTACCTTCCTCTTACGAGATCAGTAGCGGCTATAACTCGTAAACCGCTATTTAAAGGACGAGATTAGTTGCGATTTCCACGTGCAACGACTTTCCTGGGCTGAAAACTGAAAATTTACAATCTTTTGTTACACCTCAAGCGATAATAACTTGGATTATTCAATGGAAATGACAGGTAAAATCAAGTGAACTTTGAGGCTTAATTCCACGCGCACCAGGAAGTAACTCGTCGATCACAGAGTTGCCAAACATACGTTGCCTTGTTGCCAAATCTCAGTTACAGTACCAGCAGGAAGAAGACGAACCGATGTGATCCTACAGCGGGCTGGGGAGTGACCATAGCTGGTGTCTCCAAGACGCGGCTGCTACGACCTGGAATACATAATGCGTCTGATTCGCATTTCTGTAACTAGCTTTAGGGACTGGAGCGTAGTTACTAATAATACTCAGAACTGACTGCAAACTAAGCATCATAAATCAGTAACTCTCATAGTTGTTTTTATATTTCTTTCGTAAGTGTACTCAAAACTAAGAAACTCATTCGCTGACGTTTCGGTGCCTCGCCGATAGTCGAGCACAACAAACAAATAAAAGTAAAAAAAGAATATGTGTGTGTGTGTGTGTGTGTGTGTGAGAGAGAGAGAGAGAGAGAGAGAGAGAGAGAGAGAGAGAGAGAGTAAAAAATTGTTGTAAGGAAATTGAGTCATGGTATGTAAAGAAATATTTCATTAAAATGACACGTTCCACATCATTACGTAATATCGTATTTATGATCTATGAAATGATATAATGTAATCTAATCTACTCTAATCATATCATATTGATGACTAGCCAGAGTCATGAATTACCGAAATTTTTGCAATACCAGTAACCAAATCTAAACCTGAAAATAAAAGACGACAATTTTTGTAATAAACCGGAACTTATATCAAGACCCTTTTGTCCCTGTTAACTAACCACGAAAGATGTCTGATATACCTCAATTCTGAAGTAACAAAGTGTGCATGCATTTAAAGATAAAGTGCATGATGTGACGTTCTGTGACGGAGATACGAACCCAACACGTAATCGGATTGTTAACTAAGCAAAATCAAATGTTACGTTTCGGTTTTTCTTATCAGCTGCTAGGTGTGTGAATCAAAAATAAGGATACAAACTTTTGTGACTAAGCGACAATCGAACTGCACACCTACGGTGCATCCACGAATATAGCTTAAGTATCAGTTGCTTACTCACCAACCATTAGATAGATGTGTGCGTGTTTGACCAGAAATAACGACACCTGTTGCGGTTGTTGGCAACACATGAACAGACATTAAAAATGCACGTCAATTTTCACTAGCAGGCCAGTGTGCACGTGATAGGGCTTGAAATGAAATTGTGAATATTTTTGTACTGGATCAGGATTCGGACCCACATACTTACCTTTGGAGGAGACCTAGAGAAGATTGCAGTCTTGGGAAAAGGAACGAAATGATTGAACTATACTGTTCCGAGAGATTCAGATCCTCGAAAGAGGAGATACGAATTCGAATCACAGTCCAGCACCAAATTTTTCAACGTCTCTAGTTCAATAAGTACAAGTAAAATAAGAGCCCTGTTCCTTTAAATGGCTATCGTTTCATTAAATAAAATAAACTTTTCTAGTGTAAGTAAGTTTACTGGCGGCTGTATTTCTGTTTACCATGACTTCCGCTATGTCATTTCCCAACGTAAACCGGCTCTGCCCAGTTGGTAATGAAGGAACGTGATGTTTAATGCGGATTCTGGATTATAACGTCTTTCTCTTGAGCTTACCAGAGGTAAAGTAAATCTGCTTGTGCCTCTTAAAAGTAAATGCCTGAACCCACGCATTGCACCTGTGATAGTTCGTTCCACCAGACCATTGTGGCCACATTTCCCAGCCCCAGGAATGTGCTGTAACGGATGATGTGCTTAGCTTACAAAATTAGTCACGGTGGAAAAAACGCGAGCCTATTAAATGGTTAAGTAGAAGCAGGCTTCTGACGCGGAGATTATGCTATTCTCATGTCAGCAGGATGTAAGGACTCTTCTAGCCATCATAGGCTCGATGTGAAGCCATTTTGGAATTTTCGCAAATTCAGCAAATTTCTTAGTTCGAGAAAATCCACTGGGAAGTGTGAAGTTACCGGTCAATTCGATTATTACCGTCATTATTACCATCATTTTCTTCATACCGCTGCTGGAACACTGTACTTGAAGATCATTTGATGGCTTTTGGTCACCATAGAAGTAGTTTCCCAAGAACAGGTTCTTTCCCTGTCTACGGAATCTTTTTCATGTTAATATAAAACATCAGGAATTACTCGTAGATTACATTAAAACTAAAGTAATTGATGAAGACGTTACTTGATAACAAAAACGCGCTGCCTTTCTTCATTTACTTTCGCCTAGAAATGGCTATCGAGTACTGACAAACCAAAAGGCAAGAGATCTTACTGCCTTCCGGTATACGTTGCTGTCAGTTCTGCCACATGATTTGGTCGACATGACCTGTTTCAAGTTGTGTATGACAGACAATGTTTTAGATAATCAATTGTTTTCCTTTGCAATAAACAGAAAGATTTTCATTCTAAGCTATCCAAGTACAAAATTTTCGCAATATTAGTTCAAATTTAATATTCGCTTCTATAATCTAGGAAAGTATTTCACAGTTGAAAAACCCGCATCCGACTCATTGTACTTACACTTAGCCGCTGACCATAAATTCTAGCTCAGTGTGACACCAGATTAAGTAACCTAATTTAGCGAAGACTGTTTGCCAGTGCTCTTTCTCACCGGAAAATTCGCAATTCACTCATTTGGCTCCATAAGTACACTGTAACAGTAATTTCTGTGTGTATTCAATGCATACGGATTGTAGAATTTAGTGGTGCTCTCTCTTTCACTTCTGTGTACAATATGCCTGACCTAAACGGGCCCTTTATCATTACAGGCCCTGGGCAGTGCAACATCATACTGACAACAGTAATGTGCTTATACTGACAACCTGACTTCTGTGAAATTTGTCAGTAAACTTTTTGACTTCCAACCAGCGAAATGTGGCAGAGTACGGCCGGTAAACGATTCACAAACGACGATGTAGTGCCGTTAAGACGATTTCTTTAAACATTGTCGTAGCTGAAGGAATTTAGTTTCGTCTTAAATCGTCTCAAGCAACGTTCACAGATATCTCAAATAGAAAAATCTCTTTATCCAGGTACAAAGGTTGTAAAACAAAGTTCACACCCCTTGTGTCAGGTTGATCTTTTCGTCTGATAGCGCTGCATAAGTATTTTATCTAAGAGGTATCACAAGTAGTGTTCCTGTAGCTCTGGGAATCATTGGTTGTAATCGAGTTTAACACCAATGGGTACTGTACTGCTAAATATTCAAAATGATTATCAACCTAAGTCTGAGTTCATCCGCAAACTGAGGCGAATTTATAATATTGAAGCTAGACTGTGTATCCTTGTCTTCCTTCAGTGGGCATTGGAAGGCGTTTACACACACGTATACAATACTATGAATACTTCGAACGCTATAGTTAACCTTGCTGTCATTAACTACTTTTTTTTAATTCTTCTGCCTCTTCAGCGTGCAATATGTGTTGTAGATACAGTCTTAGAGCAAAATTTAACGGCCTCGTCGTTCACGTATGGTGGACAATACAGTCGTGCTCCTCTCAGAATCCTATGTCCGGCTATATGCTCGACCTGGCAACTTTGTAGACTGCGGCACTTTCCAGAGGAAGTCTTGACTTCAGTCTTAGTACATTATTCTTGACTACGACTGTAGTCTTGAGGTAAAACGCGAGACTAGGTAATATGGCGTCTGGCGATCGAAAGCACACATCGCCAAAATTATTATCGCCCCTTTCCTCTCGGTGCTGAAGCTATGAGTGTAATTCAAGTGAATCTACAATATATTTCGCCTTCTGCCACACTGGTAATAATAGTTTGGTTCAACAATGTTTTAGCGAAAGATTTCTTTGTCGACCATCTGCCTCTGAACACCGCATGTGTCTGAGTCCTTTGGGACTCGTTGACTGCCTACCGGCGGGGGTTGAGGCACTGCCTTGTCTCGCCTTCTGCCGACAACGTCTGCTCCACTCCGCATCTCGACCATGTAAACTGCTTTAATGTTGTTGAGTGGTGACCCATAAAATCTGTCTACAATTTGTGTTTCACTCTTGATAGCAAACGAGGCACAAAACGGTTTTTATTTGATGATTATTTTATTACACTAGAATGCAATACATCAATGTGGCACAGAATTAATGTCATTGTTTCTGATCCAGTGCTCTATAATTAAAACATCACATTCTGTTCTTTTTCCTTTCACAGGAGATTCTTCAAATAATTTATTTGTCTCATGGATTCATATGTGTTAGTCAAGGCACAGAGTGTAAATGAAATGTAATGTGTTTGATTTCTTTCTTTGATTCTCTATGGTAAATAGATGCAAAAGATTGTGTCAATACCTATCAGAACCTGCTCTATAGCTACTCAGGCAAATTGCTTGTTTTGAGGTCGATACATTAATTAATGGAGAAGTGAACGCTGTTCACATGTGATATTTAAAATATTCAGTTGGATTTAAGGCGGCAAAATTGCCCATATTTGAAGCTACCCAGAGAAAAAGTAAGTTGCTAGAGCCACTCTTAGCAAATGTCTGCATGGAGTTCCTAATTGCTACTGTGGAAATTTAGCATAGAGGCCCTATAGTAATCAAGAGGTTCATTCCCTTCATACTTATCGCCCTGGCATGTGAGTCTTAATGAAGAACAATATTGAAAATCGTATCGCTGATGATTGATTCGAATTTCTTCAGACACGCTGGTATTGTGAAGCAGCTTGGCAGTCAGAAAGCCAAGATCTATGACCGTTAACACAACTTACTGAATCGAGTTACCGAGAAGATTTAATGTGTAAAGGTTTTCTTGCGATTTCGAAACAGAATTTTTTCTGGAAATTCAAAGCTCCATAAAAATATATCAGAAAAAAAAAGCTCGCCCACTGCTGCCTGTGCGCCACTCTCATCAGCCTCATAACGCATCGTGAAAGATAACAAAAGTTGTCACTTATGTGGAACAACTTTCAGGAAACATTCCTCACACACAAAGAAAGAAAATATGTTATGTGGACATGTGTCCGGAAACGCTTACTTTCCATGTTAGGCTCATTTTATTCCTTCTCTTCAAATCGCATTAATCCTGGAATGGAAACTCACAGCAACAGATCGTACCAGCGTGACTTCAAACACTTTGTTACAGGAAATGTTCAAAATGTTCTCCATTAGCGAGGATACATGCATCCACCCTCCGTCGCATGGAATCCCTGATGCGCTGATGCAGCCCTGGAGCATGGCGTATTGTATCACAGCCGTCCACAGTACGAGCACGAAGAGTCTCTACAATTGGTACCGGGGTTGCGTAGACAAGAGCTTTCAAATGCCCCCATATATAAAAGTCAAGAGGGTTGAGGTCAGGAGCGTGGAAGCCATGGAATTGGTCCGCCTCTACCAATCCATCGGTCACCGAATCTGTTGTTGAGAAGCGTACGAACACTTCGACTGAAATGTGCAGGAGCTCCATCTTGCATGAACCACATGTTGTGTCGTACTTGTAAAGGCACATGTTCTAGCAGCACAGGTAGAGTATCCTGCATGAAATCATGATAACGTGCTCCATTGAGCGTAGGTGGAAGAACATGGAACCCAATCAAGACATCAACAACAATGCCTGCCCAAACTTTCACAGAAAATCTGTGTCGATGACGTGATTGCACAATTGCGTGCGGATTCTCGTCAGCCCACACATGCTGATCGTGAAAATTTACAATTTGATCACGTTGGAATGAAGCCTCATTCGTAAAGAGCACATTTGCACTGAAATGAGGATTGACACATTGTTGGATGAACCATTCGCAGAAGTGTACCCGTGGAGGCCAATCAGCTGCTGATAGTGCCTGCACGCGCTGTACATGGTACGGAAACAACTGGTTCTCCCGTAGCACTCTCCATACAGTGACGTGGTCAACGTTACCTTGTACAGCGGCAACTTCTCTGACGCTGACATTAGGGTTATCGTCAACTGCACGAAGAATTGCCTCGTCCATTGCAGGTGTCCTCGTCGTTCTAGGTCTTCCCCAGTCGCGAGTCATAGGCTGGAATGTTCCGTGCTCCCTAAGACGCCGATCAATTGCTTCGAACGTCTTCCTGTCTGGACACCTTCGTTCTGGAAATCTGTCTCGATACAAACGTACCGCGCCACGGCTATTGCCCCGTGCTAATCCATACATCAAATGGGCATCTGCCTACTCCGCATTTGTAAACATTGCACTGACTGCAAAACCACGTTCGTGATGAACACTAACCTGTTGATGCTACGTACTGATGTGCTTGATGCTAGTACTGTAGAGCAATGAGTCGCATGTCAACACAAGCACCGAAGTCAACATTACCTTCCTTCAATTGGGCCAACTGGCGGTGAATCGAGGAAGTACAGTACATACTGACGAAATTAAAATGAGCTCTAACATGGAAATTAAGCGTTTCCGGACTCATGTCCACATAAAATTTTTTCTTTATTTGTGTGTGAGGAATGTTTCCCGAAAGTTTGGCCGTACCTTTTTGTAGCACCCTGTATAGCACGAGTCATTCAAATGGAAAGGAAATATCAAGTGAATTTAGCGAGTCAATTGAGTACCATACGCGGAAGTGATTGCGGTGCCACAGTGTTGCGTAATGTTTGTGACGATGTTGCCAATTCTCAGCTGTGCTAGGAACAGCTCTGTAGAGGTACGCGAGGAGAATCCCGTGCTCATGTCATAGGAGGATATGGAGAGGAGAAGAAGGGTTTGGTTAATATGCAACGTTTTCTCCTACTACCTGTGTCAAACATTCAGGTGTAAAATCTTCCATCACGATTACAGTTTCCTACAAAATATATATGAATAAAACACCTTGTTACTTTGTGACAAAAGATTATTTCAGTACCATAGAAAGTCTTTGGAAATCACTTATGCCCACCTGTCACAAAAGTAACATAAGAAACACTTTGCACCTCGAAACCGATTACATCTATGTGCAGTCTTGTGATGTTTAAATAAATCGTCTTAACGGCACAAAATCGTGGTTTGTGAATCGTTTACCGGCCGTACTCTGCCACATTTCGCTGGTTGGAAGGCAAAAAGCTTACTGACAAATTTCACAGAAGGAAAAGGGGGACGAAATGTCTCCCACTGGAAGGTCTTGTTGTTTTATTTAAATGATTACAACATCAGGTAAAACGAACAGTCAGTTTGTCAGTATAAGCACATTACTGTTGTCAGTATGATGTTGCACTGCCCAGGGCCTGTAATGATAAAGGGGCCCGTTTAGGTCAGGCATATTGTACACAGAAGTGAAAGAGAGAGCACCACTAAATTCTACAATCCGTATGCATTGAATACACACAGAAATTACTGTTACAGTGTACTTATGGAGCCAAATGAGTGAATTGCGAATTTTCCGGTGAGAAAGAGCACTGGCAAACAGTCTTCGCTAAATTAGGTTACTTAATCTGGTGTCACACTGAGCTAGAATTTATGGTCAGCGGCTAAGTGTAAGTACAATGAGTCGGATGCGGGTTTTTCAACTGTGAAATACTTTCCTAGATTATAGAAGCGAATATTAAATTTGAACTAATATTGCGAAAATTTTGTACTTGGATAGCTTAGAATGAAAATCTTTCTGTTTATTGCAAAGGAAAACAATTGATTATCTAAAACATTGTCTGTCATACACAACTTGAAACAGGTCATGTCGACCAAATCATATGGAAGAACTGACAGCGACGTATACCGGAAGGCAGTAAGATCTCTTGCCTTTTGGTTTGGCAGTACTCGATAGCCATTTCTAGGCTCAAGTAAATGAAGAAAGGCAGCGCGTTTTTGTTATCAAGTAACGTCTTCATCAATTACTTTAGTTTTAATGTAATCTACGAGTAATTCCTGATGTTTTATATTAACATGAAAAAGATTCCGTAGACAGGGAAAGAACCTGTTCTTGGGAAACTACTTCTATGGTGACCAAAAGCCATCAAATGATCTTCAAGTACAGTGTTCCAGCAGCGGTATGAAGAAAATGATGGTAATAATGACGGTAATAATCGAATTGACCGGTAACTTCACACTTCCCAGTGGATTTTCTCGAACTAAGAAATTTGCTGAATTTGCGAAAATTCCAAAATGGCTTCACATCGAGCCTATGATGACTAGAAGAGTCCTTACATCCTGCTGACATGAGAATAGCATAATCTCCGCGTCAGAAGCCTGCTTCTACTTAACCATTTAATAGGCTCGCGTTTTTTCCACCGTGACTAATTTTGTAAGCTAAGCACATCATCCGTTACAGCACATTCCTGGGGCTGGGAAATGTGGCCACAATGGTCTGGTGGAACGAACTATCACAGGTGCAATGCGTGGGTTCAGGCATTTACTTTTAAGAGGCACAAGCAGATTTACTTTACCTCTGGTAAGCTCAAGAGAAAGACGTTATAATCCAGAATCCGCATTAAACATCACGTTCCTTCATTACCAACTGGGCAGAGCCGGTTTACGTTGGGAAATGACATAGCGGAAGTCATGGTAAACAGAAATACAGCCGCCAGTAAACTTACTTACACTAGAAAAGTTTATTTTATTTAATGAAACGATAGCCATTTAAAGGAACAGGGCTCTTATTTTACTTGTACTTATTGAACTAGAGACGTTGAAAAATTTGGTGCTGGACTGTGATTCGAATTCGTATCTCCTCTTTCGAGGATCTGAATCTCTCGGAACAGTATAGTTCAATCATTTCGTTCCTTTTCCCAAGACTGCAATCTTCTCTAGGTCTCCTCCAAAGGTAAGTATGTGGGTCCGAATCCTGATCCAGTACAAAAATATTCACAATTTCATTTCAAGCCCTATCACGTGCACACTGGCCTGCTAGTGAAAATTGACGTGCATTTTTAATGTCTGTTCATGTGTTGCCAACAACCGCAACAGGTGTCGTTATTTCTGGTCAAACACGCACACATCTATCTAATGGTTGGTGAGTAAGCAACTGATACTTAAGCTATATTCGTGGATGCACCGTAGGTGTGCAGTTCGATTGTCGCTTAGTCACAAAAGTTTGTATCCTTATTTTTGATTCACACACCTAGCAGCTGATAAGAAAAACCGAAACGTAACATTTGATTTTGCTTAGTTAACAATCCGATTACGTGTTGGGTTCGTATCTCCGTCACAGAACGTCACATCATGCACTTTATCTTTAAATGCATGCACACTTTGTTACTTCAGAATTGAGGTATATCAGACATCTTTCGTGGTTAGTTAACAGGGACAAAAGGGTCTTGATATAAGTTCCGGTTTATTACAAAAATTGTCGTCTTTTATTTTCAGGTTTAGATTTGGTTACTGGTATTGCAAAAATTTCGGTAATTCATGACTCTGGCTAGTCATCAATATGATATGATTAGAGTAGATTAGATTACATTATATCATTTCATAGATCATAAATACGATATTACGTAATGATGTGGAACGTGTCATTTTAATGAAATATTTCTTTACATACCATGACTCAATTTCCTTACAACAATTTTTTACTCTCTCTCTCTCTCTCTCTCTCTCTCTCTCTCTCACACACACACACACACACACACACACACATATTCTTTTTTTACTTTTATTTGTTTGTTGTGCTCGACTATCGGCGAGGCACCGAAACGTCAGCGAATGAGTTTCTTAGTTTTGAGTACACTTACGAAAGAAATATAAAAACAACTATAAGAGTTACTGATTTATGATGCTTAGTTTGCAGTCAGTTCTGAGTATTATTAGTAACTACGCTCCAGTCCCTAAAGCTAGTTACAGAAATGCGAATCAGACGCATTATGTATTCCAGGTCGTAGCAGCCGCGTCTTGGAGACACCAGCTATGGTCACTCCCCAGCCCGCTGTAGGATCACATCGGTTCGTCTTCTTCCTGCTGGTACTGTAACTGAGATTTGGCAACAAGGCAACGTATGTTTGGCAACTCTGTGATCGACGAGTTACTTCCTGGTGCGCGTGGAATTAAGCCTCAAAGTTCACTTGATTTTACCTGTCATTTCCATTGAATAATCCAAGTTATTATCGCTTGAGGTGTAACAAAAGATTGTAAATTTTCAGTTTTCAGCCCAGGAAAGTCGTTGCACGTGGAAATCGCAACTAATCTCGTCCTTTAAATAGCGGTTTACGAGTTATAGCCGCTACTGATCTCGTAAGAGGAAGGTAAGACACATACATCTTCTCCAGCTCTGTGGTAACGTGCTGACCTGTGGAAAAGCGTGTATTATGGTTCGCAGTTCCAGTCTCACTGACTGTAGCGTTTTTATCCCTTCGGTGAAAGAGCTACAAGCAGCCATGTCAAACATCGATAAGGAAATCGCAAGAAAATACCTTCGGCTCATAGTGCAATGGTGAAAAACTTACAATGCTGCACAATAGGTAACGCCTCTTTCCGCTGCTGACAAGCAAATTTTGGGTTTCTAGGAATACATAACTTTATTTATGAAATGCCACATTTGCATACCTCTTGAGTATGGCACAGCATACCAATTAAACACAGACCCAGTCAAAATTTGAGTAGCATTTTACTAATTCGTGACGATAGAGGCACGCTTGTGTACAGATACTCAGTTTTATTAAAACAGACTTTCGTCATAAGGTTATCGTGGGTTGTTTTATTTCATTTCTGATAATACAGTTCACAATTTTCGTAAGGTTTCCTTTAGTGTTGTTAAAACAATAGTAAACATGAGAGAGAAATTAATCATCAACGATATATGCGAATTCTCTGATGTAACCTATAACGGTCTGACAATGCACATGCAGTTTGTTGATTACATGCATGTCGAAAACTTGTTCTGCGTTAAAGCTGTCGAACAAGGTTTGAAGAAGAATAAAAAGCCACTACCAGACGACAGCTAATGTAGAAAATACTTTTCCGACGTATTTTGGCACGATGCGCTCTCCCCATACATAATACCAAAGTTTCGATATGCATCTGCTGCCTGGTTGTCTATTAAATCTGAAAAGAACAAAATGTCGCTGAAGTTAGCCCTTTTTCCACATGCGACTATTTTGGGTTGCGAAGTGAAGGGAGTTATGTTCCATTACGTTGATAACTTCAGCAGACAGAATTGCTTTTTAAAAAATGTAGCAATGAATGTACTCGAACCCGCGACATCTTATCTACGGGTCACGACACTTACCATTACGCTACTAGCTGGCACATAGCTACTAGAACTCCAGAACTCAAAAACAATTCCTCGAGAACTTCTGCATTCCACAGCGCTGTGAGATATTGCGTATGGCCGGGTCTATACTTATGAGAGACAAACAGTTATACCTTTTCTTTTGCACTGCAGGACGTTTTCAACAAACAAATAGCGCAATAGAGTAGCTCAAGTGGAAAGGAACACTTCCAATTTAAATTTCTGCATCCTACGCTGTTGGCAGTTCTGGGTAGGTGGCAGTTACGTGATTTTATTTCGGTGATTACAAAATAGAGTCGAATGTATGCACTGGGTGGCCGAGGCAGCTAGTTCATGGTGATTCGGTCAATCAAGTAAATGAATTTACTGAAGATGCCACAAATTACTACAGGGAGCCTGTGTGTCAGAATTCTCAACCAGTGTCACGCAACGGCGTTACGATAAAAAAATGAGCGATAGACAAGAGTGTTTGGTGGTCTGTTGAACTGATGATAGGCTCATATATCTATAGTGTGGTTTCGATTCCAACTTCTGTTAATGATTTTAGATAGGGAGAGACAGATTCCATTCTCTTCTGGCTACACCAAGTGAAGAAGATATAATCTTGATATCTATTATGAAGGTGAAATTCGCATCAAATCCTCTGCACTAATAACAGGAGACAATGTTAAAATCGGTTAACAGGATGAGCCAGAAAGTTGCTGAAATCCATTACGCGTGTTCAGCGAACTGTGCAGTTCGATAAGTCTGCTAAATTTCCATGAAAGAATGGAACATTTTCGTTCGCCTTCATGGTTGGTAAGCTTGATTATACGACGAATCGTATAAAGAATTTCAACAAAGTACAGAGTACAGTTCATTGTTAACAACCATCTGAATTGGTCAGTATGTCGACTGAAACTGGAAATGGAGAAAACCGTTTTGAATGCTGTCACTAAACATTTTCATTTGTAGGGTTGGACTTCCGCACCATAACTGAAGACCATTTATTTTTCGATTAATGAATTTAATAAAGACGGTCGGATAATCACCGAAGACGAAGCGCGCTCCGGTCGTCCAAATGACACCACCACACAGGAAACCACTGACAAAACCATTAGCAAGACCGCCGAATAAAAATTTGTGAGATTGCTGAGACAGTACAGATCTCAACTGAGCGACTGCATAATATCATACACGGAGAACTGGCTATGAAGAAGCTGTGTGCAAGGTGGGTGCCGCGACTACTCACAGTCAACCAAAAGCGCATCCGGCACAACATTTCAACACAATGTCTGGCGAAGTTTGATTGCAATCCCCTAGACTTTTTGCGACGATGTGTGGCTGTTGATGAAACTTGGATCAATCATTACACGCCACAGTCAAAACGGCACAAAGGCTGGAGAGAGTGCACTGAAGATGGCAACGACTATTTTGTCAGCTGATAAGGTGACGGCCACTGTTTTTTGGGATTCACAAGGAATAATCTTCTCGGATTACTTGGAAAAAGGCTGAACTGTAACTCGACCCTTTTATGTTTCATTACTGGATCGTCTGAAACTTATGTTGGCTGAAAAAAGGCCGAGGTTGGCACCCAAAAACATGTTCTTTCACCAGGGCAATGCAACATTCCACACATCAGCTCTAACAATGGTGACAGTGCGTGAACTGGGCTCTGAACTGATCTATCCTTTTCACCAGACTTAGCCCCAAGAGATTTCTTCCTTTTCATTAACTTGCAACTTTTGCTTAAAGGCAAGAAATGTCCATCAAATGAGGACGTGAGTTTCAATCACCAGTATTTTGCAGAGTTTGTCAGAACCTGTTTTTTCGGTGCGATGAAAAAGCTGTAGGGTCGCTGGACAAAGTGCATATCCCTGAAAGGAGACTATGGCGAGAAATAAGGCGAATTGTTTTCAAACAATTATTCTTGCTTTTCTCAGACTTATCAAACCACCTTCGTATACCAGTGGTAACTGAGACTTGCCGGTTTCTCTTCGTAACTTGAGACATCGAAAAAAACCTTTGTCCTAACTCGCCGTTGTAGGTTAAATATTGAACAAACTCAATTCCCGAAGACTGCTACCTACTTTCAAGTTTACCGATAGCAATTACACTACCATGCAGCCTAAGCTACTGCAGTACATGGACCAAGTCTGTAGTTGAATCAATAATAACAGTAACAATAAGAATAATGCTTCTAATCACAATATTCTCTTTCAATCATTGTTCATCCTCTGCGTCCATTGCATTGTGTTGAATCGTTCTTGATGCTGCTTCAGGAATATAAAATCAGTTGTTCGGATACCACCGAGATGGGGGAAACACGTTGTTAGATATGACTGACTTCTGCCATCACTAGGGACGTTTTACTTCTACGGATCATTGTGAGAACTTGCTTCGCTGCTGGAGAATCCATATCGCTGTGTCTTAGTTTTCGTGCACTATTCATCTTCTCCGGTGATGACTTACGACGAGTCGTCTGTCACCTTGCGTGCAATTTTTCGTTTCATATTTATATGTTGTTAGCTTTAGATACCAATAACCCGTCCTCAGTAAAAGTCATATAGTGTGCTTTTTGTCTCATATACATCTGCACGAAAGTCTACATTACACAAGGCTTGTAGACTAGCTCTCACTAGTGAAATGACAAAAAAATATGGAACGCCGTGATGAAGTAAGGAAATGAAGAAAATACATACAGGATTATCTTCGTGGCTCAACTCTTAATGATCAGAACTGAGGGGAGGAAGATGACGATACAGACATTGCTGTACTGCTGTATTGGCAGAAGGAAGTTATGGAGAAAGTCAGTGCGGGATGTAACCGCGACTCTGAGGCCTGGAGGCAGTGTTGCGTATCAAACAGGAAAGGCGCGTGCACAGCCAGAAAAAGATAAAAAGTATCGTAACAAATACTCAACAACCGCTGCGCAGCACCACTTTCGTTGAAAGGACTGACTATGACTGCTATGCCGAAGATGTATCAACGAGTGGCAGATACAGAAACATCTAGGTAGTATAGTGATTCTTCTCTGAGCCATCCTTTTTCTTCCGTAGGTCCCCTGCTACCTTGTCTTTCCATTTCAGTTTCGGACTACCTCTTGGTCAATAACAAAAGCCCAAGAGAAAAAGATGGAAGTGGCAGAAATGGGAATGTTAAGGTGGATGAGTGGGGTGACACGAAAGGATAGACTAAGGAATGAGTACATCAGGGGAACAGTGAAAGTGGGGCCCATAGGGAAGAAGATCCAAGAAAGTAGGCTAAGATGGTATGGACATGTGCGTAGAAGAGGGGATTACTACGTGGGGAGAAGAGTTGAAGACTTAGAAATTGAAGGATCAAGGAGAAGACGAAGATCGAAACTGAGATGGAAAGACAAGGTAGCAGGGGACCTACGGGAGAAAGGATGGCTCAGAGAAGAAGCACTGGAAAGGCATTTGTGGAAGAGAAGGATCCAGCAAAGCAACGCCGACCCCACATGACGTGAGAAAAGGCTGAGATGATGATAATGATAATGATAGGCTCAAGACATGAGGTCTTTTACTATGGTCCATGACAAATCGGTAACCACTATAACGGGTATAATATAGAATAATAAGCGTAAGTGCACCAGTGGTGAACGACTTCGCTGTATTTCTCTTCACCGTTGTCTATGTAACGAAGCACAGAAGGTGAAATGGACACTAAAAGCGTTCCCACATAAAGGTAGAGAGAACAGCGTAGCTGCAAATAATCGAACTGCAGAGATCTCAACACCAAACGCCAGAAAAACCACATATATTATTCTTCACGAACAGACATGCCAGGCAAAGGGTAAACGATGAGTGTCAAAAAGATGACGATAACCGTGATAGTTAAAGAAGGTAATGGTAGCAACAGTTGTAGTAGCAGTACATTTAACAACACAAACCTTAACTTACTCGTTTTAAGACAGTCATGTGAGGCATCCACGTTGTCTTTACACTTTCAAGCATGGATATCTGTTCGGTACAATTCTGACTGAACACTTGTACTGCAGTCTCCCAGACGCTACATGCGCTTCCTATGTAATTTGATGCGACTCTCCCTCCATAGGGATCACACTCATATTACGTTATTTGGTTGATTTGATGCCATTGACCATCTCTTTAGCTGTTCTTGTGCAAGTAATTATTCTCCACCAAGTAGATTTCATTTCAGGTAGGACGACTGGCCTTGAAATATTTACCCAGATTACTTACATTTTAAATTGCGAGACTTCTTTAACCTGTTGTTCCTAAGCACGCAGTAAATAGTTAATGTATTCGATTCACTGTTCTCCTTTCCGGATGAATAACATCTCTCTTAGAAATGTGGACTCTGGGATCACGGGAAGAATTATTACAGACAGGGGCTACAAAGTACAAAAGTTTCTAACAACGCTGTAGGAAATGCAGAATTCAGGTCTACGGGAAAATTGCGAAACAGAAGATTGGGTTTCAACGTCCCACAAATTTCTAGATCATCTGAGATGAAACACGTACTTGAAGTAAAGAAGGATGGCGATGGAAACTACAGTGGCCCTACCTAATAAACCATCGTGGCTTCATGTCATGTGGGAGAATCAGGAAATTATAAATCAGTATGGCGGTAAGGGGATTTGATGTCCATTTTTTCCGAAAGTAAGTCCAATCTACTACACACTGCACCATGTCACTGTGTGGCGAATACTCCTGCTCTATAAATAAAACTTCCTATACGCTGTATTCTTTACTCTGTATAGACCTAGATTTTTATTACGTTTATTTGTATCTAAGATCTCCATCACTGAGCTCTGAAAACCTGGTCTCTCACATTTAAGGTCAGCGAAGATTCTTATAGCCCAGCCGAACCGACATTTGAGAAGCAGCTGGACTGTCTGTCAAGCGCACTACTCGTAATAGCAACTTTAGACCTCACTACATTTCCATACGTTCTCTCTCTCTCTCGTCTTCCTGCAACGTGGCCCAAGTAAGTTAAAAGATTGGACATCCCTGTACTAAACCATCGTTTACTACTTCACATTTTATTCAAAGGAAGTCATAATTTATATAGTATGCATTAGGTAATTAACGTTATCAGATCTCCAATGGTATGTTTCACACCAGATAAAGTTCAAAGGATCATGTTTTATACTCTACTGCAATCGTAAATTTTATGAAGGTTTAGATATCTAGGGTTAATCTGTCTCAAGTTTGGTTTTACAATATAATAGGGGTTATCACAAAGTTTCTGTCTGAGGGCGTTGCCGCAGCGTATACGCAATGTAGGGCGACTCCGATGCAGGTATATAAGCACCGACACATAGGCAAGGGAGTGGTGTGGCATTCGCGTCATTCCGAAGTGTGTGGGGCAAATGCGGAAACGTAAACTATGGCGATATTATTACCAAATGCATCCAAAGAAGACCAACGTGCTGTTAATTTTTTCCTGGCTGCCGAAGGACAAACACTGCTATATATCGTTCAGAGAATAAAGAATGTGTATGGGGCAGCATGTCTGTCGAAAACCGCTGTTGTGGAATGGTGCACCAAATTCCGATGTGTCTGCTTCATAATAACGCAAGTCCCCATATCCCAAATCTCGTAACGCAAAAATTCCGCGAGTCGCCGATTCTGTCGGACTAGGATGTGCAGTAGACGGCTACGGACTTCTTTAAGCAGCAGAGCACTGTCTTTTTCTAAACGGGTATCTTCGTCGGTTGGATGATTGCCTCAATGCTCACGACTATTTTGTCTGACTAGAATATTGATTATGGACTGTACTGTCTTCAGACAAAAAGTTTTTGATCGAACCTCATACATCAATCTATGGTGGAAGCATGATAGTGAAAGAAATTTGCTGTATGTTATCAAAGGAAATGGAGGCACCTTGGCTTTCGCCACAGGTGATTTACAAAATTATGGGTATGGTAAATTGGCTTGAACACGAAACGAAATCAACAATTTCGCTGCGTTCATCGACTAGCCAAGACAATTTCTTACGGCTGCTTTCGAATGACTTCAGATATACGCACTAGAAACGAATGCTGGTTTTAACCCGATATTACTATTTATCTGGAAGGTATTTAGCAAGAGGCATATAACATAATGTACATTTGGAAATACATCAAGTTCCCGAGAACTTCAGCACGCATCGCAGCACAGGTAAATACGTCGCTGTTGAGAATGAATATCGAACGAGCAACGACGCGAGGGCGGAGAATGGATGGGTACATAGTCCCAATGGTTCCAGTATCGAGCGTAGGGGGTTTCTGCGAGATAACTGTCCGCACCACCAAACTTCATACTTCACACTAGACAACGAAAAGTCTCTTAACTACTCATGAGAGATGTGAATCTTCAACCAAACTGACGTTTGCGATGATCTTCAATAATTGTAGCTGCCCTAGGAGAAAGTATAAACTGCTAACAAATTAAATCGCCGTGGTATAATAATTGTTACTACCTTGAAAGCTCATACTCTCTAAATAAGGTACGAATGGACGGAATAAAAAGCAGGTAGTCACTGACATTCTTAAGAAGTTCTGTAGCGTTTCGCCAGCAATAGTGACTGGTAGGATACTTTTTATTTGTAGACGGCTCTGAATAAGTAATTCGATTGGGCCAATACGGATTGGAAGAGTTAAAAACCGTCTTAAAAGAGACGATGGAAAAATAGCTTTTGTTTCGATATAGAGACGTGTATTCATGCTACTGAAAAATACACTTCATTGCCTATGATTATGTGGGAAAATTTAAAAGGAAGCCTCAGTTGAATTTTAAAATAGTTCTACTTAGTGAGCGATTCCTTTTACTTACCTATTTTTTGCCTATTCTTAGAGCATTTATTTCCTATTCCCCCGCCTTACTACATGTCATAGTCCTTTTCCCTGTCTCATATTATTCCGGTCTTACGTGACACGTGAAAAGTATCCTGGATTCGTAGATACGTGCTATATGTGACATCTAGCTGATAAATACGCTTACAATTTTTTCTGTAGATCACTGCTCCGTGACTACTTTACATCCTAACAGCCATGAACAGCGAATGCCTGTTCAGTCGTTCCTCCATGAAGTAAATCTCGCTTTATGATACTTTCAATCGTTTTTCGTACAGTTTCGATTGAACATAAATCTTATGATTTGCGCAAAAATTTAATTTATCCAGTAAATTTCGCTTTGTGATACTTTCAGTCTTTTTGGTACAGTCTCCTACAACAGCATGCTTAGGATTTATATTAAAATTTAATTTACAAGTACGCTGGTACACCAGGTTAAATTACACACTGTGTTGAGTACAGCAAAAAATGAAAATTATACAGACATAGACAAAGGATACATTTAATTAACAGAGCCACTTAAATAAACTGAAAAGGATGTGGCAGCTATGAAGACAACAAAATATAAGAAAAACTCAAAATTTGATAAGGTAAACAAGTAAACAATATGAATGTGAAGAAAACTAAACAGGAACTTTTTTTGCAGCATCTCTTTCTGTTCGGATAGAATGAAAACATCATTTTGTAAACTGCACGCTTCTTCTTGAAGATCCCTTCCAGCACGTAGAAGAATAATTTTCTTTGACTTGTTAAAGAAAATTACATACGGCTGCAGAGATTTAAAATCTTTAAGACGACTGTGAAACTCTCCGAGCCTTCATCAATAAAAGATGAAAATCTTGTTTACTTCCTCGTATTCTCGTTTCAGTTCATAGTAGCTGCGGAAATTAGAAAAATTTGCCATGTTTAGTTTCCGTTTAAACAACGTAACTTTAGATTTGAAGCAGTATCATAAACAGCATGAACCTTTCCTTGAAAACGTAAATTCATATTATTTAAGAGATATGTAAAATCTGTTAGAAATGCTAATCCTGGTAAAAAATGAATCCTTCAGTTTATTTTCAAATTCTGTAGTGTCTGATTTTTTATCTTTATTCAAAAACTTAAAAAAGGCTTTTCTAAGAATAAGGAGTTAAATATCATCCTGAACTAAGACAACGAATTTCGGTATGAAAAAGTATATCTTCATCCTCCGTGTCAACTTCCAAAAGTTGCTAAAATTTTGGATGAAAAAGTGATCGATCTTCTCCACGTATTATGTTCAAAACTTTCGTTATGAATTTGATTGTGGACAGCATTCTGTCACTTTTCATACGCTTTTCACAGCTTCCTGCCAAATAATGCAACGAAAAGTTCAAAAATTTATTTATTTTTCCTTAACTGACCAACAAAGGCACTTTGGCTGCCGACTATCGCCACAAATTACTGAGCCTTTTTTAATACCATCAGTGTTGTCAACATCCTTTTTAAAGGTACTAAAAGTATCCAAATCTGTTGCTCGGAGCAAAGGGAGTAAAATGAGTAACTCATCATGTAGCAGGGTACAGGCAAACCACAGGCTGCGGTGAGGCAGTTACGGCGCCGCCGTGCGGATGGGGTTGGAGGGAGAAGCACCCACTGATGGGAAATGGCTTGCGAGCCACGCTTTGTCATGCCTGGGTTAGATGCAGATGGCTTGGTAATTAGTGACAGAGAGAAAATTGAACAAAAAATAATTTTTTCAAGTAGCCATATTCCATAGATAATACCAGAAGAGAAGTATAAAGCCACCGAAGCAGGAAAAAAGGAAAGGGGCCGGCAGATGTTTGTCCTTCGAGAAGGGCAGTTAAAGCCGTAAAAATAATAAAAATGGAGCTTGTAAAATTAATTACAGAATGGGAGCCGTTTCACCAAAACTGGAAGCATGCTGCGGTTATTCTACTTCAGTAAAAACAACAATTTAAAGGAAAAAGCTGACCATAACTAGCTACAGTAGAAAGTATCACTTGAAATTCGTAGACAGAATTATAGAATGGAGAAAAAACGTTAATTACCACTTGTAAGCCGGCCGGTGTGGCCGTGGGGTTCTAGGCGCTTCAGTTTGGAACCGCGCGACCGCTACGGTCGCAGGTTCGAATCCTGCCTCGGGCATGGATGTGTGTCATGTCCTTAGGTTGGTTAGGTTTAAGTAGTTCTAACTTCTGCGGGGCTGATGACCTCAGATGTTAAGTCCCATAGTGTTCAAAGCCATTTGAACCACTTTGTACGCGATTTTGACTCTGAGAAAGGTTTGGACTCAGTTTCAACAGAAATTGTATTGATGTCCTTTGAGAAACAAAAAAGGAATGTAGATAAGGGATTAATGTTCCGTCGACGATGAGGTTGGGCGATAGAAAAGGAATTCGCCTGAATCTATTTAGAGACATCACAAACACCTAAATCTAGATGACTGGGCGGTGATTTGAATCGCCATCTTGTAACATATGTGTTCAGTGCATTACTGTTCAGCCATCTCACTCCGTTAACAACGATCTGAATCCTTCTAATTTAAAACAGTGAACAATATATACGAGGAAAGTAAGATCCGATCGGTCGCGAAAAGTAAACCACAGTGGAAATCAAACTTTTTTTATTTGCAATAGTTTCCTGCACTTTTCACCTACTTCTCTTTATAGTTGCTGCTCCAACTTAGTCATTTGTCGTAACGTTGTATCAAGTTTCCAATACTCTCGTCATAGAAGGCAGCCGCCTGTGCATTCCGCAAATTCTCTTCGCTGTTCTGCAGCTCGTTGTCTGTGCCAAAATGTAGTCTTCACAGCCAGTAGTTCATGTGAGCGCTGACGATTATCAGAGGGAGTCAGTTTTGGGCTGTATGGTGGGTGATCAAACACTTCCTCCAGAAAACGCTGCAGGAGCATCTTCACTGCCCCCACAGAGTGTGACCGAGAATTGGTATGAAGAAGGAAAGCATGACATTTATGTTATGTGGGCTGCATGAGATCAGGCGAAATCTCTCAATGGGCCCTCATACGTGGCGGGACACACTATTTTCTATACGTGCTCGCTGTGTACTCAGAACTGAAAAGAGCGACATGATGCCACTGACAGGCACACTATACACACTGCCCAACACACCTGTGCAAAGCTTCATTTCACGTCCGAATAGCCCTCATATATCAATGTTACAACTTAAGTTACACTTCATTAGGATATTATAATGGAAAGACGGGCCAATAACTGTGATTACAAATTATTAAAAATATTCTCAGCCCTCCTTGAGCAAGTTTCATGACCTTAAACTGGAAAAACGATGAGAGATACGATTTCATGAAAATACTTTGCTACTGACATTTTAGTTTCTCTTTAGTGCATAATTATGTACTTCAGCAATGTGTAGAGGAACTTAACACTTCCAGCACATTTAAAAGTAGGACTAAAAATAAGTAATGTTCATCATCATCCATTTGGCGTCCGCTGCTGGGTAAAGACCCCCTCCACATCTTTTTATGCGTTACGATCTTCGTCTATAAACAGTTACTGTTACATGTGTTCCTACCACAATTCTCTTATGTTACTGACTCGTGTTCTGGGCCTCTTCTTATCTCTTGGGATCTAGCGATGTAGGCCTACTTCCTTGTCACAACGTGCACCCATTCGGAAGAGTTGCTACCACGAAAATTTCATTACAATTAAAGTCATAATTAGATCTCCCACTCTAGTTGGTTACGAAGTTAATTAGTTCGTTTTAGTGTCCATTACGCATACATCTACTGTTACACATACATCTACTGTTCGCTAAGCAATCACAATGTTCTGAAGGGTTTCTGTATATACAGACGGTGTCCCACTGCCACAGGTAAAGCAGCTCATACATACTTACGGTAAACTTTCACTTCGAGGGACATCGAAGGCTTCGTTTTTAAAACAATATTCGTTTGGCCATAAAGTACATTACACCATTTCTAGTTTTGTATTTATTTCGTTTCCTTAACATGTATTTGTGGCCTTCAACTATTCGAAATGTATAAACTCGTCAACTCCCTGCATGACATTACTGTTAATTTTTACCGTTTTCTTCTCTATGTCTTTATTATACATTATTTTAGTACCTTGTAATTAGTTTTCGGTTCTGCTTTCACATTTACTTCACTAGAGAAGCAAAAGGTTATTATCGGAAATAATATATGCATGAGATGACGTGTAAGAACAAATTGGTTCATATCACATATGACTTACTATCTGGAACGGTTATAGAAGTGGCGGGGGGTTAGAAAGAGGGGATTACATATAAAAAACAAGCATAATCATGGACTTCTTGAAGCAATGTCAACCAGTGATGGCATGTATTTGACTCATTAATTGGGAAAAAGAAATAGTGTGGTTGTCAGACAGACAGAGGCTTCCTAGGGGCGTGATTTGCCGTTAGAATGGGGAGTTAGAAAATTATTCAAATGCGATCGATGTTAATGTCTAATTCATATTTGTCGGGCGTTCTAGGGTGGCAGACTTGATGACATATAAGTCCTGGTTGAATCGAATACAACTTATTAGAACCGTCTGAGACAAACATCACGCTGGAATATTTTTAGACGAAATAAACGCACAAGAAAACTTTTTCCCGCGCTTTTTTTGTTCTGTGAAAATAACTAATCGGGCGAAGACAGGTAATGAGATAATGTTTACAATAATAATAATTCATGGCCGGCCAGTGTGGCCGGCGGTTCTAGGCGCCTCAGTCTGGAACAGCGCGTCCGCTACGGCCGCAGGTTCGAATCCTGCCTCGGGCATGGGTGTGTGTGATGTCCTTAGGTTAGTTAGGTTTAAGTAGTTCTAAGTTCTAGGGGACTGATGACCTCAGATGGTAAGTCCCATAGTGCTCACAGCTATTTGAACCATTTGAACCAATTCATAGCAGAATTGTCACAGCCCTTTGAAGTAAAGACCGTTGTGCGACAAGATGATGGGATTGTCACCACTGCTCTTCAACCTTGTTCTGGATGAAGTCATCCGAGAATGGGAGAAAGAACTGAAAACAAAGGACCACTGGTAACTCATTGAACTCGGACGAAAGAATGATGACATCAAGGTCAGTTGTTTAGCTTTCGGAGATGACCTAGCGATACTAGCAGCCTACGAAAATACAGCGATCAAACATATTGAAGTCCTCAAGAAATGCGCTGAGAAAACTGGACCACAAATTTCATTCGATAAAACCAATTTCATTTGCACTAAATTCGACAGTCAGGAACTGAACACAAAATACGGACAGATCAAACGAATTCCACACATCAAATATCTCGGTGGGATCGTAGAACCAACAAGGTTGGAAAAGGAAGCACAGAAAGTTTGGTTATAAAAGGTCAAACGAGCATATGGGAGAACGTGTTAAATCTAAAGCAAGAAATGTATGTGCATTCATACAAAGATCAAACATTATAATACAGTGATTAAACCTGAAGTACGGTACTGTACGCGAGCGAAACCTTGGTACTTAATAGAAAAGGCGATCTGGAGAACATCTTGAAGGAGGAAAGAAAGATCACGAGGAAAATGCTGGGACCAAAACAGAAGAGGGGTATAGGCTCAAATCGCGCAAAGCTACAGAAGAACTGTCCAACCTAACCGTAGATATCAGAAAACGAAGGCTGAAATTCTATGGACACATTCATAGACTTCCATCTTCAAGGCTAACTCACAAGATTTTGACATACACTGCAAAACTGAAGAACATTCCATGGATGGAAGAAGTCAAATATGACTTGGAAAAGTCGCAGATAGGAACATCGGACATACTAGACAGGAAACTTTACTGTCAGAAGATAAATAGATGGGTAGTAAAGCCAGAGAATGAAGTCCCTAAAAGATCAGGGCGAATAATAAATGTAATGCGTGATCCGACGGGATCCATACGCACGTAATAATAATAATAATAAAGACGTTGTTGTGAAAGGATGGTGAAGTATTGAGGACGATGAGGTGTACTGAAGTCCTCAGAAGCTAGAGATACTGCGATAATAAATACCATACTAGGCAACTCAGTTGAAACGGAATGTATATCTTTAGAAAGGACAAGAAGTTGGTCAGACAAATATAGGTAAAAGGACGTAACTGTGAAATAGCCTTCGGTGACACAATAAATACAGGGGTTGGACAAAAACATGGAAACACCGTGAGAAATGCATGCTTGAATATAAATGCAGATCTAACCGAGCCTGCAGGTTCTGCTGTTGTATTTGCTCACGAACGCTATATGTGCAACGTCCTCAATACGTTTCAAGTGTCAGTGGTGGTCAGAACAGGGTTCTGTGTGGTTGTGAGTGCATATGTCGTGAGTGCATTACGTCGCAGCTAAGCGGATTCGAACGTGGCCAGATTTTCGGTGCTCGTATGGTGCATGCTTCTGTAGGTAACTGAGCTAGCCGAAGTGTTTAACACTTTTTCAACTTCCGGTGGAGTTTACGTCCGAAGGGTGCAACTTAGCGGAGATTTGGTGGTGATTTGAGCAGCTGTATTTTTGTATTTCATGGGCTCCATCATTATTCTGCAAGATCGCATTGCTGCCAAGGATTGTGTGACCACTTTGGCAGATCAGGACCCTCCCGCGGTACAATGTTTGTTCCCCAATAGTGATGCTGTTTTCGAAGACGACACGGCTTCTGTATTAACAACTCCCATCATCCAGGACTGCTTTCATAAGCACGAGGATCAACAGTCGCATCTCCTATGCTCATCAAAGAACCAAATCTCAGTTTTATTGATCCTCTGTCGTCAACTTCGTTACCTAAACTTGCCACCGTTTTGCAGGAAGAATATTATAAGATTCCCTTGAAAACCATACAGGACCTTAGGTTCAAATGGCTCTGAGCACTATGGGACTCATCATCTGAGGTCATCAGTCCCCTAGAACTTAGAACTACATAAATCTAACTAACCTAAGGACATCACACACATCCATGCCCGAGGCAGGATTCAAACCTCCGACCGTAGCAGTCGCGCGATTCCAGACTGTAGCGCCTAGAACCGCTCGGACACCGCCCGCATCTCGTGGTCGTGCGGTAGCGTTCTCGCTTCCCACGCCCGGGTTCCCGGGTTCGATTCCCGGCGGGGTCAGGGATTTTCTCTGCCTCGTGATGGCTGGGTGTTGTGTGCTGTCCTTAGGTTAGTTAGGTTTAAGTAGTTCTAAGTTCTAGGGGACTGATGACCATAGATGTTAAGTCCCATAGTGCTCAGAGCCATTTGAACCATTTTTCGCTCGGACACCTTTATTTACCCATTACGAGACTACTAGGAGCTCTTTTGAACGTCAACGATTTACCTGCACCGTATTAAGTATGGTAATGTGTTGTGTTTTGGGTGTTTCCTTGTTTCTTCCGCGCGGAGTGGCCGCGCGGTTTGAGGCACCATGTGACGGATTGCGCGCCGCCTCCCGCTAAGGTTCGAGTGCTCCCTCGGGCATCTAGGGACCGATGACCTCAGGAGTTTGGTCCCTTAGGAATTCACAAACATTCGAACATTTTTAACATGTTTCTGCCCGCTCCTTGTACTTCAGTCCGTCGACGAGAGAAGGGAGTACAAAGATGTTCGGGAAAAGACAAGAATACAGCAATATAACTCACTTAGGAGTAAAATAAATACGAAGTGCTGGGAATCAAAGGGGAAAAGGCTGAAAAATGCAATGAAATACAAAAAGAATTGGTCGTTGAGAATACTGATTCAGCATATAGAAGATTCAAAAAACTTTTGCTAAAATTACAAACAAATACATGTTAAGTGTGGAAGAGGAAATCCATTCTAAACCGCAAACATAGGCGAAAAGACTACACTGAAGATCTCTATGACGGGGAGGAACAGTTTGAGGACGCGACATATCAGGAAATGGGTGTCGACATGGAATGCATAGGGGATCCTGTAATACAGTCAGAGCCTAATTCAGCGTTGTAAGTCTTGCGAGCAAATGAGACTGGAGGCATACAAACAATCCTTTGGAATTTCTAAAATCATTGAGGGACGTGGCAGCCACACGACTGTTCAGTTGGTTTATAAAATCTATGAGTCTGTAAATAAAATATCAGACTTCCGTTGAAATATCTTCAACACAATCTCGAAGATAACAAGGTCACATAAGTGGGAGAACCACAGCACTATTAGCTTAACATTTCGTGAATCCAAGTTCCTGACAGTAAAAATATACAGAAGAATGGAAAATAAAACAGAGGATCTGCTGAATGACGATCAGTTTGGCTTTACAAAAGGTAAACGCAACAGAGGCTGAGCCCCATACTGGAAACAAGATATTAAAAAATGAAGGCTACTTCATAAGATTTGTCGACCTAGAAAAAGCGTTCGACAATGTAAAATGCTGCTAGGCGTTCGAAATTAGGAACCAAGAGGTCAAAATAAGAACGGAATATCAAGAGCGAAGTGCTCTGATTAGAAAGGGGATAAGACAGCGATATAGTCTACCGACCTTAATATTCAATCAGTGACGGAAATTAAATAAAGGTTCAGGAACTGGAATAAAATTCAGGGTGAAAGGAGATCAGTGATACGAATTGTGTTACCTTGGAAGCAAACTAACTCATGACGAACGGAGCAAGAATGATATAAAAAGTAGACTAGCATAGACGAAGAGGGCATTCCTGGCCAAAAGAAATCTACTAATATCAAATATAGTCCTTAATTTGAGCAAGAAATTTCAGAGAATGTACGAATGGAGCATAGCACTGTTTGAAATTGCATTACGGACTGTTGGAAAACCGAAAAAAGATAATCAAAGCGTTAGATTAGCCGAGCGGTCTAAGGCGCTGCAGTCATGAGCTGTGGCTGGTCCCGGCGGACGTTCGAGTCCTCCCTCGGGCATGGGTGTGTGTGTTTGCCCTTAGGATAATTTAGGTTAAGTAGTGTATAAACGTAGGGACTGATGACCTTAGCAGTTAAGTCCCATAAGATTTCACACACATTTGAACATTTTGAACAAAGCGATAGAGATGTAGTCCTATGGAAGGACGATGAAATTAAGGTGGACTGAAAAAATAAGAAATGAGGAGGTTCTCCGCAGAATCGTCGAGGAGAGAAACATGTGGAAAACATCGACAAGAAACAGCCACGTCTGTTCTGTCGGACATGTCCAACAGAACAGACGCTACTCAGATATATACATTTCCGTAAGAGCCCGACGGCTCCTTCACTCTTGTTTCAGTGCGGATTCACAAGTATCTTCCAAACTGCTCCGAGAATCGATCATTTGCGAGTAGAGGATTTAAGGGACGCTGTACTGTAGTGTGCGATAAGTTGGGAAATTTCAGTCGGTCAGGGACCGTGTCCGGGTTGCCGAAGCGGTGCCGCCACGGTAGCTCAGCGTGTTCGGTCAGAGGATTAGCTGCCCTCTGTAATAAAAAAAACTGAGTAAATAGATCAATGATGAACTTAAACGAGCGTCATAGGACGTCCACCCTTAACGAACAGAACGAACAATAATCCGGGTTCGTGTCTCGGTCTGGCATAAATTTTCAACTTTCGTCTTGCATTACCACAATGTGCTGTGCTGCTGGCACTCACGAGTTTCCCACCCATCCTATGCTTTCCTTTCCCAATCCTCTACTTCATGTAAAAGTTAAAACTTTTCTATGATAAGTTCGACTAAATGTCTGCAAGAACAGTCATGAGTTCGACAGTGATTTGTTTACCCACAAACACATTCATTAACGGTCCGGGAGCAAACAGTACAGTAAGTAAGAGCGTCAAAAAAAGTCGGTATAAAAAACTGAACGTATATAATGAGAAGTATAAAGGGTGTTCACAAAGAAACGAGCCGGAGGCATAATTACAGAAACCAGTACCTGTATGTTTTGAAGTATTGATCCTGGCAGTTGAGGCACATGTCCCACTGTGACACAAGGCGGTGAATGACTGTATCATAATATTCACGGGGCTGCGATGTTAACGAGTTCCACACATACAGCTGGACGTCGTAGTCCGAGGTGAAGCGTTTGCGCCTCAGAGCCTTTTTAAGGGGACCAAAATGGCGGGATCAGAGGGAGAGATCAGAGAGGGAGGGTGGCCGTGAACCCCTCATGTGAATTTCTGCAGGAGTGCCGCGACTGTGTTGGCCGTATGAGGCTTTGCATTGTCGTGGAGCAGAATGACCCCACAGGTGAGATTGCCTGATCGAATGATCACTTGGCGAAGGGTGGTTTGCGAGTAACGCTGAGCATTCACTGTTGTCCCGTGCTGCAGGAAGTGAATCAGAAGGAGGCCATCTTGGTCAAAGAAGAACATCAGCATACCCTTTCCTGCACTCGTGTGGATGGCCTTGGATTTTTTTGGTGATGGTAACTCTGGATGCTTTCACTTGAAATTTTGTCCTTTTGATTCCGGATCAAAGTGATGACATCGCAAGACAGTGGGCCATTCGACATGCTTCCTGGTGTGCTTGATGACTGTGGGGCAACCACTGGGCACACACTTTGTGCATGTGCAACCTTTTCTTCATGATGGTGTCAACACTTCAGACGCCCAATCCGACCATGGCGGCTATGGCTTTCACTGACACTCGGCGGTCCAGGTAATGAGTGCATCCACCAGCTGGACGACGTCATCAGTATGCAGTGTGGTGATCCAGACTGTGCATCGTCGGCTAACTAAACTCGTCTTTCCCTGAAGCGCTTGTGCCACGCCTTGATCCTTGCAAGGGACATGCAGTGTTCGCCGTATACTTGTGACATTCGTCGATGAATGTCCGTTCCTCCTACTCCTTCCGCTGTCAGAAAACGAACAACACCTCTTCGCTCTTCTGTTGACGTCTCCATGTCACTGTTTGCAATGCGACTGGCAGCGTTGGACGATTGATGCATTCTGTTGCTGGGTCTGTATAGTCACGTGACGTGCACGTGTGCCCTCTAGCGACGGGCTGTGAACGTCCACGTTCTGGCCGGAACCAAACCTTGTTATAAACGCCACGATATTAACCCTCTTGTCACCGGTTAGCGCATTCCAGATTTCGGCTCGTTTCTTTTTGAATGCCCCTTATAAGATAAGATAATTACAACAAGGAACAAGGTACAGGAAGTAGTTACCACTGAATCTGGAGAAGAGTAAGAATATGTAAAGCACAACACAGGTGACTCTGACAGATAACTTAAACTTCGAGACATACCGGTGTTGACTTTGTGTCTGTTCTGAGACGCCATGACCGACCTCATTTAAACTCTTCTGTCGGGAGAGTTAATTTGGAGTTGGAACGGCTGCTTTGGTCGGGTGCGGGGTCGCATGTTGGTTTGGTTCCTGTTGATTCTCTCAATAGGTGGGATTGTACTAGACATGGCCTACACCTCAACAGGAAAGGGAAGGCTGGGCTAATAGCAGGAAATGTAAGGGGAGGGGAGGCACTGCCATGAGTGGTAATATACCAGTGGTCATAGGTGTTGCAGCAGCATATTTTTTAGGATAGGTAGGACAGAACGAAGTCAAGTTCTGAGAGAAGTAAAGATTGAAACAAACCTTCAGCTTGATAAAGAAATCAAACAGCATACTCCTGGCACATTGGTTCAGCAAACACAGCTGTTGGTTAAAAATTTACAGCAATCAGCAGAATTTTTATTTCCACCTGACTTCATCTCGGTAAATGTGAAATGCCAACTATCTTTAGTGCATCAAAATATTCGAGGGCTTAGAAGTAAAATTAATGAACTACATATGGGCATTGATGAACTAGAGTCATCGAACCCAGTTGATATAATCTGCCTCTCTGAACATCATGTGACCACTGGTATAGATATGTTAAACTTTACAGAATTTAAGTTAGCCTCCTACTTCTGTAGACAAAAGATAGAGAAAGGAGGAGTTGCCACATTTGTTAAAAACAGTATTAAATTTAAGGATATTGGCATTGATAAATTTTGCTTAGAGCAGCACTTAGAAGCATGTGCAACACAGTTAGAATTTCATAATAGGTCCATTATAATAGTAGCCATATACAGAGTACCTTCAGGAAATTTCAACCTGTTTATAAACGGTCTTGAAGATATACACTCCTGGAAATGGAAAAAAGAACACATTGACACCGGTGTGTCAGACCCACCATACTTGCTCCGGACACTGCGAGAGGGCTGTACAAGCAATGATCACACGCACGGCACAGCGGACACACCGGGAACCGCGGTGTTGGCCGTCGAATGGCGCTAGCTGCGCAGCATTTGTGCACCGCCGCCGTCAGTGTCAGCCAGTTTGCCGTGGCATACGGAGCTCCATCGCAGTCTTTAACACTGGTAGCATGCCGCGACAGCGTGGACGTGAACCGTATGTGCAGTTGACGGACTTTGAGCGAGGGCGTATAGTGGGCATGCGGGAGGCCGGCTGGACGTACCGCCGAATTGCTCAACACGTGGGGCGTGAGGTCTCCACAGTACATCGATGTTGTCGCCAGTGGTCGGCGGAAGGTGCACGTGCCCGTCGACCTGGGACCGGACCGCAGCGACGCACGGATGCACGCCAAGACCGTAGGATCCTACGCAGTACCGTAGGGGACCGCACCGCCACTTCCCAGCAAATTAGGGACACTGTTGTTCCTGGGGTATCGGCGAGGACCATTCGCAACCGTCTCCATGAAGCTGGGGCTACGGTCCCGCACACCGTTAGGCCGTCTTCCGCTCACGCCCCAACATCGTGCAGCCCGCCTCCAGTGGTGTCGCGACAGGCGTGAATGGAGGGACGAATGGAGACGTGTCGTCTTCAGCGATGAGAGTCGCTTCTGCCTTGGTGCCAATGATGGTCGTATGTGTGTTTGGCGCCGTGCAGGTGAGCGCCACAGTCAGGACTGCATACGACCGAGGCACACAGGGCCAACACCCGGCATCATGGTGTGGGGAGCGATCTCCTACACTGGCCGTACACCACTGGTGATCGTCGAGGGGACACTGAATAGTGCACGGTACATCCAAACCGTCATCGAACCCATCGTTCTACCATTCCTAGACCGGCAAGGGAACTTGCTGTTCCAACAGGACAATGCACGTCCGCATGTATCCCGTGCCACCCAACGTGCTCTAGAAGGTGTAAGTCAACTACCCTGGCCAGCAAGATCTCCGGATCTGTCCCCCATTGAGCATGTTTGGGACTGGATGAAGCGTCGTCTCACGCGGTCTGCACGTCCAGCACGAACGCTGGTCCAACTGAGGCGCCAGGTGGAAATGGCATGGCAAGCCGTTCCACAGGACTACATCCAGCATCTGTACGATCGTCTCCATGGGAGAATAGCAGCCTGCATTGCTGCGAAAGGTGGATATACACTGTACTAGTGCCGACATTGTGCATGCTCTGTTGCCTGTGTCTATGTGCCTGTGGTTCTGTCAGTGTGATCATGTGATGTATCTGACCCCAGGAATGTGTCAATAAAGTTTCCCCTTCCTGGGACAATGAATTCACGGTGTTCTTATTTCAATTTCCAGGAGTGTATTATCCCGTCTAAAATTAAAAAACAAATAACTAGTGGTTGCTGGTGATTTTAATATAGGTGTCTTGAAAAACACTGTCAGTGAACAGTTACTGAAATCAGTTACATTGTCACTCAATTTAATTTCTACTGTAAATTTCCCAACTAGGGTATACAAATGTTCTAAGACTGCCATTGATAATATATATATATATATATATATATATATATATATATATATATATATATATATATATATATATATATAATTCTTGGCAACTAAGCCACATTACAAAACCAGTAGTAAATGTGCTATCTGACCATGACATGCAACACCTACCTTTAAATTTTGAAAATTGTCAGGGAAAAACATCTATCAGAACTGAGTACAGAGGGCCAATAAAACGGTCAAAAACTGAGAAATTTAGGAGATTGCTCAAAGAAATTAATTGGATGGATGTTTACAGAATCCAAGACACAAATGGAAAATATAAACCATTGATTAATAAAGTTAGCACCTTATTTGAAAATTGTTTTCCCCTGAAGGTAACACAAATTAAGCAGAAGTCTAATAAGAAACCATGGATCACACAAGGGATAAAGATATCATGTGAGACAAAAAGGAACCTCTATCTGATACGTAGGGACACCTTTGATACTAGCATTATAGCTCATTACTAAAATTACTGCAAAATATTGAAGAAGGTTATGCAGAAATCTAAACACTTGTATTATGAGAAGAAGATAAATACATCCAGCAATAAAATAAAAACAATATGGGATATAGTTAAGTCAGAGACAGCTAGGACCACAAATGAGGAAGAACAAATAGCTCTAAAAATAAATGAAACCCTGGTAACAAATGCAAATTGTGTTGCAAACCATTTCAAAAAGTATTTTGTCTCTGTTACTGATAGCATGGGGTTGTCAGGTTCAGTTAATAATGCAAATGAATATCTGAGACCAGTGCACAAAAACAATCTCAGTAAAATGGAGGCCGGCCAGTGTGGCCGAGCGGTTCTAGGCGCTTCAGTCTGGAACCGCGCGACCGCTACGGTCGCAGGTTCGAATCCTGCCTCGGGCATGGGTGTGTGTGATGTCCTTAGGTTAGTTAGGTTTAAGTAGTTCTAAGTTCTAGGGGACTGATGACCTGAGATGTTAAGTCCCATAGTGCTCAGAGCCATTTGAACCATTTTTAGTAAAATGGAATTGACACTTCACCCAAAGAAATAGAATCCATCATACAGCCCTTGAAATCAAAGCATTCTAGTGGTTATGATAACATATCAACAAAATTAATAAAAGATTGTTCATGTGAGCTTAGTCATATCTTAAGTTATTTGTGTAACCATCACTTGTCACACGAACATCCCCAGACTGGCTTAAATATGCTGAAGTTATACCTCTCTACAAGAAAGGGGGCAAAGAAATGCTGTCAAATTACCGACCGATCTCACTTTTGCCAGATTTTTCAAAAATCTTTGAAAAGGTTATGTTCAAGTGTATACTTAAACACCTTAGTGAAAATAACATACTGTCAAAGTCACAGTTTGGGTTTCTTAAGGGTTCTGATATTGAGAAAGCTATTTACACTTACGGCGAAAATGTCCTTAATTCATTGGACAACAAATTAGAGGCAACAGGCATATTCTGCTACCTGTCAAAGGCGTTTGACTGTGTGAATCTCAGCATTCCTTTTAGTAAATTGAAATATTATGGCGTCACTGGTAGTGGTGCAAAGTGGTTTCAGTCATATCTTACTAATAGAAAACAAAGGGTGTTGTTACGTAACACTTCAGCAGTAGGCAATCAGACATCATCTGACTGGGAAGAAATTACATGTGGTGTTCCGCAAGGTTCCATACTAGGTCCACTACTGTCTCTTGTGTATATTAATGACCTGTTATCTGTTACATTACCAGATGCCAAGTTTGTCTTAATTGCAGATGATACAAACATTGCAATAAATAGTAAATCAAATATAAATTTAGAAAGGGCAGCTAATCAAATTTTTACTGATATTAATAAGTGGTTCATAGCCAATTCACTGTCATTAAACTTTGAAAAGAACCACTACATGCAGTTCAGAATTTCCTTCTGGTGTGCGTATAAAATATGATGACATGGAAATAGAAGAAGTTGAGAGTGTAAAATTCTTGGGATTACAACTTGATAATAAATTCAGTTGGGAACAACATAATAACGAACTGCTAAGGCGCCTAAACAAGTCTGTGTTTGCAATGCGAATGATTTCAGACATAGGAGATATAAATATAAAAAAACTGGTATATTTTGCTTTTTTTCACTCCATTATGTCATATGGTATCATGTTTTGGGCTAACTAAACAAACAGAGAAAATTTTTTTTAGAGTACAGAAGCGTTTAATAAGAGTAATGAGTAGTGTAAATCCAAGAACATCATGTCGAAACCTATTCACAGAATTGGGCATATTAAACACAACTTCTCAGTATATTTATTCCTAAATGAAGTTTGTTGTAAATAATACATCTTTTTCCAACTAACTGCTTAGTACACAGTATCAATACTAGGAATAAGAACAATATACATAAAGATTTGAAATCACTTACTCTTGCTCAGAAAGAAGTCCAGTAGTCAGCAACGCATATTTTCAATAAGTTACCAGCAACCATTAAGAGTTTAGTTTCAGACAAGGCACAATTTAAACATAATTTAAAAGAATTTTTGGTGGCCAAGCTCCTTCTATTCCATCCATGAGTTTCTCAACAATTGCAGTTGACCATTTTAATGAAAATTTATTATACTTTAATTTTTGACAATACTTGGTTGTAATAGCCAAGAAACTAGCAAATGTCTGAATGTTGGATTTAATGAAAGCAGATATAAGTATTAAACCTGTAAATATTAGAAGTTTAAATTTAATTCGTGTACATAATTTTACTGTTTATTGACGGAGGATCATTAAAATTAATGAAACTCAAGTTTTTCTATTTACATTTTTGTAATGTGTTTATCTGACGCGTTCCACACCCACGAGGATTCCCTCTTTTATGGGTCTATGGAAAGAATAATTAATCTAATCTAATCTCTGCTTTTTTCTAAATTTTTTCTACAAAAGGTTCTCGTAGAAATTGTGGTCTTTAGAGTAGCGCTTAAGGTAGACCGTTTGCGTAATGATTATTGTTATTATTATTTCTTTACTTTCTCAGACGTTAAGTCTGGTTGAGAATGGAAAGTGACGCGGACCTTGATCAAGCGTCACTTCCTATTAACTGTACGGTATGTGTTATATTGCATTTAGGAACTTTCGGGTAATTGAACATGTATCAATAATTACGGATTTCTGTAGTTGTATATATATGTTTGGATGTAGCTGTATTGCATTGATGTACTGGTGGATATTGTGTGGTATGACTCCTGTAGTTGATAGTATAATTGGTATGATGTCAACTTTATCCTGATGCCACATGTCTTTGACTTCCTCAGCCAGTTGGATGTATTTTTCAATTTTTTCTCCTGTTTTCTTTTGTATATTTGTTGTATTGGGTATGGATATTTCGATTAGTTGTGTTAATTTCATCTTTTTATTGGTGAGTATGATGTCAGGTTTGTTATGTGGCGTTGTTTTATCTGTTATAATGGTTCTGTTCCAGTATAATTTGTATTCATCATTCTCCAGTACATTTTGTGGTGCATACTTGTATGTAGGAACTTGTTGTTTTAAAAGTTTATGTTGTAAGGCAAGCTCTTGATGTATTATTTTTGCGACATTGTCATGTCTTCTGGGGTATTCTGTATTTGCTAGTATTGTACATCCGCTTGTGATGTGATCTACTGTTTCTATTTGTTGTTTACAAAGTCTGCATTTATCTGTTGTGGTATTGGGATCTTTAATAATATGCTTGCTGTAATACCTGGTGTTTATTGTTTGATCCTGTATTGCAATCATGAATCCTTCTGTCTCACTGTATATATTGCCTTTTCTTAGCCATGTGTTGGATGCGTCTTGATCGATGTGTGGCTGTGTTAGATGATACGGGTGTTTGCCATGAAGTGTTTTCTTTTTCCAATTTACTTTCTTCGTATCTGTTGATGTTATGTGGTCTAAAGGGTTGTAGAGGTGGTTATGAAATTGTAGTGGTGTAGCCGATGTATTTATATGAGTGATTGCTTTGTGTATTTTGCTAGTTTCTGCTCGTTCTAGAAAGAATTTTCTTAAATTGTCTACCTGTCCATAATGTAGGTTTTTTATATCGATAAATCCCCTTCCTCCTTCCTTTCTGCTTAATGTGAATCTTTCTGTTGCTGAATGTATGTGATGTATTCTATATTTGTGGCATTGTGAGCGTGTAAGTGTATTGAGTGCTTCTAGGTCTGTGTTACTCCATTTCACTACTCCAAATGAGTAGGTCAATATTGGTATGGCATAAGTATTTATAGCTTTTGTCTTGTTTCTTGCTGTCAATTCTGTTTTCAGTATTTTTGTTAGTCTTTGTCTATATTTTTCTTTTAGTTCTTCTTTAATATTTGTATTATCTATTCCTATTTTTTGTCTGTATCCTAGATATTTATAGGCATCCGTTTTTTCCATCGCTTCTATGCAGTCGCTGTGGTTATCCAATATGTAATCTTCTTGTTTAGTATGTTTTCCCTTGACTATGCTATTTTTCTTACATTTGTCTGTTCCAAAAGCCATACTTATATCATTGCTGAATACTTCTGTTATCTTTAGTAATTGGTTGAGTTGTTGATTTGTTGCTGCCAGTAGTTTTAGATCATCCATGTATAGCAAATGTGTGATTTTGTGTGGGTATGTTCCAGTAATATTGTATCCATAATTTGTATTATTTAGCATGTTGGATAGTGGGTTCAGAGCAAGGCAGAACCAGAAAGGACTTAATGAGTCTCCTTGGTATATTCCACACTTAATCTGTATTGGCTGTGATGTGATATTATTTGAATTTGTTTGGATATTAAGTGTGGTTTTCCAATTTTTCATTACTATGTTTAGGAACTGTATCAATTTAGGATCTATTTTGTATATTTCCAATATTTGTAGTAACCATGAGTGGGGTACACTATCAAAAGCTTTTTGGTAATCAATGTATGCGTAGTGTAGCGACCTTTGTTTAGTTTTAGCTTGATATGTCACCTCTGCATCTATTATCAGTTGCTCTTTACATCCTCGTGCTCCTTTGCAACAGCCTTTTTGTTCTTCATTTATAATTTTGTTCTGTGTTGTATGTGTCATTAATTTCTGTTTAATGATTGAAGTTAATATTTTGTATATTGTTGGTAGGCATGTTATGGGGCGATATTTAGCTGGGTTCGCTGTGTCTGCTTGATCTTTAGGTTTCAGATAAGTTATTCCATGTGTAAGTGTATCAGGGAATGTGTATGGGTCTGCAATGTAACTGTTAAATAATTTAGTTAGATGTGAATGTGTTGAGGTGAACTTCTTTAACCAGAAATTTGCTATTTTATCATTTCCAGGGGCTTTCCAATTGTGAGTAGAATTAATTGCTTGGGTGACTTCATGTTGCAAAATTATCACTTCAGGCATTTGTGGTATCATCTTGTATGTGTCTGTTTCTGTTTGTATCCACCGTGCATGCCTGTTATGTTGTACCGGGTTTGACCATATGTTGCTCCAGAAGTGTTCCATGTCTGTTATGTTTGGTGGATTGTTTATTTTAATGTGTGTGTTATCTATTGTCTGGTAAAATTTCTTTTGGTTTGTGTTGAATGTTTGGTTTTGTTTCCTTCTATTTTCACTTTTTTTGTATCTTCTGAGTCGTTTGGCTAATGCTTGTAATTTCTGCTTCTTTTCGTCTAATTGCTCTGTCGCTTCTTGTTGTGAGATTTTACCTAACCTTTTTCGTTTTTTTTCCGAGATTTCATTTCTTATAAATTGTGTTAGCTGTCCGATGTCTTTTCTCAGTTTTTCTATTCTGATCTGTAGCCTGTGTTGCCATGCTGGTTTTGTGGGTTTCTTCTGTGTGTTGGTTGGTTCTGATCTCTGTCTAGTGTGTATATTTAGTGTAGTGAGTGCTCCTATATAAACCAGTAGTTGTAACTCTTCCATAGTTGTGTTTTCATTTATTTTGTTATGTATGATTGTGTTGATAGTTTTTATTGTTGTTTCGACTTGTGGGTTATTTGGTGGTCTATGCAAGAATGGTCTAATGTCTGTATTTGTGTCTTTGTATTCTATATATGTTAGCTGAAATTTTTCTTCTATATCTAACATCTGTGTCACTTCGTGTTCTATTTGTGCTTGTTCTGGTGGCTGTCTTAAGATTTCGTTTTCCTCTGATTGTTTAATTGGTGCGTGTTGTTCTTTGTTTGTTTGCTCTGGGATGTTTGAGTCCATTACTGTTATTATTATTATTATTATTATTATTATTATAGCGACGGTAGTATGAGCTTTATTGAATTGTAGCCTAAACCTACTCTTCAGTGAATCTATAAAAAAGAAGGATGGTTAGGAATGAACTCCCGTAGATGACGCTGTCATTAGAGGCGGTGAACAAATTCGGATTTGACAAGAAATAGAAGCAGATACGTCACGTAAGCTCACCGGACAAAAAAATTAGTCATCCCAGTACGCACGCAGAGATGAATTGTTAAACCTTTTCTGTTGGCACAGTGGTCGAGTCACACGTTACCCAGCGCACACACTACCTATACGTGAGCATAAGACAGTAGCTACCAGTGGATACGGTGCGTAAATATGGGTTAACGAACGCATGTGACAGAGTGGCAAAAAGTGGCAATCGTATTTGGCCATACCCCATGCCCATAATGTGTTAAAGTTGCTGAATTTGTTAGTGTTTCGCGGCGGACTGTTCAACACTCTTACAAGCAAAGGTGTGAAACACGACGTCAAAAATGTGTAGGAAAAAAATCTTGACTGAGAGGCACCGGAGACGCGATCCACGGCTTGTGAAAGAAAATCGTTTCCAAACCCGATAGGAATTGGTCTAAGCCAGGGGCGGGAAACGTTGCACGCGGCTCATGAGCACACAGCGCTACACGTGTGCTGCTCGCGTGCAATCGTCAAACGGGACATTGACGACAGCCGGCAGGTTGCGGCAGTGTAGTACCAGGCTAAGCTGCGGACGTTGAAGCCAAACGACCACTACGTAGTGAACGTTGTATTTCAAGAACCGGAAAATGCAGAGTGAATCAAGGAAACGGAGAATTGGGGATCTGCTATCTTTTAAAAAGGAATGGGAGAATCATTTGTTCTCTGTGGAAAAACGTGAAAATTGGAAATGTATAATATGTGACAGTATTCTCGCTGGTGAGCGGAAGTTTAATATTGAACGCCATTATAATAAATTTCAGTATGTTGCCGTTCTTAGTGCAATAAAAGAGGAATTTCTCAAGCGATTTGGGGATATATCTTACTTATCCCGAGGTTTTGAATAGTTCTCGAGAGAATCTGGTTTCTGTAGATGATATTCAGCTCAGTTTGCAAATGGAATTAATAGATCTACAGTGTAATTCTCGTCTGAGAGACAAGTTCCTTTTGGCAAGACGTGTAATAGATTTTTATCACGACTTTCCACAGCAAGAGTTTCCTCGTCTCCATCGTGAAGCCATGAAGATAGTCAATGTTGGGCTCGACATACTTTTGTGAGAGATTTTTTTCTGTTATGTAAATTAATAAGTCTCGGTTAAGAGCAAACATCAGTAATGAAAATTTACGTAACTGTTTGCGTTTGTCTGTATGTAGAAATTTTGTTCCAGACATTAAACGTATTGTAAACTCCACCTGTGATAGTTAAATAAAACGTATCGTAGCTAATAGGTACTCTTTCAAACCATGATTACTTTCAAGCACTCCTAATAACCTTATTCCTTCATTCAATAAAGCAGGCCAGGGAACAAAACGCATTACAGGGGAAGAAGCGGAGAGACGGTAAGGTGGGGAGGGGTGAGAAGCGGGTGGCCAGCTTGCCCCTGTGTGCACGCAGAACACCTGTTAACTGCACACGTGCATGTGCACCGCACGCGTGCAGAATTCCTGCCCGCCCCTGGTCTAAGCGATGAATGAAGATTCATCCCAACCTGATACCGGGAGAACATAGCGACGGGAACTGCATGGAACATTTGGCGTCGGCCATCTAGTAGAGGCCATTGCACACACGGCCACATAAAGACGACAGCAGCAAAGTTCATTGGATTGCAAGAAAGGGTGACTGGTTTTTGTGAACACTCCCCTACCCTATTACATCCCGACTGGCCTGCAAAATCGCTTGAGTTACGCCAAATAGAAAAACTGTGGAACACGTTGTAACACCGTGTAAAACACATCCCTGCAACTTGATGGAACTGCACGATCAAATTCTCAGCGGGTGGCTTAACCTGGAGTGACATGCTTTCACATCTTCGTGGACTCACCTCCAAACCGAATCTAGGCGATTACGATGTACAGGAGCGGTATTACCTGATATTAAGTGATACCTGTAATTATTTATTTAGGGGTGACTATTATTTTTTATCCGGATAGCTTATTGTTATAAGGAGACATCCTGGCATTCGTCTTAATCCACTTTGGAAAACCTAGTTGTGGGTGGCCAGGGGGGATTTCATTCCGAGGTAAATACTTTAAACATAGCACTACCGTGCTCCGTAAATGTCAGCAATCTTTTTAGTGTTAATCTCGTGGTGAAATAAACAATGAACTTTTCGAAAAAAAAAAAAAAATTCCAAATGTGTTACGTGATCTGCAGTAATAATTTAAACACAATTACGTCTACTAGATCCTAGAATATCAAGTGGTTCGTGATTATTTTGCAAACCATTCAAGGTCACAATGGAGTTTTTATTGCCACTTTTACTGATCGTTAATACAGTCTTTGCACTTTGTGGCAAACAAACGTGAACAATCAAGCACACGGTTTAACGATACGGGAGTTACGCGGTTGCATATGACTGTAAGAACATTAACACTTGCTGTTGATCGTATTGTGTTCCCTTGCCCGACAAGTACCTTGGCAATTGCTTAAGCCGTCACAAAGGAGTTCCTTGAGTTTACAGCAATTTATTGGAATTATCTTGACCAAGTCTCGCAACAGCAGCTTGAGTGATAGCTTTTAGTGTTCGATGCAACCGTTTCGAACTTTGTGATGTAATATTCTATTCTCTTCATACACTAATGTTCGCAAGTCAAGGAGCCACGAAGCAATACAAGACACGGCGATAATAAGTTCACTAAAGATGCTATGATCATATTTTGGAATATAATATAGTGATAAGGATACAAGAAATATTGGAATACCAGCTATGGGATGAGCCATAGAGAACGTAAAGACGAAACGTGGTAAAACAAGATCTACACGTCTTTACAGCTGACTGGTCAATGTCCTGGCTTTCAATGGGAAAGGTACTATGTTAAACATTAAGTTATGTTGGAAATTCTTTTGTTGTTCCCGTAACAGAACATTTTTCTAGCTCGATAGGGCTCTGTGATGCGCTCCGATGTGTTACATAAAACACATTCTTATTATACGACGATCAATTTATTTTCCATAGTAGCGCCAATAATGCTTTGGTTGTAAACCAAAGAGAGTCCGTTCCAGTAGCAGGTAAGACAGAAAGGAACTTTTTCTGATAGTCCACTGCATGCCTATGACTTCAACAAAATACCACTAACGAAGCGATAATAAATTAAGTGCGTCACAGTCTACTTGACTTTTGAAGATCATCAAAAGCTGAAGCCAACGAGACACTAACGCCTAGGAAACTCTCTCATTGTTATAAATGATGACTTACATATATCGTTCGCAGTGTTAAATTTGCTTGTAGAAGATAATTCCTGGTGAAAATCCATACAGATAGCAAGACAAATGTTACTGTTCGTAGCAAAACCTCTAAATCACGGATAGCTCTGAAAAAATTTGAAATAAGTGCGTAGCAACTTCTTAGCAATGACTGATACTTCAGTGATGCCATCGGTCGAAAAGGAAAAAAAGCAATGGTTCCAGAAAGTACTAATTCATTCCTCGAGTCATGCCTTAGCGGAAAACGGAAAAAAAGTTGGAAGTAGGCTCAGGAAACATAAATATTACAGTTCTGCAATGGCGGTAAAAGTCTTCTTGCACTCAGCTGTACTTTCACCATGTACGCATATTTAAACCTATCTCCATAGCAGAGGTTGCTGAAGCACGGCGCTCGCTCGACTCGGACATTCAAGGGACAATCAAAGAGTTTCTGTCTGAAGAGATTGCTGCAGCGTACATGCCACGTAATGCGCTCCATTATAAACACCGACACGTAGGCAATGGATTAGTGTGGCATTCGTGACTTTCCCACGTGCATGCTGTGTACGTGGAAACGTGAACTATGGCGACTATTTTACCAAATGCATCCAAATGGGACCAGCGTGCTGTTATTCTTTTCTTGGCTGCCGAAGGACAAACACTAGTGGACGCCCATCGAAGAACTAAATATGTGTGTGGGGCAGCATGTCTGCCGAAAACCACCGTTGTGGAATGGTGCGCGATAAGGGGTGTTGCTGATTCGTGATAACGCACGTCCCCACATCGCAAATGACGTAACGCAGAAGTTGCGTTAACTCAGGTGGGACAACTCGACCACCCACCCAATACTCCTGACGTCTCCCCAGCGGTTGCCGCGCCTTCGGACCCTTAGAAAGACCTTGAAGAGTCGACGATTCCTTTCGGACGAGGATGTGAAGCAGGCAGTTACGAACTCATTCATTCTTTTACGAAACAGACTCCTTCAACCTGGTGCATCCGTGGGATGATTACCTCAATGCTGACGGCGATTTTGCTTGTTTGATTTCATTTCGCTTCTGGACTGTACAGTCTTTTTGATCAGCTCTAGTTTGAATCCTGCTGATGGAACTGAGGTTGAGTTTACTGCTCACACTGTCCGCAACTGTCTTGGGTTAAATGTCAAAACTCTTCGTGATTTCGCGACGGGGAGTACGGTACGGTGACCACATGTGATCTATCGGATGAGGTTGCTGGGATCACTGATCGAGAAAATAAGCTACATGCCGGCATTGAACTTCAACCTCCTGCTGTTCCTCATTTCTTCCATAACAATACAAACAGTTCGGTGCTGAAGACTCGTCACATTTAATCTCATGACAAGAGTACTACCTGACCACGATACTACTGTAGTTAGCCTTGGGTGGCCGTTACTAGAAACACGTTGCGACATAAAACAATTACAGTTGTGACTGGCCCGCCCGGTTGTCCGTGCGGTCTAACGCACGGCTTTCCGGGTGGGAAAGAGCGCCTGGTCCACGGCACGAATCCGCCCGGCGGATTTGTGTCGAGGTCCGGTGAACCGGCCAGTCTTTGGATGGTTTTTAGGCGGTTTTCCATCTGCCTCGGCGAATACGGGCTGGTTCCCCTTATTCCGCCTCAGTTACAGTATGTCGGCGATTGCTGCGCAATCTCCACGTACGCGTACACCACCATTACTCTACCATGCAAACACAGAAACATAGGGGGTTACAGTCGTCTGGTGTGAAACGTTCCCCGGGGAAGGGGGTCCATCGGGGGCCTAACCGCACAATAACCCTGGGTTCGGTGTGGGGCGACGGAGGGGTGAAGTGGACTGCGGTAGTCGTCGTGAGGTTGTGGACCACTGCGGCTGCGGCGGGTAACGGAGCTTCTCCGTCGTTTCTAGGTCCCCGGTTAACATACAATAATATACAATACAGTTGTGACTAGGGAAAATGCATCGCGCCGTGAATAATTTCAAGACACTGTGCGCAAACCATCAAATATTTCAACGTGTCCTCGTGAAACAACACAAACCAAACTCGCTATAAGCTGACCGAAGCGCCCTCTCTCCCAGGTGCAGTAACACTGAGGTCGGCTAATATATTTTTGATATTTCTAAACAGGTCAGACCATTGTAATGACAGAGTCAGCCTTATGATAAACGTACATGCTTGAGATTTCATCAGGCCAGAACTTGGTAACGACAAATCAACTCAATAAAGAACCAGGGATTCCCCGACCACCAAAGTTTGACACACAAGTTATGACGAGTGTAGACACACCATTTTCAGAATAAAATTACAACGAAGAAGCATATTTAATTACAGCTATTATTTTTATGGTGAAAAGTGCATCAAACTCAGAGTGAGATGTGTTGGCTAGACGTACGCATTGCCGCTTTGCAGGTGAACCTTTATCCGGGATGCTGTAGCGGCTTTATGCTTGCGGACGTCAACAGCCAACAGCCATAAAAGCGTCAAGAGTTCCGTTAAGACTATGGCTTCATCACGGAACGGCGTCGTAAAATGAGTAGGCGACGGCGGAAGCGAACGCGCAATGGAAGGTGTCGCTCAGGACAGCAAACTGGCGAATAACCTCACTAATCCGTCAAAATCGACTAACCGCGACCGTTTTGTTTGTCGCTTCGCAACGTAAGATGGTTCAAATGCTTCTAAGCACTATGGGGCTTAACATCTGAGGTCATCAGATTCATTAACATGATAGTGAGAAGTAAAAGTAAATTAACTGGTCATACAATTCGACATAACAGCTTCATAAAAAATAACTCAGAAGGAAAAATTCTTGAAAAAACAAAGAAGCTGGCCCAGATCATCCATATTACGAAGTATTATCAGTGGAGTAAACTGAGGGACTACAACCAAATGCTAAAGACGGCAAGGGAAGGAGAAGGATGTCTGCATCAATAAGGTGTTATCTTTAGTGTCTGGTGTTGATTAATGTAACGTACACAGAAAACTTGTTTACAAGAAACCAAAAATATGATGATCAAAAAGAAATAAGAGCAGTTACTGTTCTTTAAATGCGAACATTTTTAGGTTAGGCTTTACCGTGACTGTTACTGACATTAAATGAAACAACAAGTTTACTGTTACCAGTCATCGTTTTATTTATTTCCACGACGCGTTTCGAAGGTTTAAACCTCCATCATCGGGTGGATTTACATTAGTTAGTATTGCATTTGTGTGTGTGGCAGTATACATGTGATGTGTTACGACAGCAAAAGGAACCTGTGATAGCCCGCATCTCGTGGTCGTGCGGTAGCGTTCTCGCTTCCCACGCCCGGGTTCCCGGGTTCGATTCCCGGCGGGGTCAGGGATTTTCTCTGCCTCGTGATGGCTGGGTGTTGTGTGATGTCCTTAGGTTAGTTAGGTTTAAGTAGTTCTAAGTTCTAGGGGACTGATGACCATAGATGTTAAGTCCCATAGTGCTCAGAGCCATTTGAACCATTTTTTTGAACCTGTGACCACTGGAGGCAGTGCCACAAGTTCCTCCAAAAATCGTAACACAACACACACACACAAATGCAATACTAACTAATGTAAATCCACCCGATGATGGAGATTTGAACCTTCGAAACGCGTCGTGGAAATAACTAAAACGGTGACTGGTAACAGTAAACTTGTTATTTCATTTAATGTCAGTTACTGTTCACTGATTGCGAAGCCAAATAATAACCTTCTTCGATCGGCAAAAGGTCGGGAAGAATAAAGTTTTTAGCGAAATGCAAATTCATTTTTCACAGTGCTGCTACTGTCACTTCTTCGACAGGAAAGTGATGTACTTTTTCAGCAGGGCAATGGACGTACACATACAGCTGCTGCAAAGCAACGTATTCTTTGCGGTGTACAGTAACTGCCCTGGCCAGCAAGATAAGCAGATCTCTCGCCCAAGATAAGCAGATCTCTGGCCATTCGAACATGTATAGGGTATGGAGACGCGGCAACTTACTCGTTCTCCAGAGCCTGCAAGAACCATTGCTGAATTGCAACAAAAGTTGGAGTGTAGAGCCGCTATCGTTTCGATTTTACAATCTGTGACAAGGTGCAGTGGAATACTGCATTACTCGCCGGTAGATGGTGAGCACGGCGTGTCTTCGTTTGGGCTAAGGCGATTACGATGTTGAATTATTTCGAGATGGCCTAGGCTCACTCGGTGTAGACTGCCAGCACAGTGGTAATGTATGGCACAGGCAAGGGGATTTCTGCATCACGGGGATTTCAGTGGTGTGACCGAGTACATGACCAGCAGCGGCGAATTCGCACCTCTCCGGAAAAGGAAAGCTATTGGTTTTGCAACAAATTTCACTCGCAGCCCAGCAGACAAACAGGACAAAGAGGCTACACCACACGAGGACGCGATATGGAGCCACCAGAAGCAGGCACTGGATCGAGTCTCTACGGCGGTACCAGCTTCCCTGCACTCCGGACTTTGGGCCGCAGCCTTTCCCGGCTAACTCCAGCAGCAGTGAGTCCTGCCCAGGGGCAGTGGGTCGCAGCCTGGGCATAACAGCCGCTTCTCACAATGCGGTGGGCATACCTCCTTGCTGCATGCTTGAGCCACCTGTGAGCCGTCATTCATTGCAAAGTTGGCTATCACTGAAAGATTCCTGTCTGTCAACAGGCGCCACTGACGTCAATTCTGTGGCTCGCACAACAGGCTCGTATGCCAAGCACCAAGTGCAGGCATCGGCAAAGCGTGTCACAGTCAAATGTTTGCACCCAGCTAGACGGTCACTAACAGATGCCTGGCTGGCTACCAGACCTATTTCCTTCGGGTGGGGACGTGGTCTCCTCCCAGTGTCGGTGCAGGGCTGATATTCGTGTAGAAAATGAATTATTGATTTTGAGAGCCGTTTCCCTCTAAGTCTTCATCGGCGTGCCACCTCGCCTCAACCCCAGCCATTCGACTGACATTGTAGGCACCTCACATCTCTGGGGTCAGCTATAAACTGGTAGATATAGGTTCTAGGTGGAAGGTGACCAAAAGGTGAGGGTTACTGGCTGATTGCCCGAGCTTCGGGGTAACAGTAAGGCGCATTCTATGTTCACAGTGTAACCTGCTTCGGCATTCCGTACCGTGCACTGAATCACTATCTGTAACTTCTTTTATGTGCCACCATTTTGGTCATATTGAAACAGTGTAGGGAATCTACACTCCTGGAAATGGAAAAAAGAACACATTGACACCGGTGTGTCAGACCCACCATACTTGCTCCGGACACTGCGAGAGGGCTGTACAAGCAATGATCACACGCACGGCACAGCGGACACACCAGGAACCGCGGTGTTGGCCGTCGAATGGCGCTAGCTGCGCAGCATTTGTGCACCGCCGCCATCAGTGTCAGCCAGCTTGCCGTGGCATACGGAGCTCCATCGCAGTCTTTAACACTGGTAGCATGCCGCGACAGCGTTGACGTGAACCGTATGTGCAGCTGACGGACTTTGAGCGAGGGCGTATAGTGGGCATGCGGGAGGCCGGGTGGACGTACCGCCGAATTGCTCAACACGTGGGGCGTGAGGTCTCCACAGTACATCGATGTTGTCGCCAGTGGTCGGCGGAAGGTGCACGTGCCCGTCGACCTGGGACCGGACCGCAGCGACGCACGGATGCACGCCAAGACCGTAGGATCCTACGCAGTGCCGTAGGGGACCGCACCGCCACTTCCCAGCAAATTAGGGACACTGTTGCTCCTGGGGTATCGGCGAGGACCATTCGCAACCGTCTCCATGAAGCTGGGCTACGGTCCCGCACACCGTTAGGCCGTCTTCCGCTCACGCCCCAACATCGTGCAGCCCGCCTCCAGTGGTGTCGCGACAGGCGTGAATGGAGGGACGAATGGAGACGTGTCGTCTTCAGAGATGAGAGTCGCTTCTGCCTTGGTGCCAATGATGGTCGTATGCGTGTTTGGCGCCGTGCAGGTGAGCGCCACAATCAGGACTGCATACGACCGAGGCACACAGGGCCAACACCCGGCATCATGGTGTGGGGAGCGATCTCCTACACTGGCCGTACACCACTGGTGATCGTCGAGGGGACACTGAATAGTGCACGGTACATCCAAACCGTCATCGAACCCATCGTTCTACCATTCCTAGACCGGCAAGGGAACTTGCTGTTCCAACAGGACAATGCACGTCCGCATGTATCCCGTGCCACCCAACGTGCTCTAGAAGGTGTAAGTCAACTACCCTGGCCAGCAAGATCTCCGGATCTGTCCCCCATTGAGCATGTTTGGGACTGGATGAAGCGTCGTCTCACGCGGTCTGCACGTCCAGCACGAACGCTGGTCCAACTGAGGCGCCAGGTGGAAATGGCATGGCAAGCCGTTCCACAGGACTATATCCAGCATCTCTACGATCGTCTCCATGGGAGAATAGCAGCCTGCATTGCTGCGAAAGGTGGATATACACTGTACTAGTGCCGACATTGTGCATGCTCTGTTGCCTGTGTCTATGTGCCTGTGGTTCTGTCAGTGTGATCATGTGATGTATCTGACCCCAGGAATGTGTCAATAAAGTTTCCCCTTCCTGGGACAATGAATTCACGGTGTTCTTATTTCAATTTCCAGGAGTGTAGTTGGACGATGATTAGGTGTAAAGTATAGTTTGTTATTCGTTTTTCAGTTAGGTAACTGTTGCGTATTTATATTGCGTATTAAGGAACTGTAAAGCTGTTGCAATGCCGCAGAGTAAAAGACGCAGGGTGTTAATGGTTGGGGGCAGTTCAAGCGTTGCGAATCTTAATATTTTTGTCGGACAATGATTGTTCCATAAAATTTCCGGCGTACAGCCGCATAAATTTCACTTCTTCTTCCGATATTTCGACTTTATACCATCCAGCCATCTTCAGAGCGAGCTCCAACACTTGCTCCGTCCTTTTAAACCCGCGGACCGCGCCACTGCCCTTGCGGCCATAGATACACAATGCGCCAGAGCCGTTGATCTGCGGCAAAGAGGTACAACATGTGCATGAAATTAGATCTATGGCTGCACGGTCGATCCACACTGTGATATCGATGTATCACTGCGAGCTGCACCGTTGCGATGTCTCTGTGAGTTTATTAGAGGCTCTCTGTCTCTGAGCACTATGGGATTCAACATCTTTGGTCATCAGTCCCCTAGAGCGTAGAACTACTTAAACCTAACTAACCTAAGGACGTCACACAACACCCAGTCATCACGAGGCAGAGAAAATCCCTGACCCCGCCGGGAATCGAACCCGGGAACCCAGGCGCGGGAAGCGAGAACGCTACCGCACGACCACGAGCTGCGGACGTTTATTAGAGGAAGTGCTCGATTCCATGATTAAGGTGCAGCCGCTATCTCTATTAATTAAAGTCGTCGTCAAACGAATTTCAATTGCTTCTTCCACTACCGAGTCCTAGAAAGATGAAGTTAAGGCTGAAATTTCGACTTTATCGTACACCATAGAGTTCCCAGTGCCAATATAGTGCACTGTCACCATCGATTTATTAGACTGTAAGAGCCGGCTGTACCTACGGTGCTCTGCGCATCTCTCTCGGACTATGGATGTCGTCTGGCGGATGTATGAAATGCCATACTCACAGTGGACGTCGTAAACCCAATGCTTCCGAGCACCAGATCATCTTTAACGGAACCGAGAAGTGCTGCTGTATTTGATGGAGGGCGAAACATCACTTTAACTTTGTATTTGTTGACGATTAGTCCTATTTTTGATGATACGAATCCCATGTATGGCAGAAAAGCCATGGATTTAAAACTCTCCGCGTCTTCGGCTGCATTCCTTACGCCCTTTGTTGTTTTCATTCGTCCTATCCCCTGTGGAAAATACCCGTTGGCTTCAAAAACTCTTTCAAGTATAGAAGCTCGTCCTCCGGACTGCTCTCGTCAGCAATGATGTTTGCTCTGCGTACCAGAGTTCTGAGAACACCCATCGTCTGCGAAGGATGGTGGCAGCTATTTTCAAGTAAATATAAAACCTTATGCGTAGGTTTCCTATATACTGCATATCCCAAAGTGAAGTCACCCTTGCGTCGTACCAAAACTTCAAACGTGCATCCGCCCCGATAGTTGAGTGGTCAGCGTGACGGATTGCCGTCCTACGTGCCCGGGTTCGATTCCCGGCTGGGTCGGAGATTTTCTCCGCTCAGGGACTGGGTGTTGTGTTATCTTCATCATCATTTCATCCCCATCCGACGCACAGGTCGCCCAATGTGGCGTCGAATGTAATAAGACCTGCACCAAGGCGGCCGGACCTGCCCCGCAAGGGGCCTCCCGGCCAATGACGCCAAACGCTCATTTCCATTTCCACTTCAAACGTGTCGTCAACATACCTCCAAAATACTGGTGGCTTCGACCCTGCGACACGGGATTACCCATAGCGAGTCCCTCAATCTGTTCACAAAATTCGTTATTGAATGAAGAACATGTCGAGGTCAAGACATGCTTAAACCAAGTTGAGATCTGTTTATCAAAGGTTTTGTCAATGAGAAATAATGATTCTGAAAGAGGAACCTTTGCCGAAAACGCACTACACCGAAACTGACTAATATACAATAACTGTTTAGTTTGAGTGATTGTAGTTTGCTAGTGAAGTCCTCGGAGCTACGTATATGACGAGCGCATTTTCCCTCAAGAGGCCTTAATAACGACGCTAAATGTTTGGCACAGTCATAGGTTAGAGAGCCAATGTTACTCACTATCGGACGCAGAAGAACCTCTTTCTTATAGATCTTTGGGAATTCATGAAGCCTCGGAGGAACCGCACAACGTTTTTTTTTTTTTCAGTCGTCAGTCTTCTGACTGGTTTGATGCGGTCCGCCACGAATTCCTCTCCTCTTCATTTAATTTGCTGATATCTTCCAACTTCTGTCTACCTCTACAGTTTTTGCTCTTTACACCTCCCTCTAGTACCAGGGAAGCTATTCCCTGATGCCTCAACGGACGTACTATCATCCTGTCCCTTCTTATCAGTGTTTTCCACATCTTGTTTTCCTCTCTGCGCAAAACCTCCTCTTACCTTATCTTATCAGTCCACCTGATTTTCAACATTCATCTGTAGCACCACATCTCACATGCTTCGATTCTCTTCTGCTCCGGTTTTCCCACAGTCCATGTTCCACTACCATACATCAATTGCTCCAAAGGTACATTCTCAGAAATTTCTTCTTCAAATTAAGGCATATTTTTGTTACTAGTAGATTCTCTTGGCCACGAATGCCCTCTTTGCCAGTGCTGCTTTTGACGTCTTCCTTGCTCGCCCGTTATTAGGTATTTTACTGGCTAGGTAGCAGAATTCCTTAACTTCATCTACGTCATGACCATCAATCCTGATGATAAGTTTCTCACTGTTCTCATTTCTGCTACTTTTCATTACTTTCGTCTTTCTTTCATTTACTCTCAGTCCATATTTTGTACTCATTTGACAACGCATTCCATTCAGTAAATCACGAAATTCTTCTTCACTTTCACTCAGGGTAGCAGTGTCATCAGCGAATATTCTTATTCTTTCATCTTGAATTTTAGTTCCACTCCTGAATCTTTCTTTTATTTCCATCATTGCTTCTTCGATCTACAGATTGAGCAGTAGAGGCGAAAGGCTACTTCCATGTCTTACACCCTTTTTAATCCGAGCACTTCGTTCTTGGTCGCCCTCTCTTGTCTCTTGTATATATTGTACACTGCCGTCCCTCCCTATATCCTACCACTATTTTTTTCAGAATTTCGAACATATTGCACCGTTTTACACTGTTGAACACTTTCTCCAAGTCGACAAATCCTATGAACGTGTCTTGATTTTTGTGTGTGCTATCACTCAGTATCGTGATAGTCATCAGAAGATATTAAGACAGTGGCATTACCTTTATCAGCTGGAAGAACCACCGTCTTGGTATCCTGACGAAGCTTACGTAGTGCAGCCCTCTCTGCCACAGAAAGATTACTCCTTTGTGGGCGAGACTTCATAGCTGCTCGACGAATTTCGTGTCTTATTTCTTCTGCTGAATCCGTGAAAAGAGATCGAACAATGGAAATAGAAAAAAAAATGGATGCCTTCAATTTTTCGACGTTTCGGTACGACACACAAATGATAGCACTTTGGGACATTCAGTATTTCGGAAACCAACGCATACGTCTTTATACTTACGTGATAACAGCTGCCATGATCCTTCGCAGACGACGACTGTTCTCAGCACACTGGTAGGCTGATGAGAGCAGTCTGGAGGACGAGCTTCTATACTTGAAAGAGTTTTGGAAGCCAACGGGTATTCTCCGCAGCAGATATGTAAGGCACTACGAATGAAACAAACAGAGGACGTAAAATGGAAATGCCGTGTGGCTGGCCTCCCGTCGAGTAGGCCGTTCGCCTGGTGCAAGTCTTTCGAGTTGACGCCACTTCGGCGACTTGCCTGTCGATGGGGATGAAATGATGATGATGAGGACAACACACCAACTAGTCCCTTAGCGGAGAACAATCTCCGACCCAGCCGAGAATCGAACCCGGGCCTTTAGGTATGACATTCCGTCGCGCTGACCACTCAGCTACCAGAGCACGTAAAAAATGCAGAAGAAGATTCGGTGAGTTTTAAATCCATGGCTTTTCTGCCATACGTGGCAAGCGTATCATCAAAAAATAGGTCGGATCGTCAGCAAACACAAAGTGAAAATGATTTCTCGCCATGCGCCAAAGACAGCAGCACTTCTCGGTTCCTTTAAAGATGATTTGGTGCTCGGAAGCCGTGGGCTTACAACATCTGCTGTGAGTATGGCCTTTCACACATCCGATAGACGACATCCACAGTCCGTGAGAGATGCACAGAGCACCGCAGTTACACTCGGCTCTTACAGTCTAATAAATCGATGGTGGCAGAGCACTGTATTGACACTGGGAATTCTATAGTGTACGACAAAGTCGAAATTTTAGCATCGACTTCATCTTTTTACTCAGTATGGAAGAAGAAATTGAAATTCGTTTGATACGACGAATTTAATTAATAGAGATAGCGGCTGCAGCTTAGACTAATCATGGAATCCAGCACTATCTGTATTAAACTCACAAAGGCGTTGCAAAGGTGCAGATCGCAGTGATACACTGATATCCCCGTAAGGATCGACCGTGCAGCCATATATCTAAATTCATGCATATGTTTTACCTCCTTGCTGCAGATCAACGTCCGTAGCGTCTTGGGTATCTGTTGCCGCATGCGCAGTAGCGCGTTCCGTAGGTTTAAAAGGATGGAGCAAGTGTTGGAGCGTCAGTCACCCGGCTCACTCTCAAGAAGTGAAGTTTATGCGCCCGCACGCCAGAAATTTTATGGAACTGTTTAAGCGTTGCTTAATGCATTAACGCAATGGGGAGCAGGTAATACGGACTGCGCAACAAGCTTGCAGCGAAGGATGAGGAAACAGAGTTGCTCCAGGCACCAAACCTTTTAATATATCCAGCTGTTGCTAAGCTAGTCGCCGACGTGGTGGTCGAGCGGTTCTAGGCGCTGCAGTCTGGAACCGAGCGACCGCTACGGTCGCAGGTTCGAATCCTGCCTCGGGCATGAATGTGTGTGATGTCCTTAGGTTAGTTAGGTTTAAGTAGTTCTAAGTTCTAGGGGACTGATGGTCTCAGATGTTAAGTCCCATAGTGCTCAGAGCCATTTTTGCTATGCTAGGCAGTCCTTTAGCAGAAAGATCGCCCGAGGATGTAATGTGATTCGTGGAGAACCTGGCAACATCGGCGAGTATTGATGGTTGGTTCGGTAGTTATTTGTATCAATAGCAAAATTACCTCCAGCAACAGAGGCAAAAACTTTTGTGAGATGCGCAAAAGCACTGAGTAAGACATTTTAGCAGTTGATACAAGGGACTCTGCAAAGATTCAAGAAACATAAAAGTGCGAGGTTCTTTGAGAACGGTCGAGTGCTATTGCCAAGAGGCACGGTGAAGCCGTAGAGGATGTTGCTAATAGAATAAGTAAAGTGAACGTAAATACGAATGAGCTGGTCAGAGTGATGACGCAAATGCAGTTTTGCTTTAGGAGGACTAACAAAGGGCGCTTAATGCTTCCCGAGAGGCTGACCACGAGCTATGTCACGAAGGATGTGCACAGTAGCGCCTAGAGATCCTTTCTGCTATTAGTTTGGCGATGGAACGTGAAGAGATTTATGTGTCAATGGATGTGTGTTATAAGCGTGGCGTATGCTCTGCCAATGTGAGGTGTTACGTTTGTGGCGTACACGGCATGTGCATAGACAGTGTCGCCACCCTCGGTGGAGTAATGAGGATATGAATCAGCAACAGCGTTTTAGTAATGGTAATAGGGGTGGACGGGGGGAAAGAAGCAGCCGTTAAACCCAAGAGGGAGACTGAAGTCCACCGTAAGGCGTTCCCGTTAAAATGAGATGCAACAAGTATGTATGCAGATGCAGAATGCGCAACAGTATGCGCTGTTAGAGGACACAGTGCGTCAGGGATGATGGAACCCTCCTCGCTGTAGGTTGCATCGGGTGGGAGATAATGATAAGGCAACTGGGGTCAGTAGAAATGGATTTTCATGTGGGGGCAGCTGGGTTTAAGCAGTGTGTGGAACTAGCGCCAGTAAGCGAAGGTCACGGCCTGATCATGGGGTTGGACTTCTTGAATTAATATCATACCAATATTGACTTTCAGTGTCGTGTGATGGAACTTAGTGGGAAGACGTTCCAGCTAGCAGAAGCTATCGCCAGTGTCGTAGTGGGCAATCTGGCTAAACCACATACAAATATTCTGAAGCTTGATTCGAGTAATTATGTGCCAGATGCTACTAGGAAGTCATTCGGAGTGAGTGTGGAGCTAGGCTTGTTACAATAGAGTTGCTGGAAGGGAATGGTAAGTTGGATTTCGCGAGTTGTTTAGTTAAAAGTAGTATCGTATGCGTATGGGAGAAAGATGGTTGGAAGGTAGTACACATTAATCTCAACAATTTTGGCGCTGAAGAGGTGAGGTTGACGAATGGGTTGTTAATAGTGAATTTCGACATACAGGGGGATGGTTGATGCAGTGAAGGTGTAAGCCATGGCCATCTACAGGACGCCACTCAGACAGCATTACAAAGAAAGATGGAACAGCTGAAGGGAGTATACAGTATGTGAATGGAGGAACTGTTGCTGGAATTACAGGATTTACTTTTTCTTCATGGTCCATTGAAAGTGACGCCCGTTATGCAGCACAAATTTCGTCAGGAAGTGAAGCACGGGTGTACCGCAAACTGTACAGAATTTTTTGATATTTGGTGCCAGTTCTGGAGTAATTGATCGACCAGTGGTAGGCTAATGGGAAAACTGAAGGGAATAATAGTAGATGGGGGCCAGAAATTGTGATTGTGCCAAAGAAGTCTGCAGATGGTTTTAAGATGATTACCGTCACCTTAATAGTAAGACCATAACAGCCTGGAGCAGTGTCGCTATTTCCCTGCCATGGCTATAAGAAGTGGATACCATCAGTTGATAATGGTTCTGGAAGACCAACCAAAGACAGATTTTCATTGCTCTGGGGCCATTAATAGTATCGGAGGATGCCGTTCGGCCTGAAGAATGCTCCTGTAAGGTTTCAGCATTTGTTGGACAAAGTACTAAGGGAGTTGAGGTTTCGCTAGTGTCTATTTTACCTAGGCGATATAACTGTAGTCTCAAGAGACAGTGGTCTGTTGTGTTGTGAATTAAACTGAAACGTGTGCAGTGAATAAATTTATCTAAACATGATTACCATAACGAAACATGAAACTAAGATTGACCATTTAGTAATCGTATTTCATTAGTGCGAAGGAGGGCATCCAACTATTTAATGAAACAGGATACAAAAATTATTTATTGAAAATTGCAGTTAGAATACATTAACATGAATTTACTCACACAATCTGATTAAGAATCAGAAATGAGAAGTAAACAAGCTCCATATTTGTTGAACATGAATGATACTAAAGCCTTGTCGAAGACTGTAATATAAGGGGAATGCGTGTGATTATCATCTCATACATCTTCTGTTAAAATACGAAATCATGGTGCTTGCTCAATGATTGCGTGACAACGCCGAAAGGACGGTTATGTAAAACAAGCATACTACATCAAGAATTAAACTGATTGTGCCCCAAACTCTCCAAGAAATAACAGAATCTGAAACTGTTGCTCAATCTTAAAATCGCACTTACCAGTAACTTCCGAGTCATTCGCCCATTTGCCTATGTTCGCATCATCTTACCAGACTCTGCACATTATTGAGGAGAAGCCACGAAATGCTGGTAGGTGTTGCTGGTGGAGAGGAAGTCAGCTTTTGTAGCCTCTCGGTGAATAAGTGTTCTGGTCATCCCTTGGTAGAGAACTTTCTTCTGTTCGTTCTCCAGGCTAACTCTCACTTCTGCAACTATATGCCTTTCTGTGCACCAATGAGACGAGTTTAAAAGACTCTACCCAATGACTCGTTCGTAAAGAAATCAACTGTTTCCGAGTTTGCAATGTTAATCTACGGAAGAACTCAGTTCTGCACAAGTCTTCCTGATATCCCCTCTCTACTATAGAGTTGTCTCTCTAGCCAATCCATTGGCTCCACATTTTGGACTTTCTGTAAGCTGGCACTCAGCTCCTCCCCTGTGCTAGATTATTTCCGTTATCCAGTAAGGAGTACCTAAGTAATCAATAATTTGGCAGGGTTGTCCCTTGTGGAGAGCACAGCCTCTATGATTTTCATGGGCCATAAGGGATGAGAACGGATCCGAGATTGGTGCAGATGGAATGAGACTTTCCAGTGCCAAAGAAGCTAAAGAACTGCAATCATTCTTGGTATTCTCAAACTATTATAGGAAATTCATGGCGGCATTCACTGATATAGCACACCACTCATGCTATGCCAGGAAACATTCGAAAGGCTGAAGAGAGTTTTGAAGCAACGTCCAGTTTTAATTTTCCTGGATTTTCAGGAGTTTATATTGTCTTGTAATGCATTTGATCATGCTTTAGGGTGTATCCTAGGTCAAGATGTTGACAGTGTGCTGGTGTAATCTGTAGCCAGCACACCGGTTGGTAAAGATGACGTGCAGAGATCGATTAGTAGGCGCTGGATCAAGTGTGCCTATCATGAGAAAGGCCAGAGACACGCACACAAGCAACATGCCGCCAACGCCCTCTCGACAGCAAGTATTTAGACAGCCGCCACTGACCGGAGGGCCTCACTCACACGCTCACACCATCATCCAGCTTGGCATCTATTAGTTTATTCACAGAGTGGGTTTAGTTCATCACAGGCTACAGCAGTACATAGCGACCAGATTAGTGACTACCGTATTGCAGACCTGTTACTGAGGAGCTTTTACCACAAAACATGGACTCTATTCAAGTTAAGTAAAATTTCCAGTTCAAGTAAATAAAGAACTCTATTAATCCACGTGTGCATTTGTCTTGTAGAATGAGGATACCGGCCACCCACAACAACATCTTCTTCGTTGCCTCCTTGTGGTCAAGACTCTACAGATGGTGAGGAACACCCTGTGGCTTTTGCTTAGAGACAACAGAGCAGAGAAAAACTATTTGAGGTCAGATAAAGAAATGCTTAGCCTCATATATGTAGCGACATATTCTCGATGGTACCTTTACAGGAAGAAATTTAAAGTAGTGGCCGCTCAAGCTGGTCTCAAATGGTTATTAGGGCTGAAAGACCTGTTCAATAGACTAACTTGGTGGATATTGAACCTCAGCTTTACTACGAAGTGGTTCACAAGCCAGGAAAGAAACATGGAAATGCAGATGCATTAAGCAGAAAGGTGGTTTAGCATTACGTCAGGGTCTTTCTGAATGGCAGGCAGCGCAACTGTGCTAACAGCGACTGCGAGCTATGTAAGACACAAAATGTACACTTCAGTAAATATGATGATCTGTTATGTACAGTAACTAGGTTAAGAGCTTGGGTGGTGATGCTGGATAAGTTGAAGAAAGAAGTCCGAAAAAACACACATGATCATTTGCTGTCTGGTCATGCAGGATGCAGAGAAACAAATGTAAGGGTGGCTGAGAGAACCTGGTGAAAGGCGAGCAAGGGAGATGTGGATAAATTTATAAGAAGCTGTGTGCACAGCTTGCAGACGTGAGTCGCAAGCAAACAGCATTACAGAGACTACCAGAAGCGTCAAAGCTGTTTGAAATGATTGGGGGTGTATATGTTAGGATGGTTTAATTTGACTCCAGTGGGGAATCGTTTTGCGCAGATGATAACAGATCCCTTCTCTCGGTATACAGAGGTAATTCCTATGATAAACCAACGAATAGGCAGTCTTACAAGTGACGGTCAACGGGTGGATACTTGAGTTTGGGGTACTGGACACGATGATTATTCATCAAGGAACAAATTTTATGCCAGATTTGTGAAGGAATTATGTCGCATGTTACATAAGTGAACAAATTAAGTAGTAGTCCACTCCACTCACAGACGAATGGTAGGAAGGAAATGGTGCCTCAGACGATCGGAAGGATGTTTAAGGTACTGTGTGATCTCACACCATAATGATTGGGATACATATCTTCCGTTTGTCATGGCTGTTTACAATTGAAAGATCCACAACAGTGCAGGGTAGCCTCTGAATGATGTGATGTATGGAAGAAAAATACCGCCACTATTTGATCTATTTGATATTATTAAGGCGAAAAGAAGGAAGTATAGAGAGTCAGTCCATGATCTCGCGAGAACAGTAGGAGGCATAGAAGCAGATCCAGAAGGCAAACACGAAGGCACTAGAGAAACAGGAGGAACCTATGAAATGCACAGGGAGTTTATACATTGTAGAGAAGGATAGTGAATGATGTTATGGAGCACTTACACACTGAAGGGTATGACAAAGAAATTTGTGACGAGATACCAAGGACCCTGTCAAGTGATAGAGACTACATCACCAGACAATGTTAGACTCAAGTTGCAGTGTGGTCCACAATAGTGCATACTGGGCGCCAGCAGCCATTCACAGGCACTCTGGGGACAATGCCACGTGTAGTGTAAGTGAAGAGAAAGAGGTAAAAAGGAACAAGTAGAAGAGTACACGTGAAAGTATAGATGAACCTATTCAATAAGTACCATATCCTTTAAGATCGACGAAGTAATAGGGGTATTTTTGTACTATGTTTGTTGGTGATTATATAGGGTATTTTGTGCGCTGTATTGAGTTGTAATGTGTTAAGGGTGAACGAATAAGTTCTGTGTTAGAACAAAGGTTGCTTTAGTTTTATTTTTATGTGAAGTGCTGACCGGCAATGGCAGCTTTCTGAGGGGGAGGAAGGATGATGATAGAGTTTGTTCCAGGATTGCTGTATAACGAGGGCTAGGATGGGAAGGACGCTAGTCGTGGCGGTGGTGTATCTCCTCGCCTGGTGGAACGGAAATCCAACATCTCGAGGCGAGTTCTGTTTGCTACACAAGAAGATGTGGTGATTATCAGCCATCAATGGATTCTGACTCTAGTTTCTAATGCATGGAAATTCCGAAATGAAGCAAGCAGACAGGAGGTGCTCTCTGGTTTCTAGCGTTTAGCCTAGAGCAGTGTAGTACTTGGGGGAGTTTTGGCAGAGTGTGAGAAGTTACCTGAGTCCCATGCCCAATTACGAGAAAAGATGCAGCTAGCAGTGTAGGTGGTGCCGTGCCCGCTATGGCGCCAAAAGAGAGGTTGGATAGACGATGAAGAAAGGATTTTTAAAACTGGGTTTGGACCAGTGGTTGCCAGCGATGTAAGAGAACTGAACGGGACAACGAGGGTAGTGAAGGAGTTGGCACAGGATAATAAGTCAGTGGTGATGTGATACACCACACAGACAACGAGCTTGGAGAGCGGAGTATTAAACAATACGATATGATCCGGAAGCTGACAAATGACGTGATGGAGTATGCAAAGGCATCAGAGGGCATGGTGGACGGAGACCTGGGGATCATACAGGCATTGGTAGACGTACTGGATGCAAGAGTCACAATGGCAAGACTGCTGTAATCACCAGCAGGAAGTGTTTCAGACACGAGAGCGGAAAAGACAAGCTTAGGAGAGGCTAATTATCATGCATTGCATGAGAAATTCAGTCTCATCTTGTCGTTAGACAAGTATCTGTTGGAGTTGAGGGGGGGGGGGGGGGGGGGGGTAGGTGGGGCTACTGCCAGAACTGAGATTGGTAGCGGAGTCCTGTCGGCAGAGTTTGCCTTTTTATTATCATAATGCACTGGCAGAAGTGAGGGTGGACCAGGCACAAATGTATGTACGGGTTAGGATTCCGGTAACAAGGCAGGCATGCACATTCTGGGTCTTAGCCATTCACACCTACCTGGTGAAACTGGAAATTTAAGCAGGCGAGGACAGGAGACATGCTACTGATTTCTGAAGAGGGCAAGGGGGGAGGGAGGGGGGCGGCCATGTGGTGATGACAGAAGAGGAGTTACAACGGAGTTGGAGGGAGAGGACTACAGCGTATTCAGTTAGAGTGATTCAAACTGGTTGTTTGTTTAATTGGTTGATTCGGGGGAAGGTACCAAACAGCGAGGTCGTCGGTCCCATCGGATTAGAGAGGGCTGGGTAAGGAAGACAGCCGTGTCCTTTCAAAGGAACTATCCCAGACTGAAGCGATTTAGGGAGAACACGGAAAACCTACATCAGGATGGCGAGACGCGTATCTGAACCGTCGTCCTCCCGAATGCGAATCCAGTGTGCTAACCTCGCTTGGTGATTCAAACTGGTGGAAAATCACGTACGGTGCAGCTGTTCATGAGAAGGACAGGGGACAGGATTGGCGGAGGATTATTGTGGAACCTAAACCTTACTGACAAGGGAACCTCCCCATCGCACCCCCCTCAGATTTAGTTATAAATTGACACAGTGGATAGGCCTTGAAAAACTGAACACAGATCAATCGAGAAAACAGGAAGAAGTTGTGTGGAACTATGAAAAAATAAACAAAATATACAAACTGAGTAGTCCAAGTGTAACATATCCAACATCTAGGACTATATAACGCGAAGAGCGCCGTGGTCCCGTGGATAGAGTGAACAACTGCGAAACGAGAGGTCCTTGGTTCGAGTCCTCCCTCGAGCAAAAATTTTACTTACTTTATTTTCGCAAAAGTTACGATCTGACCGTTCATTCATTGACGTCTCTGTTCACTGTAATAAGTTTAGTGTCTGTGTTTTGCGACCGCACCACAAACCCGTGCGATTAGTAGCCGAAAGGACGTGCCTCACCAATAGGAACCGAAAACATTTGATCGCAAATTCATAGGTCAACCGATTCCTCCACAGGAAAACACGCCTGAAATATTCTATACGACACTGGTGACGGCATGTGCGTCACATTACAGGAATATGTTGTCGACCCACCTAACTTGCACACTTGGCGAATGGGTAAAAAGATTCTTCTACCTTGCCCGATTTAGGTTTTCTTGTGGATGTGATAATCACTCCCAAAAAAGTGATGAAAACATTGAGTTTGTTGCATAAACGGCAACAAATGAGTGCAACAGTTTCACAGTCGCACAGTTTTCCCTGTGCTCTGTCAAAACAAACGTTTTTAACGTTTTCAAGTTTTTCCGTGTGTAGACCGTCAAATCCTGCATGTGTCCAAGCAAATCTGAACATGTCCTGGAATTTTGGAGAGCAAAGTTGATCATGTCTGAGTGCATGAACTTTGATAATTGAAAATAAAAAATTAAAACTTTTCGCTCGAGGGAGGGTTGAACCAGGGAGCTTCCGTTCCGTAGCTGCTCACGGTAACCACGGGACCACGGTGCTCCTCAGTGAACAGGTACCTTAATGTGACATATCTTACACACGGACTACTCAGTTTGTATATTTTGCTTATTTTTTTCATAGTTCCATACAGCTTCTTCCTGTTTTCTCGATTGATCTGTGTTCAGTTTTTCATGGCCTATCCCTGTGCCAACTTATAACTAAATCTGAGGGGGCTGCGATGGGGAGGTTCCCTTGTGAGAGATAGTGGGTTTTTGATTAATGGGACGGTATTGACAGAACAGAACCAGCCTCCCATCTACCAGCCACAGTGTCAGGAATTATTACCCAATTGAACATACCGTATCCGCAGCTGTAGTGGCCAGATGAACCACTAGAAATACTCCCAAAGCAGAATCTAACCTTTTTGAACCAGATATTAAAACCAGAACTGATCCATTTCATGAACCAGTTTAATAGCCGCAAAGGAGGGACATATTTCTGCAGAACAATTGACGCAATTGTTAAACAATATCAGGATGGGCAACGTCGAGTAACATCTACCGCCGCGCCGGATTAGCCGAGCGGTCTGAGGCGCTGCAGTCATGGACTGTGCGGCTGGTCCCAGCGGAGTTCGAGTCCTCCCTCGGGCATGGGTGTGTGTGTTTGTCCTTAGGATAATTTAGGTTAAGCAGTGTGTAAGCTTAGGGACTGATGACCTTAGCAGTTAAGTCCCATAAGATTTCACACACACAATAACACACATAACATCTACATATACGTCATACTCCGCAAGCCACCTAATGGTGTGTTGCGGAGGGTACTGTTTGTAACACTAACCGAGCCGGCCGAGGTGGCCGAGCGGTTCTAGGCGCTACAGTCTGGAACCGCGCGACCGCTCCGGTCGCAGGTTCGAATCCTGCCTCGGGCATGGATGTGTGTGATGTCCTTAGGTTAGTTAGGTTTAAGTAGTTCTAAGTTCTAGGGGACTGATAACCTCAGAAGTTAAGTCCCATAATGCTCAGAGCCACTTGAACCTTTTGTACCACTAACCGAGCCCTCCAACCCTGTTCCACTCGCAAATAGCGTGTGGGAAGAATTGTTCTCAGTAAGCCTCTGTATTGGATCTAATTTCTCGAATTTTCTCCTCGTGGTTATTACGCAAGACGTATGTGGGGGGAAGTAATATGTTGTCAGACTCTTCCCGGAAAGTGCTCTCTCGAAATTTCAATAGTACAACTCTCTGTGACGCACGATGCCTCTCTTGTAACGCCTGGCAGTGGAGTTTGTCGAGCATCTCTGTAACGCTCTCGCACCGGCTAAACGATCCCGTGACGAAACGCGCCGCTGTTCGTTGGATCTTCTCTATCTCTTCTATCAGTCCTACCTAGTAGTGATCCCAGATATATGGACAGTACTCCAGAATCGGTCGAACAAGTGCCTTGTAAGCCACTTCCTTCGAGGATGAATTACATTTTCTTAAGATTCTTGCTATGAATCTGAGTCTGGCATCTTCTTTTCCCGCTTTTATGAGGTCATTCGACTTAAGGTTGCTCTGGATAGTTACTCTTAGATATTGTATGGTAGATACTGTTTCCAGAGGTTTGTCATCAATAGTGTAGTTGTACAGTAGCGGATTTCTTATCCTATATATGCGCAATATGTTACATTTGTTTACGTTCAGGATCAACAGCCAGAGCATGCGACATTCATCAATTCTCTGGGGGTCATGCTGCAAATCGTTACTATCTTCTGGCGTTGTTACTTGTAATAGACAACCGCATCATCTGCGATCAGCCTTAAAGAGCATCCGACGCTTTCTACTGGATCGTTTATATATACTGTCAACAGTAATGGTCCTTTCACACATCCTGGGGTATTCCGGAAATCACCTTCACATCTGCCGATTTTGTTCCATTTAGAGCGACGTGTTGAGTTCTGTCTGCGAGGAGGTCTTGAATCAAGTTGCAAATCTGCTCCGATACTCTATAAGCTTGCATTTTTTCATCAAACGACAGTGCGGGACAGTGTCAAATACCTTCCGGAAGTCAAGGAACACGGCATCAACCTGAGCGCCGTTGTCTACGGTGCTGTGGCTCTCACAGAGGAACAGAATGAGCCGAATTCCGCAGGATCTCTGTTTGCGGAATCCATGTTTATTTTCATAGAGGAGATTTTCATTCTCAAAACACGTCATAAGTTTTGAGCATAAAGCGTGATCCATAATTCTACAGCAGATTTAAGTCAATGATATACAATTGTGTGCACCTGTCCTACGGCCCTTCTTAAAAAGGGAAATGACCTGCGCTTTTTTCCAGCCGCCAGGTACCCTTCGTTGCTCGACCGGTCTGCGGTAAATACCTACTAAAAGGCGAGTAAGTTCTATTGCATAATCTTTGTAGAATCTTATAGGTATCTCATCTGGTGCCAACGCCTTTCCACAACGAAGCGATTGTAGCTGTTTTTCTATTCCGCGATCGGTTATCTCAATATCTACCATTTAGACGTTCGTACGACGATTGAAAGGAGGGACAGTGCTACGATCTTCCACCTGAAACAATTTCGGAAGACCTAATTCAGTACTTCGACCTTCGGTTATCTTCAGTTTTGGTACCAGTACGCTCACTGAATGAATAAATAGATTATTTTGACCTACTTATTAATTTTACATACGACCAAAACCTCTTAAGGCTTTTACTCAGATCGGCTGACAAAGTTTTTCTTTCAGAGTCAGTGAAAGCTTCTCCCATTGCTCTCCTTAGGCTCATTTTCGCTCTGGTTTAGCTTTTATTTGTCAGATAGTTTTTACTTCTCTTATGTCTGAGATGAAGTGCTCTTTGCTTACGTGGTTTTCTAACACGTCTATCAAAACATGGTGGGTCTTTCCCATCCCTTAAGACCTTACTCGGAACATATTGCACGATGTCTTTGAATTTTTTCCATTTTACTCCTCATGTTCATCCACATTGCCGAATAATCGATGCTGACTGCTCAGATACTCTGAAATTTGTATCCCGCCCCTCTTGCTAAGCAAAAATATCTTCCTACTTTTCGTAACATTCTTTATAAAACCCTTTGTCTTACATGCTATCACGCCTTAAGATCACTGATAGCTTTCTCTACGTTAACTGATTTGGTGAGTTCAGGTCTCTTTGTTGCCAGGAGGTCTAAGACGTTACACTCACGTGTTGGTTCTCTATGTATCTGCTCAAAGTAATTTTCGGACAAGGCACCCAGAACAATATCAGACGAATCCCTGTCTCTGGCACCAGTGTTGATAGCATGGCACTCCCAATCTATACCTGGCAAGTTGAAGTCAGCCCCCCCCCCCCCCCCCCCTATTACAACGGCATCATTAACGATATTCTTCAAGTTCTGTCTGAAGCTCTCTACTACTAGAACTCCGGACCCAGACGGTCTATAAAAGCACCCGATTATAATTTCTGGCCAGCCTTGATACTTCATTTCACCCAGATTAATTCAGAATCGCAATCCGTGATAACCTCGTTAGATTTTTATCGAATTCTTTACTGCAATAAACATGCCACCACCAGTGGCGACTACCATATCCTTACTATAAATATTCCAATCTGAACTTAGGATTTTGTTGTCATTAACGTCCGGTTTTAACCAACTTGCTGTCCCTAATACTATCTGTGCATTACAACCTTCAGTAAGAGATACTAATTCTGGAACCTTTCCTTGGAAGTTCCTGCAGTTTACTAAAATCATATTAACCTTTTCTATCTCTGATCTGCGCCGACGAACATTCTCTGACAACATTGTGGCTAATTTATCAGGCAAATCGTCTTTGATACCAAGAGAGGGTTCCTCTAACCTAAAAAAGGCCCATGTGGCACGCCACACGTACTCCGTTACACTAGTAGCCACTTCCTGCGTGCAGTGCGCGCCTGACCTATTAAGGGGAACCCTACAATTCTGCACACGATAGCGGAGGTCGAGAAATTCGCATCCGATACTGTTATAGAGACGTCTGAGCCTCTGGTTTAAATCTTCCACTCTGCTGCAAACCAGAGGAAAGTGATCAACCCTGGGTACGATGTTCAATTAGATAGTTTAGCCTGCATCCAGCGTGCGATGCTAGTTGCCTTCATCAAAGCAGCCGTGGATGACCTCAGAACCCAAGCGGCAGGAGTCATTCGCGCCGACATGTGCCACTAAATGCAACCGGTTGCACCCAGTTCGCTCGATAGCACCGGTAGGATCTCCTCCACATCACGCACGACACCCTCGGCAAATATACCGAGTGCACGATGCCATTTTTTCCCGCCTTAACTGCTATTTCCCCGAGGGGCTCCATCACACGCCTAACATTGGAGCTTTCAATGACAAGCATACCCGCCCTCTGCATTTGTCCGGACTGGGCTGGAAAATTGTTCGCTGGCCCAACAGGAAGGACATCCCGTGCTGGCTCAGAGTTATCATCAACGCTAAGTAGCAACTCGCACCTACTGCTAAGGCGTAGGGAGCCAGCCGCTCGACTTGCTCCCTCTTTCGCCTTCCGCCGGGAGACGCGAACCCACCACTGTCTGTTACACTCTCTCGAATGAGGACGGACCTGTCAGATGTTGCGTATCAGAAAATGCAACGACACCGGGATCTCCTGAGATTCCAACGGCACCAAAGGTGTCGCAGGTTTCATCATCAGCGCCCCCATGTCGACGCAACTTTGGGCGTTAGCCAGAAGCATGCAGATAGTACCCAACGCAGCTTCCAGCTGTTTACGGAGATCAGCCAATTCTCCTTGGGTTCGCTTGGAACACGGAAAATGCAGGATGCATAGCGCCTGCTACCGATATATAAATATTTTTGCTGAAGTATATGTAAATATTGGTAATTTAAATGCTTTCTTTTAATAACTAAGGACATTGCTTCGCTCTATGTGTAAGTTTAGGTAGAAGTCTGTTGACATTTCATTGTATTTATCCGTGTCTTACTGTGAAACTTATAGGCTCTGGGAAAAAGCCATAGGAATTGTTATTTGCATCGACTAGCCACGATAACAGCAGTGCTTGTGCGTTGTAAAATCTTTGAGTAGGGAGTTGTTGCGCGGAGAGAGAGAGAGAGAGAGAGAGAGAGACGAGTTCCAGCGCTTGTAGTGTGCGTAAATGTGATGTTAACGCTCTCGCAGTAGAGAGTACCATTTTTGGCCGCATCATGTACGCGTGCCAGCCAGATGTCTAGTAGCAGGAGTACGGACAGGGGACGGGCGGAAGAGGCTGTATTAATTTCGATTGCCCGTTTCTGTAACTAGCCGTGGCTCCACAAGATGCTACCGTCTTCAACAACAGCAGCAGTTCCAGCAACACTGTTTCGTCGTATGCATAGCACTGAAGTAAGACTGTTCATTGGTGGTAAGTATTAACGGCTAACCCAGCAGCACAACTGAATGTGATCTGATTGATAAAATTTATTTAAATAATAATCAGTTAAACTGAGGGCTATTGTGTCCTCACTGCCCCCAGACATTGTTACCATGTAGGGTCCTTGTTCCTTTTTTTTTTTAAGAATTATAGCCTCAGTCTACTTTCAATTAAACTGTTGTACAACAGAGGCTTCAGTATATGACTAAAGTAAAGCAAATTCATTTTTAAAGTTTGAGAATCAATCAATGGAAAAAATCCAAATCTAAAAAAATGCACAAATTAAGAGTGCAGAAGTTTTATTTATTTTACATATAGCTTGGAGCACATGGCTGTTTGGTTTGGTATGTATTCTAGTATTTAATTCTGTTAAAGTCAGCCGGCCGAAGTGGCCGAGCGGTTCTAGGCGCTACAGTTTGGAACCGCGCGACCGCTACGGTCGCAGGTTCGAATCTTGCCTCGGGCATGGATGTGTGTGATGTCCTTAGGTTAGTTAGGTTTAAATAGTTCTAAGTTCTAGGGGACTGGTGACCACAGAAGTTAAGTCCCATAGTGCTTAGAGCCATTTTTTTGTTAAAGTCAATAAAAAAAGGCTCAGTTGTTCCGACAATAATATGGAATCTAATTTGCAAAATAAGTAACTGCAAAGTAAAAAGTGCTTGCCTCTTTTTATAAATTTCGTTGATGACGTTATTTGAGGCCACTGAAAGTCATTGTTCATGTAACTAAGTTCAATACTAACATACAGTTTAAGTGCATATTTTCAAATCATTACTCGATTGCCTTTTTCAAAATTTAATGCCAAACATAATAACGTAAGAGTGGCTTCTCAGTTTTCTTTATCATTACATACTCAAAATTAGTGTAAAAAAAAAGTGACAACCTTCAGTTGCCAAGTCAGTGTTTAATAATACATGTCTTTTCTTTCCCATCATCTTGTACAGGAATATGGATGTAATTCGCCCTAGTGGGCTGGCGACCGTTAATTATTTCCTTTTCGTTCGTTAGTGTAACTTTTGGATTCATGACCATGGTACCCATTTTCTGTCCAGAGTTGTTCATGAGTGAATGCACAAAATAACTTTCATTTTTTCCAAATTATAGCCCTGTTCGGTTCAATTCCTTTAATTTGTTTTAGTAGACTTTTCCATCAGAAGAGTAGCTTGTGCACTTTCCTCCTACTTATAGGTATTACTTCTTCGGGACAGATAGCCTTATCCAATTAGTAAAAATCCATTAGGCATACACGCGATCCACGGTCATATTTTATATCGCAAGCAGGATAGGCCGATTAGTAAGGGGGAGGTTACACGCTCACAACAAGCACACCCATTAGCCATTCCGTATTGCGTAAAAAACAGATATAAGAAATGAAATGGAGATACTGGATATGGAATGTACGCAAAATATATTGAGGAGACTAAAGAAACGCTAAAATCTGCTCTGCAGATTTATCACTATACTCTGAGACAGCAAGCTCTTAAACAGGATAAATTTCTCTGCCGAAGTGAATGTGTCTACAGCTACCTGTTACTAGAAACTCTGCTTACCCAAAAGCCACTGCACGAGATAACTATGAAGTTTGGAATGCACTGATATAAACTATACGCTGTGTACCACAACGAGATTTAAACTTAGTGGCGTGACGCGGAGCTTCTGTCGGCGGGAAAATTACACTAGGAAGCCGCCTTACACAAGGATATGCACCAAGATTTACGCCAAAACAAAAACTTGTGTAGTTAATTAGCTAAATACTAGTCTAAACAGTAAAATACACAGGTATAGTTCACTTCGTTGCAGAAGCGCGATTTAAAAAAAAGGAAAGAAAAATCTGGAGCGTCCGCTTGGCTCGTCGTCTGCCGGTACACAGACCTTGTGCATCGTGATACCTACAGCCGTAGCGGCTCCTACTCTGCAGTGCACGGCCTTAATTTATTTGAGGCGGAGAGCTGGCCAGCAAACTGATTCACCAGCAACACAAATCCCAGTAGACTGGATCTTTGCATGAGAGTGAACAAACGAGGAATATTATAACGTTAATATCAGAGAAAAATGTCAGGTTGGTAGTCGTGAACACTGAAGTAGTGGACGAAGAAATTTGTCACGTAAAGTTTTTAAGTTAAAGGTGGACTCTGAGCTATGTAAAGTGAGCCACCACATGTTCGTGGAACAGAAACTTGAACGGTACATGGGATACATTGTGTAGTCACATTTAATTACAAACCATGTAGGAAAGTTAATCCAACAGTAATAAAGAGTTTTGTAAACTTTGTCAAGGAAGAAGAGTAGCAGGATGCTACATATTGTAGATGATAAACATAATGCTTTCCTTAACACACTTCTCTTGCTCTTTGAAAGTTGCTTTCCATTAGAACGTTCTAAACGGGGTACTAGCAGTAATAGGCAGCCCCGATGGCTGACTAGTGGGATAAGGATATCATGTAGAACAAAGCGGGAATTATACCAAAATGTTTGAAGTAGTCACAATCAAGCTACAGTAGCCCATTACAAATAGTACTGTAAGATACTTACAATATTATTAGGATGGCAAAGAGTATGTGGTATGCAAACAGAATAGCTAATTCACAGGATCAAATTAAAACCATGTGGTAGTTGTGAAGGAAGTGTCTGGTCAGCAGCACAAGGTTGGCGATATAAAGTCAGTTCGCAGTAAAAATATTTCTGTTACTGATAAATCAGATATATGTGTAGTATTTAACAATCATTTTCTGAGCATTGCTGGTGAATTAAATAAAAATTTAGTTTCTATAGGGAATCATATACCTTTCTAGGCAAATGCCTTTCCGAGATTGATGTCTGAAATATTCCTCTGTGATACAGACAGGAGGGAGATTGAGTTAATAATTAAATCACTGAAGACTAAGGATTCTCATGGTTATGATGGAATGCCTAACAGAATATTAAAGTACTGTGCTGCACATGTTAGCCCTCTATTTAGCCATATTTCTAATTTTTCCTTTAGGAATGGTCAGTTTCCTGAACGATTAAAGTACTCAGTAGTAAGCCGATTTATAAAAAAAGAGAAAGGGATCATGTAGATAATTTTAGTTCATGGCTTGTAGAAAACAAACTAACGCTAAACCACACAAACACTCAGTTTTTACAGTTTCTAACACAAAATTCAACAGAACCAGCCGTTTTAATTTCACAGAATGGGCATATGATTAGAGAAACTGAACAGTTCAAATTTCTAGGTGTTCAGATAGATAGTAAGCTGTCGTGGAAAGCTCACGTTCAGGATCTTGTTCAAAGACTTAATGCTGCCATTTTTACTATTCGAACGGTATCAGAAGTGAGTGATCGTTCGACACGAAAATTAGTCTACTTTGCTTGTTTTCATTCGCTTACGTCGTATGGTATTACATTTTGGGGTATAGGATATTTTTGTCTCAGAAACGGGCGGTTCAGGCAAAAAGTGCTTAAGTTCACGAAACTCTTGTCGATCCCAGTTCACTAGTCTGGGTATTTTGACACTGGCCTCTCAAAATATATATATTCATTACTGTCATTTCTTGTTAACCATATTAGCTTATTCCCAGTTAATAGTCGGCAGAAATCAAATCTGCATTTGGATCGGACTTCCGTAAGTCTTGTGCAGAAAGGTGTGCAGTGTACTGCTGTTATCAGTCGAATTCAAAAATCTTAGCAGTAATCCACGCGCTTTCAAATCGACACTGAAGAGCTTCCTCATTGGTCACTCCTTCTATTCTATCGAGGAGTTCCTTGAAAAAATAAGCTGATTCTTGTTGTATTGTTGATTACGTTTACTTACTTTTTTTGGGTTCATAAACATTATTTTAATCTGTTATTACTTTTATGTTGTAATTTCATGTAGACTCGTTCCATGACTTTGGAGATTTGCTCCTCAATTTGGTCCAGTAGCTGGTCGGGAAATTTAAGAATCGTTTGTGTTTATTGCTCTGTGCCTTTGAGAACCTTTCTAGTCCAGAGTTTCCCTTTGGTGCCTCTAAATTATGTGTTGTATCTCAGCAACCAAAAGAGATATGAAAGAATGAAATCAGAATTTTTCCTATTTTTCTTATATAATTTAGAGTAAACTGATTACCATAACAATGGCACTACTTACGCCCTCGTCCAGTAAGAATAAGAAAAAAATACTGTACTAGTTAACTATCAACAGTCTGACTAACTGGCTCCATCGTGACTACACCTTCGGTGATGAGCGTGGAGAACACATTGTTTTGCAGTGCACGAGATTCAGCCAGACGTTCAACAAAATTTGACTAAAGCGACGCTGTTACTCACAAGCTGCACAGTGATAATGGAAGTCGACTAATTGAATTTCATTTTCTACTCATTTTACCTCGAATAGCTTGGAAGGAAAGTAATATGGACGTTTACTCTGGAGGTAAACGCCCCTCGGTTTATCTCGGCTACAAGCGCGTCGAGATCATAAACTTAAACGTGTCTGCTGATCTTGAGAATGTGTGTGGTGTTTATAAAACGTGCTGGCCAGCTACGTCCGCCTGACTCTAACAGTAACAATAGAGAGCGTTAGGGACCATCCGTGAACCACTTGTGACGCAGAGTTGCTGAGCCACTGATGTTACGTCATCAGCGTATAGTGGAACCAATGGCGCTCATACGATAGTTTGCAGGGAGGTGGGCAAGAGCTGATGGTATGGAGTATTATGAATATTTTGGAGCCTGAATGACGATTTGAAAGCAGCTATAAAAAAGTTCCGGTTCTGAACCTATTAGAAACATACACCATACCCACTTTTAAATCATTTTCTTGAAAGGAAAACTCCTGGCTACATCTCTTTTTTTCCTTTCTCCGAGTACGGGCGCCCTTGAGCAGCACCCGTACCGTGAGTCAGTTTTATACAAGGAAACGAATATTTTCAGAATCAGCATTCACTACATAAGAAGGCATCACCTAATACACAGAAATCGTCGCATTTTAGGAGTGACAACCTAATACGCAGAAGCCATCGCATTTAAGGACTCACTCAAATATGCAGAGTTTACGTACCGATTATTAGAGAGGTGTTAACCGATGCCGTTAAGTGTATCGAGGAGTCTCAAATAACCTACTTGTAACAAAAATATTTTACCTATAGTAATCGGATATTTAACTCTGTGGATTTACCAAATGCCATATTCAATAAACATGAGCTATCGCATTATAAAGATGCAACATTCTAAGAAGCATTACTTAAGCTCACAGGAGAAAAAAAGTTAGTCATCGCAGGACACACGAACATATGAATCGTTACGCCTTTACAGATACTACTGCGTTGGACGACGCGCGCACTGCTTCTATGTGAGAATAAGGCACCAGCAGTCAGAGAGACATTTATGTTTCAAGCGGATATTGTACGTCAACATAGGTAAATGCAAGGACGTGACAGAGTGGCAAAAATGGGTAATCGTGTTTGACCGTACCCATGGCCATAAGGTGTGCCAGTTTACTGGATTTGTCGAGTTTTCGCAGCGGACTAATCAAAGTGCCCACAAGCAGTGGAGTAACACACTTCTGACTTCGAAACACGACGTCAGAATTGTCGCCGGAGAAAGATCCTGATTGAGAGGGACCATAAACGCGATTCACAGCTTTTCAATCAAAAACGTTTTCAAACCCAACAAGAGCTGCTGCGGGCAGTGAATGAAGGTCCATCCCAATCTTTTAGCAAGAGAACAGTGCGACGGGAACTGCATGCAATAAACATTTGGAGTAGGTCACCTCGCAAGAGGCCATTGCTCATAAAAATGGTTCAAATGGCTCTAAGCTGAGATCATCAGTCCCCTAGTCTTAGAACTACTTACACCTAACTAACCTAAGGACATCACACACATCCATGCCCGAGGCAGGAATCGAACCTGCGACCGTAGCAGCAGCGCGGTTCCGGACTGAAGCGCCTAGAACCGCTCGGCCACAGCGGCCTGTGGCCAATGCTCGCACAAGCACATAAAGACAACAACAGGTAAGTTCATCGGGCTGGAAGAATAGGTGCCTGGTTTTCTGAACACTCCCACACCCCACTACATCCCGACTGGCCTGCAGAATCACCTGATTTAAACCACATAGAAAATCTGTGGGATATTAAATGACGCTTCTAATGATTTCTCTGTTGGTAACTAATTTTGTGACCGGTGAGTTTGTCAAAAGAGTTCTCTACAGAGACTTTCCAAAGTGTTAGTATGCCGACCATTAGATATCTATGAGGCCAGTGCGCGTGGCCTGCGCGTAAGAATGATTGCAAAGTGCCTTGCAGTTGTCTACAATTACGTCTACATGCATACCCGGCAAACCACTGTGAAGCGCATGGCAGAGAACTACATATTAAAGCTTCTTCCGTGACTGCTTAAATGCCTCTGTGCGCGCTGTAATTAGTCTAATCTTCTACGAACGCATGGTTTCACGGACAATATACACTATTAAAATTCCCTCGAGTTTCCAGCAACATCAAGTAGTCAGATATCATTTCGGCTTTGGACGCATGCCCCTCGGCCATTGTAAAGCGATGACTCTTGAGTGGTTGGTGCTTCCGTCCTTATATTGTCGCGCTATCGACTGTGAGTGAGCACCAGATACGTAATTGTCGGCTGAATATAAAGCTTCTAGAATGATGGAAGAGGTCACTACTTGACAATGGCCGAGTAATTTCAGTGGTGTAATTACAACAGTTTAATTTAGTCTATTTAGAAAAAAAAATCATACGTCAAATTGAAGGTGAAATAAGCTAGTTTTCCGTGCAAACGTCCGTCATGTGCACCTTTAGTTATACGGCACACATCCAGTATATATCCTACATAAAATATAATGCTTTCCTCACTTTGGTTAACAATTCCGGGGTAACGGCAGCAATAAAGCAATAACCTCTTCAATTCTGTGTCTCAGCTCTGGAAAATCAATAGGTAGCGGAAGACAGTAGATACTATCGTTTATAAAGCTCCAAAGAAAAAAATAGCATAGCGTGAGATTAGGTGAAAGTCGAGGACAGCGGAAAAGAGCTCTGTCGTATTCACCATTACGACCAATCCAGCGGTCAGAGACTTCTACATTCAACCACTCTCGTATAAAGAGATGCCAATGAGGAGGTGCTGCAGCTTGTTGCTAAATACAGTTTTAAAATTCTCCTTTTAATTGGGGAACACATCCAGGTAAGCCACTCCTATTACGGTAGCTTTAACGAAGGAAATGGTTGGTACACTTGGTGTTGGAACACAGTACAGAAAATATTTAATAATCTTCTTGAGGATGTTCTGTCCCCCAGATACGCTCATTCTGGGTATTTATCTTCTCACTTAGATGAACAGCTGTCTCACCACTGAACACCACATGGCCGAGAAAGTCATCTTTCGCTGCAACACTTCACTTGCAATGTTATAAAGTACATTGTTGTCTGGCTGTAAACCATGTACCAACTGTAACTAGTATGGTTAGTATGTGCAAAAGTTTTCTTAAAACCTTCCACACCGTCGTCTTTGGCATCGCTTTCCGAACAGACTTCTTAGGACTACGAAGGTAAGATGCTCTGACACGGTCAGTAATCTCTGACGACACTTTCTGTCATGCAGTGTTTATCCCTTCACAAACACATCCGGTCGTTTCAAACTCACTACACGAACGGCGGTTTTTTTACCACATGGGAGCCCACAGTTCAACTTTAAACGAAACGCACATTGAATTGAAATTACAGATCTACATTTAGTGAATTGCAGAACATGGAACGCTTTACTCTCAATAGTCGCCATTCGTATGTGGTGCTGCAAGTCGCGAAACAACAAAGCAGTACTCTCACATGCAATTATCTAAAACTGTTTGAGTTACTCGTCAATTGTGACCTTGAATCAAAACTCTACAACGCTTACAATTGATAATACTAAAATTTATAACTGGGAAACTCTTTTATGGATACCCTTTACCTATTCGGAAGCAAGAGGACATTTGGCCACTTGACACGGCTAGAATCTCAAGAAAATTTTATTAGTCTGTTATTGTTTTCACGATCGCTAGAGGAACTATACGTAAGGGGCTTCCGCACTTTCCTCCATCGCTCAGTTAATACCGGCTCTTAAAGCTTTGTAAACAGGCTTTCGCATGATATCTGAGTTGTATCTTCAAGCGTCTGCCACTCAGGTTTTTCACTATTCCCATGACGCTCTACTGAGAGTCAAACAAAGCTGCGATCATTCCTGGTCCTCTTCTTTGTAAATATCCAATACCACCTACGAGTTCTATGGCAGTTTTCATGTATGAGAAGTGCATACACGAAGTTCCTGCAGTATTAGTCCCAATCTTGGGGGGTTCTTAAAAATTGTAACCTGCACAGGAAAACAAACGTAATTATGAAAAACAGAACAATAACTTCTCGTCAGTAAATAACTTTCTTCACTGCGACTCTTGACTTTCACTCGACAAGAAAAAAGCTGAGCCGGCCGCGGTGGTCTAGCGGTTCTGGCGCTGCAGTCCGGAACCGCGGGACTGCTACGGTCGCAGGTTCGAATCCTGCCTCGGGCATGGGTGTGTGTGATGTCCTTAGGTTAGTTAGGTTTAAGTAGTTCTAAGTTCTAGGGGACTTATGACCTAAGATGTTGAGTCACATAGTGCTCAGAGCCATTTGAACCAAAAAAGCTGAGAAAAATGAGTTGTGTAGGGTGACATGTGTAATATGGTGAGAGGATAGAACTAAATTGCATTTTATTTATATAGTGAACGTCGCACAAAGCATCATTGTGTTTCCACTCTACGAATTCTTTTTATTACACAGTCATGTGAGGTGTTGCTTACGTCAGATTTACAGTGAAAATGGCTATTCTTAGTGGGACTAGCTGAGAAATCTCTCATTGCCCAGGTATTTATTTATAGTTATGCCCTAGACTTTTTAAGAGTGGTATTTATTTTTTACTTGTTATGCTTCTTTGTATATAACGTTTTAAGTAGTGAGATTGGGAACATGGCCGAAGAGCTTGTTGAAATACTTTGTAGTGGGCAGTGATAATCAGTGTCATTAAACCGAATGCCATCTTTACAAAGTACAAATCTGTGTAAAATGCAGTATGATTTTACTATTATATCAGTAAAATCGACTGACGTCAAGAAATCTGTAACGGTGGGTAAGTTACTGTGTGCAGTAACATCATGTGCCTATTTGGGTAAGCATAGCTCGTGACGTATGCCCCACCCAATCCTTCCCAGCTGTCCCAACACATGATGCGGTGGCATGTGTAGAGTCGCTGCCAAAGAGTGTGTACAGAGGAGCATCGTCAGGAGTACGTATCCTTGCATCATGCTATTTAAGTAGCTATACATTATGTAATGAGTACATTATGCAACAATCAGTAATCTTTTAACATGCTTTATGTCCACCGTTGTAAAAAAAATGTTCCATTCAGTACTTCTCCCTCTTAGCAATCTCTTTTTTTAAACATTGCAAAGTAGCCTACATCTTTCCTAGCCGCCCAAGCTCTCTCTACACCAAATTTAATCGAAATCGGTTCCGTAGGTTAGTCATGAAATGAGTTCGTATTTATAATATTAACATGGATAAAACTTTAAATTGGCTAAGATATTTTTTGGGGTGATCCAATTTTTATTAACTGAAGCTTTTATGTAGCTCCAAGCTACGCTCAAGTTACCTCTGAAAACCCCATGAAAATTCGTTGAGTAGTTTTGGAGATTAGCGTGGTCAAACAGACACGAAGTTTTACAGTTTTATTATTAGTATAGGCAGTGCTTTTTTTTCTAAAAAAGAGTTTAAGAGTACTCCGACATTGGATATAATGCAGCGAAGGAACCGCGGAACTGCTACGGTCGCAGGTTCGAATCCTGCCTCGGGCATGGGTGTGTGTGATGTCCTTAGGTTAGTTAGGTTTAAGTAGTTCTAAGTTCTAGGGGACTTATGACCTAAGATGTTGAGTCCCATAGTGCTCAGAGCCATTTGAACCATTTTTTGCAGCGAAAATTACTAATAACTGAAGCAATGACATCGTCACTTTCGTCATCCACTGATGTTGAACTTCCTGGCTTTACACTCGCACACGAATTATTGACAGTTCTTGGTTTTTTAGATGCAGGACAACACGTGAAATAGTTTGTTAGTTTTCTGCTCATATCTCACCTCCAACTTTAATTGCAAGTTGCAACGAAAGACAGGACACACTGCAAAACTTCGCATAACCGACAAGAACGGAACAGCAAACGCAAACGAATAAAGAACAACAAAACAAAGATGGCAATGAATCGCGAAGGATCATGGTAGCGGGACTGTAGAGACATCTATCGCCCACTATTAGCGGGCGAGGTCACTAGATGCTTGTCGAACTGGCTGCCGGCGATTCAGTTGTCGAGAACGGTTGCCGCAGCTTCGAAGTGCTGGAAACAGTCAATGACATCGCTTTTCCCACAAAAAACTTCACTGGTACCGTTCGTGCTGCAATTACCAACACGAAAAAATGAAATAAAAAATTTACGTCTGTGAAATAAATCTTGGCACTCTTCCAAGTTCTCAACATCGTAAAAAAATTACTTTGTCGACGAAAAAGTTTGGGGGTACGCATCCCCCAGCGTTCCCCCAGAAAAACAGCACTGATTATAGGTATAAATGAAACTCGCTGAACATCGTGATATGGACTGCGCTAGGTTACAGAAAGCATCAGCCACTATCCTCACCCTTCTCACACACCCCAGAGCAATAAACCAGAGGTCTAACTCTGTCTAGGTTTGCTGCAATAACTTGAGTCGAGTAGACGGCCAAGAACGTGATAATAAGGTCACTATTGTGACCCTGGAATCGGCAAAGTTCTGCTTTGACTTCATTAGATGAACCGGTTGAATTTCCGATCAGGAAGTTTTGATTAAAATTGCCGTTATTCATTAAACCAGTGACTTCAAGAAGGGTGAAGCGCTTTTCTTGTGTCGGCCATTCAGTGAATTAATATACTTGTACAGCAGTAGAGTGAGACGGGAAGCAATTACGGAAACAAAATGGATTTCCGCGAAAGTCGCTAGGTCTTTGCCATCAGCTTTCTTTACGCACATCTTCAGACGATAGGCACCCATGGAGCAAAAAAGAGCTAGTTAACGGATGATCTGGTGAGAGGATCAACTCAATGCTAGTAAATGGAAATTCTCATATCTAATAACCACCACTAAATGAGAGAATTATTTAATTAACTTTTTCATTTCCTCAAATACCGGTGTGACCGTGCTTCTCAAGACAAAAAGTGAATGTAAAACTGATGCAGAATGTTTGATATAAACAGAAATATTGTATTTCAAGTGTAAGTTTCTAGACATGTGACGATAAAATTTCATACGGTCTAAAAATCTAATTTAGTTATTTCATTTGATTCACCTGTGGACACTTGCGTCATTGAATATTACACTGCTATACTCTTCTACAGTTTATGTTATACGTCCTAGGTGTCGGTAAGTAGTTTTTGAGCGTAACAACTTTACAATTAGAAAGTTATTGCAGTCCTCTCGTGTATATATGTAGATACCAGGCTTATAAAAGGAAATTGTGTAGAATCAGAACCAAGATTAAGCCAAACGATATCGCAATGAAAATGAACGAAATATAAACAGTCTTGCTAATGTACTGATAACGCTAACAGTAATTCAAGAATGGAAAATTTTAAGCTCCCTGAATCGTGCTATCTGTGTGATGGTTTCTCCAGTATAATTTTTTACTTTATGACGCGGTAAGATACTCAAAAACTTTAATGTCAACTGACTCTGGACGCGGACGCGGGAGCCTACGCAATAATACTATTCTGAACTTTTTCTCGCTTACATTCTTAACGTCAAATATTTAATACGTTGATTCATACATAAATTAACAATAAGTTTGAAGCTGTTTTGTACAAAGAATTCGATTCTTTAACGTTTACTAGTTAAAATAGAACTTCCTATTGGTGATTAATAGGACAGCGTCATCACGACGGCAAAAAAAACGAATTTTTTCTTTATTTAATAAAATTATGTGATTCGTATGATCCTAAAAATATAATTTTATGTTCCTTACCTCATCTTTTTGTGTTTAAATGTCCTTGTAAATCAGATGCAGCGCATGAGCGCTTAGCTGTCACACTACTGTCAAAACAAAACCTTACCTACAATGTCTCGTTATTTAATTTTGGCGCCGCTATTTCCTTAGTAACTCGTTTGTGTAATATTCTAGAAGAATATATCGAATGTACTATGAGCAGGGATTTATTGCAATCGATTTTTCTGTCGGTAGAAGTAGATCACACGAGTTTACTTAGGTTTTTCCGTGCTTTTGTGTTGTAAACATGTTGTTGTAACTGAGTATTTCAACCATTTTACATTGTAAAATGCAAAAACCAAGACGAATAACTGCGGTCGTAAATTCTGTAGTAATCAACACAAGCGAGTTGCTGCAAATCTTAAAAATGAAGAAATTTTTACGTCGCAGTGAATTGATGTTAGACCTAAAAGTCCGCCAGGCAGTGCTTCGAAACGCAAGCTTGAACATATTGCCTAAATGAACAAGATGTTGGTGTTGTAAATAGTGAAAATAATGGTTACATTTTAATTAGTAAGTGCTAGCTTTTAGAATTTCTTCTGTCTTTTGCTACATGTAAATACTGTAGTAGTGAAAAATCCCTTACGTTTGTGAGGACAGAAGAAAATAAGAAGCGTATCCAGCAAAACTGTAGCGGAATATAAAATGTGTAAAGTAATGAAATATACAATGGCATCGCCCGTAACTTGCACAAAATACAGTGAAGTGCTTATGCCATGAGGTGCATTGTAAAAGGAAGAAAAACAGCCCAGACATTTTATGGTATGATGGATCTCCCACTACCGCCTGTCAAATCTGAGAGGTTTCTATAACCGCCGTGACAGAAGTGAGTGAAGCACCTATTCAGAGGAAAGAAAGAAGCTGTAGATATTTGTCAGTCTGCTGCATTGGGCGGTTCCTGATAGAAGAGAAGCCATACATTACTGAGTGGAGATGTCGCAGTTACCTCTGTAGATACAGGCAAGATGCTGGACTATGAATTCCTGACAAAACACAGGCAAGGTTAAAAACTTCGAAGATTTCAATCGTTGTATGGAAAGCAAAGAGGCAGTCTCCATTTTTAGTAGGTCAACTGCTAGACGTGGTGTGCAATATACTCATTACCTACGTAATAGCGACTCTGAAGGCTTCAATAGAGTTGTGGCTGCTAAACTATATGGCGGAACTGAAATTTAAAAAACGGAATGTATAAAAATGTGCAGAAGAGAATGGGGGCAAGACTATGGAAAATCTGCAAGAACATGTCAGGAAAAAACTGATGACAACATATTTGGTGGACAACACAAACTGGCCAAATCAGAAATAGGAAACCACACATAAAATTATGGTCTAGCCATAAGGAGAAACAGTGAAAATGTCAATGAAATGAGAAAAGCAATTGGCTCCTATTTTATTGTGGTTTCATGGATGTCTCTTGCTGCCACTTATCCTACTTAGCATTCATCCAGCTCCTAGCTCCAAACGACTTACAGTTTGGTGGTGGTAAAAAATAATACCTTTGCTCTTGCTCAGGACAGTGAACTTAGCATCTCTGTATGGCGTTGCTGCTTCGCAATAAATATCTCTGAAGGTTTCGGCTGAGAACGACCCAAGGCTACAATTCTGCCTCATGACTGATCTATTTTATATGTTCGAAGGAATATGACTGCGATTCCGTCTTGCCTACGCTCTACCCTTTCTTCAACGCGGGAATGGTTACATCATCGACTAGTGCATAAGGAACTCTTCAAATCGACATGTATGTAAAGCTAATAGTCTATAAGCCACGAGTTTGCTTCTCACTGATCATCACAGATGGAAGCATTTCCAGTTTACAAGCGAATATGTGCGCTACACCGCAGATCAACAGAAGGACGTTCCTTTCAGCTAAGAGTCCCGGTGTAGCTGTGAATTGTTTCGATATAGCGAGAAATCAGAACTAGTTGCATCGGTCAACTATCTCTACAAACATATTCCTTCAAAACAGACTGTGTTTGTGCGGGGCAGATGCCACTGTCCCTTCAAAAGTGGAACTGTGACTATTAAAGTATGGTCCCTCTTGAGACTGTATACCTTCAGTAGTAATAATAAAAAAAAAAAAAAAAGCTTATACGAGCACCCAATCTGGCCTTAACAGGCTATATTTGGGATGTTCTCTGGGGACGTCTTACTGTTGCATACATCCTTTCCAATCTCCTCTTGGCTGACAGCACCTCAACAAGTACGATGATACTTCATATGAAGCTCACAGACATCAGCATTAAACACATTACATTTCAACAAGTTTGTTTGTGTGGCCATCCTCCGCAGCAAGCATATAAATACTTGCTTTGCAAATCAAACTGCCTTTCCTGCTGCTAGTTATTTTATTTATCCCATACGCGTTTCGCCTTCTTCTGTTCTAAGGCATCATCAGTGGGCTCTATAACGATACAGTTTTGTTAGTTATAGATTATCAAACAGTTCACTTCGCGGTTTTTTGTACAAATGTAATTACTTACGATTTGCTGATCTGCGTTTCCTCACATCTGTTCTGGAGGTCGCACAACCACTTTTATCACTGTTCTACATTCACATCTTTGTGTTTTCGCCATCCACACACTCTTCACCATGTTTCTCACTCTTTTTTGTGGTGGACTATCGCTCTTCTGTCACTCGATACAACTATTTCGTCGTACACTTCTTTTCACACCGTAAATATTGCGACTCCATTACGTAATTCATCGTCTTTGGTATGTTTACCTATTTGTTGTCAACCTAACGAAGTGTATGTTCGTTACTAACTTCCGTTTATGATGTTTATACCGTGTGTGTGTGCGTATGAGTGAGTGAGAGAGGGGGGGGGGGGGGATAGGGTAGATTTTTTTTTTTGGGGCGGGGGGGGGGGGGGGTTGGCGGTTGTACTAGCTGTTAGCGAGTGGCTGAAAACTTTGGTGACAGCTGTTTTGACTTTTCGTTTCAATATTCTGGGGAGGGGTCCTGGATGAGTGAGTGTAAAGATGTTGGGTTCTATTATTATTACATTGGACAGTATTATTATATTTATCCTTTTTGCGAACATTATTCTATTATTTTATCTATTAGTGTAAATGATGAATTGGTTGGCATGTGTACTTGGTCATTCAACAGGATTTTCCTCTCTGCTTTGGTTTTATGTATGTGGAAATTATCTTGAATGGTGAGAAGGTGCTTTTCATTGTTGATTCTAATTATATTCTCATGTCATCTTCTCTAGTGGTTGGTTTGTGGTCATTTTCACTTAGGTGTTCTGCAAAATGTGGAGTGTTTTGTCCCATATTTCCATGCTCTCATGAGTTCCTTGTATCTGACATCAAATGTTCTCCCTGTTTTCCCTATGTATGTGCCTTCACAAGTGTTACACTGTAACTGGTATATACCTGCTTTCTGGAATATGTCTCTGTTTTTTGTCAGCTTTGGGGTGTATTTTTGTATAGAATTGTCTATTGCGTATGCTATGTTTATTCCCTGTCTTTTGAAAATGTTGGTGAGTTTATGGGTGAGTTTGTGTTTGTATGTATTGTGTACCATCTTGTGTTTTCTTTCTCTTTTTCTGATTATCCTGTGTAGTTGTTATGGGACTGCGTGTTTGTGTTTGGTTCTCTTGCGTTCTTATCTGTGGTTTGGAGCTTTCTGCTTTTATTTTACTTTAAATTTTGTTGTTTAGCTTTGTGACTGTGTTATTATTGTAACCATTATTTTGTGATATTTGGTTCTTTTTGGTAGCTTTCTTTGGTGAATGGTACTGTGTTGAGTGAATGGAGCATGTGTCGTAGTGCTGCTTGCTTTTGTGCGTGTGAGTGGTTCGAGGATTGGGGAATGATAATGTCCGTTGCTGTGGGTTTACGGTAAATTTCAAACATATTAGACTTGGCCACTGTTTCTATGTTTCTATACAGTGTATCGATATGTGGAACTGTTTCAGTGTTTCGGAACGGCTGTGGTTCACTGTTTCGAAACAGTGGTGTTTCATTCCGCCCCTGTCTCGGATAACCGGACCAGATTCGATCTCGAGCCAGGCACATAAACTGTATCGTTGTTTCAAAATAAGACTGTTTCAGTCCACCTGTGCTTGGAACGGGCTAATTGTATCGTAACAGTGATGTTTCATTCCGCTCTGTGTCGGACGAGATTCGGGCTCGGCACAGGTACTGAAACACAACATACCACTTCGTGAAACACTTGTCTAAATCTTTTTGACAAGCAATAGCATGAAGCTTAAGATATCCGAAAATAATGCTTCGTTACTAGCTGACTGTCCTATTCCGAAATGACGTAACATCTGCTTTATAAACACTAACCAAACAAGAAAGCAACGCATACTATTCACATTCAAAATAATAAATATGTGAAAATCATTCAGTTAAATTACACTTTTTTTGTAACATACGCTTCTCTGTTCATGTACAGTAATCATATTAAGAAACGCAAGTAAGCCTACAACATTTCGAATAAAAAAAGACGTAGAGTGACAGTTATTAGACATATACACAAATTTGATGTAGGTATAATTGCAAGCAATCTGTTTGACATATCACTGATAGTGTAATGGTGAACGGGAAGGGCTGGCAAGCATGGTGAATTCATAGTAACGGTTCGAAACACCTTGAAAGGCAAAATTTTTTTCTGTTATATTTTGTTACTTATTCGAATTATTTGGCATTATTTGTGAGACTATAGTCACTGTGCCTATTATCCACAATGATTCCCTTTGTGTGCATGGAAATTAACAGGATGGGTATATTACCCATACTAACGGAATGTGGGAATCCCAGTAGTATATCCGTTGTTTCTGCAGTTTGCTCCCACCTCCAGTTCCGTTCGTGGTGGTTCTTCTGTCTTAGGCTATGGCTGTCCTCAGCCAATTGAAAAGTATGAAAGTCACACGACACGAAAGCAGCACATTTGCTGCAGGAAATACGAAACTGCCAAGACGCCTAAGTGATAGTTTCATACTTTCTGCGATATGATTAGCGCTCTCGCACCTCATTTGTGTTTATATGGACATACTTATACAGTAGACATTCAAGATGACAAAATGTGTAGGTTTATTAGATAACAAAACACAAACTGTTTCACTATTTCGAAACAGCGTATCGAAACATTACATTGTACTGTTTCACATGTTTCGAAACAGTTACGTGTTTCAGTTTGCCCATCTCTAAAACATATGCTTATTGTTTTCTTTTTTGATTGTTATATACAGAAAATTAATTTGGTTATCCTGTTCTCTTTCAATTGTGAATTTTATATTTTTATGTATCTTGTTGATGTCCGTATGTAGTTTTTCAATTTTTGTTTCTGGTTCATCTATTAAGCAAAGGATGTCATGTGCGACCTCCAGACCAGATGTGAGGAAACGCAGGTCAGCAAATCGTAAGTAATTACATTTTTACAAAAAACCGCGAAGTGAACTGTTTGATAATCTATAACTAACAAAACTGTATCGTTATAGATCCCACTGATGATGCCTTAGAACAGAAGAAGGCGAAACGCGTATGGAATAAATAAAATAACTAGCAGCAGGAAAGGCAGTTTGATTTGCAAAACATTACACTCGCTTTATTGTTGTTTGAAGTAAACTAACAATATTCAATTAACAAAATATTTGCGTTAGTATATAGAAATAAATAACACATTTCAGCGAAAGGCTCTAAATTACGACCAGGAACATCACTAAATAAAAGAAGGAAACATTTCAATTTGAATTTGATAATATGGCGTCTATCAGTCCAATCTGTGATTCTTCTGGACGCCTACTGAAAAAAGACAGTAGTAGAATAACGCATTTCTTAAAGAAGTGTTATCCACGTACATATCGTATTTCTGTTCAGCGTTCACTGAGTGAATGCTGCAGTTCTTTTCGAATGAGTCCATATTATTAACCACAGATACCTCCTGATCCTGTATCTAAAGGAATGGCCGGCTTACTACTCCGAGATGTTTGCTTAACGGTCCGCACAAAGTCTGCGGACATCTATTTGTTCATCTGTTCCTCGGCTAAGAATAGTTTTTTCCTGAATGCACACAGTTGCATTTTTTGTTGATCCTAGTATTCTGTGAGTCTGAAAGCAAGGTATGTGCACTGATATATATTGCTAATCTCTTACACAGTGTCTTTTAGAAACTTGCAATACCTCCGGTAGCAAGGAAATTGGGCTGTAGTTATCTACATTATCTCTTTTGCCTTTTCACAAAGTGGTTTTACTAACGGGTATTTTTACTAGTCTAGAAACCGAACACAACTGAAGGACACACTGCACAGCAGTAAATATAATGTTGCAGTTTTTTTCATAATCCTATTTGATTCTTCATCATGTCAGATAAGATCTATATTAATTGCTGATGACCATGATGTTGAGGGTACTAAATTCAGTTCTTCACTGATTTCGTAACTGATTTACTTTCATCCTCACTTGTTTTCTTTAGTTACATGTAATATAATTGTCTCTGAACACCTCCTTTTTCAGTAATTATTCTTTGCACATTGTCCGGCTAATTTCAATAACGCTATAACAAATTATTGCATTTACGAATAAAATAATACACTGACGAAAAAAATCGTAACACCAAGTAGTTGTGCGACATAAACAAAGGTTGCCAGGAGTGTTTCTGCAAGTGAAAGATGACGTCTGTTGAAATTTCGCGCCATTCGCATAAAAGTGGCGCTAGTGACCACTAAGAAAATGCAAACCATGTTTGCTTTAAATACATGCTGTAACGGTCGCGAGTGTTAGTTACCTTTGAGTTTTGACATGTTGTGTTTATGTCAGTCAAGAATGCCTTTAAGGCGAGAAAGACACCGTTATCAACACCTCAGTAAACTCGAAAGATGTCGTGTACTATTACTACGAGAAGCTGGATGTTCCTTCTGCGATACAGCAGAAATACTTGGCAGGAATGATGCCACTGTACATAACTGCTGGCAGCGGTGGTCACAAGAATGTACGGTCGTAAGAAGACCGCGGATGACCACGTGGCACTACCAAGAGGAAAGAGCATTGTGTTCTGCGTACGGCTCTACATCTGCACCAGCAAGCCGAGCAGCAGTTGGCACCACAGTGACACAACACACTGTTACAAATCGGTTACTTCAAGGACAGCTCCCACCCAGATGCCCTGTAGCGTGCATTCTACCGAATCCACACCACTGCCATTTGTGACTTCAGTGGTGTCAAGTGAGAGCTCATTGGAGGGCACGGTGGAGGTCTGTTGTGTTTTCTGATGAAAGCTTGTTCTGCCTCGGTGCCAATGATGGCCGTGTGTTGGTTTACAGGGAGGCCAACTGAGCGCATGCAACCAACTTATCTGGGTGCTCGACACACTGGAATTTCACCTGGAGTTATGCTCTGGGGTGCGATTTTGTATGTCAGCAGGAGCACTCTCGTGGTTATCCCATGCACCCTGAATGTAAATTTGTACATCAGTCTGGTGATTCGACCTGCCGTGTTGCCACTCATTAACACAATTCCAGGGGTTGTTTTCCAACAGGATAACGCTCGCCCACATACAGCCGTTGTAACCTAACGTGCTCTACAGAGTGTCGACATGTTGCCTTGGTCTGTTCGACCACCATATCTGTCTTCAATCGAGAGCATATGGGACATCATCGATCAACTCCAGCGTCATCAACAAACAGGACTAACCGTCCCTCTATTGAGGAACTCCATCCACAAAATGACATCCAGCGCCTGTACAACACAATGCACGCATCTTTGCATGCTTGCATTCAACTGGATGGCGGATATACCGGTTATTAATGTACCAGCATTTCATATTTGCAATGGCTTATCTCATCTCGCGCTTCCGTTAGACTGCGATTTTGTAATATTAATCACTAAAATATGTGACTTAGAAAAATGTGTTTCCAAAATTTCATAACTCTACATTAATTATTTTTTGGTGTTGCGATTTTTTACCATCAGTGTATGACATATTCATCACATCAGCACAACACTGCAATTGCCTGCTGATCCCACTGATAAGATGGAATCCTTCCGAAATTTTAGTTCAGGATTTCTGTAAGAAATCCACATTTCGAATATTGCACCCTCTTTAATACGTGTCCCATATTTTGCTATCACGAACTGGGGAACTGCAGCAACTAAAGACCTTAATAGAATAACAAGTTTCATGGAAAACCATGTCATTTGACTAATAACAAAATTGAATCACGTATTCACAAAAGAAGCTATTGCGTAAGATTCAAATTCAGCTTGAAGACTGTTTTTAAAACTAACATTTTTTTCAGCAGACTGTAATCAAAACGCATCAGCGTAATTAACATCTCTAAAGCTACCTTTCAGGCACGTTAATTTTGTTATTAAATACATTTTTACGTTCGTTTTGTGACATCTCACACCTTGAACTAGTCACTTGAGAGTGAGTTGTGTTCGCCAATCAAACGTAGGCCTGTTGTGAGAGTGTTTTGCGAGTTGTTTAAGAAATAAAAAGTGAGCTATGAAGACATGTAATGATTTATCAAGATTTATGTGACACACAGTTTATAAAAAACCTGACGGCACAAATAAACTTCTGGACCAGAAACAAAGAATCATCTGCAGCCATTAAATTCGTCACATTACATTGATGAAATCCACAAGCTGGATTTATGACATGCTATTTATTTTTATCAGCCCAAAGCATGGGTAACGCCACAAAGCTAGGTCGTACAGTTTGACAGAGAATGTTCCCTCAATTTCTTAGCACACAGACCGCTTTGTTTGTGGAATAACAGTACGCGACTATAAGGAAAGATTCCACAGCGTCAGTGGATACGTTTATTCCTAGTTACTGTGGTCGTGCGATCGAGTCAAATAACTCAGTAATGTAGGTGATCTGTCAGACGTCGCTTGGCGATGTGGCACTGAAACCTGAGAAGCGAGACGGCAGGGACACAGGGGGAGGTTGATTTACTGGGGAGGAAGTCGTTCCAGAGAGGTAACCAGCAGAAACCGCCTCTGCCCAACCCCTTCAAACTGCAGAGTGCTTGATGAGTGCAGTCAAAGGAGAGCCGAGACGGCCAGGTCCATTACACGCTATTCATCGCTACTCAGCACTTACCTTCTAACAAACGGGATTTATGATACCCAGCTTAACGGGGTAAGGGGCTAACACACCCTATAGTAAAGTAGACCGGTTGCGTAGTTGCTAGAAGTATAAACAACAGAGGCTTAAACGGAACACAGTGCTGCAATAAAGAATATTTTATTTCTGAAGAAAACCGGTCTTAATTGTAAAAATATTGTTTAATGACGCGTTTCGTCACTTTAGGACATCATTAAATTTTCTACAAAAAAGAAGAAAGGAAAATATAAATAGCTAGAAGTAAAGTCCTATCATGCACAGCTCGAAATAAAAATATCAAAGAAGCATCTACGAATCATTGGAACGAAAACTTACGTTTACTGTTATGTTGTGAAATAAGCAAACCTCACACGCTGTACAAGGCGTGTACCTATACAATAAGAATAAAGTAACAAGAAAATTTTTAAAAACGGAAAAGAAGTACTGTAGCAGAGGCAAAACTGAAAAGAGCAAACATAACGGCAAGGCGCGGCGGTAAAGCAATAGGGCCACCCTTAAAGGATTGCAGACATGTGGCTTCGTTGAACCCTCGCAGTACCAGGGGAGGGGGGGAAGAGATACTTTATACCCATCTTTTGAAAAATCAGCAGTAAGAACTTAGTGTTCACGCAATACCAGCGATGATGAAGTTTGTAGAACACTTAAAGTGCAAGAGCAACAATTAAAACTAAAAAAAAAAAATTAAATGACGCCACATGTCAGCAATTCTAAAAGGATAGCCTTATTGCTTGACTGCCGCATCTTGCCGTTATGTATGTATCGAAGGTAATGTTTGCACTTTTCATCTTTTCCTCTGATAGAGTTTTCTTTTTTTAAAGATTTGTCATCACTTCATATTTATTATATAGGGACACGTCCTGGTCGCGGTGGTCTAGCGGTTCTAGGCGCTCAGTCCGGAACCGCGCGACTGCTACGGTCGCAGGTTCGAATCCTGCCTCGGGCATGGATGTGTGTAATATCCTTAGGTTAGTTAGGTTTAAGTAGTTCTAAGTTCTAGGGGACTGATGACCTCAGAAGTTAAGTCCCATAGTGCTCAGAGCCATTTGAACCATTTTGAACACGTCCTGTTTAGCATGATCTTTTCTTTCTAATGGTACATAGATGCTATTTCGATATTTTATTTCGAGCTGTGCAAGACAAAACAATACCTCTGGCTATTTATGTTTGCCTTTCTTTTTTGCAGAAAATCTGATTTTGTCCCAAAATGGTCAAACTCGTCGTTGAACAATAATGTTCACAACCAAGACGGGTTTTTCCGCAAAACAATCTTTGTACAGATATTGTACTAGCCAGCCTGACTGAGTGGGAGAAGTTTTACAAGAAAGATGTTCTGAACATTAAACATTGAAAATGGAAAAGAATCACTAAAAGCAAAACGAAAATTTAGCTGTTTAGGAAGTAAGCTGACATTAACGCCTATAGAAGAAGTGCGTCAGTACCACATAAAGAGAATCTTTTTCTATAGAAGAAATGTTTTCCTGTCGGTGTATTTTTGTTTTTGGCAAATCACCTACATAGGATATAATACAAACTATAAAGTAAGCTTACTTATATTGATTACGAAAAGAGTACATGACACACTGGAAAACCAAAGCTTTCAGAAGAAGCTGCTTAGTGTAATAAGTCTTAAATGCCATAGGATTAGTTAAGTTGGAAGCAAAAAATGTAGAAATTGCCGGAGACGACGTAGTTTGCCACAGTGCGTGAACTGACTCTCCAGTTCAGTGCTCTACAACATTACTTGCCGACCAGCCAAAACAACCTCCTCGTGAGCATGGTTACAGAAGCCACGGCCTAACCTGTGTTCACAGCGTGTCTCCTGAAATACAAAGTAGCCATAGCGCAGGAAGACCTCTATTGGAGGATCGAAGCACAGAGAAGTTAAGTTACTGTAGTGATGAGCCGCAGTACTTGTTGGCACAAGATGTTAGGACACAAATACATAGAAAAATGCGTGCGATGACGCTTCCAACTTGTCAAGAGAGCACCGTCCAGGCGGGTTGTGGCGATGTTCTCGTGTGGGCAAGTTTACGTAGGAAAAATTCGTCCCCTTCATAACGTCTGTCATCGTCTCTCATGGCTAACGATGTGGCAACCAAGTGTCCAATAATGTGTAGGGGGCAGTGAAATGAAAACGAGACAGATGAAAAAAAGTAACTGTTTATTATTTCAAAACTAATTACCATAACTGTTAATACATGTATCCCATTGTGAGACGTGATGGTCAAGGCCTTCATGGAAAAATGTTTGCAGTTGCCTACGGACTGTACACTGAGACATGCACCTCTTCATCGGAAGAAAATCGACGGCCACAAATGTCTTTCTTCATGGTTACAAATATATGAAAATCGCATGGGGGATGTGTAATGTCTTCGCAGCTAAACTTCTGCAGCGTAGTCGAAACAACCTCGTCAACATGTGGGCGGGCATTATCCTGCAACAAAATCGTTTCCTAATAATCGAACAGAAACTATTTGATGTCGGTAGCGTTCCTTTATAATACAAGCTATTCTTTGGTCTGGACTACTCTAGTTTTAACATCCGCTGTATTTCTACCATCCGCTGTGGTGCAACTTCGGAAGTACCTTTCCTGGAGATCGGAAAACGTGGACGCGGTTTGTAAACTGCACAAAAGGGCCATAAGAACAGTAACTGGTAGTCGGACTCATTGTAAAGAGCAATTTAAAGAACTGGGCTTCCTTATTGTACCAAATATATTAATTACATAATGGACAGATGTTTTGTGTCGTAGCCTGACAATACCACGCCCCTCTCATTTGCCCAAGTTGTGTCATAACATTTCTTCTCCCCAATTCTACATTACCTTTTCATTAGTTATCCACTCTATCTTTCTAATCGTAAGTGCTCTACTGCAGCACCAAATTTCAAAAGAGTCCCTTCTATTCTTCTCTGTACTGTTTATCATTCATATTCCACATAAATACAAAGCTATATTCGTCACAGACACTTTCAGAAAAGTTTTTCTCCTATTGGCAGTCTGCATTTTATATCCTCTTTACCTCTGCCATCGTCGGTTCTTTTACTGTAGAAATAGCACAACTCGTCTACTAATTCAGTGTCTCCTTTTTTAATCTACTTAGCTCATTTTTAATCTAATTAGCTCAGCATCAGTTGACTAAATTGGACAACATTCCGACACCCTTGTTATACTTTTGTTGATGTTTGTTAAGCAACTTCTTTTCAAGACACTACCGATTCTTTCCTCCCCCCCCCCCCCCCCTAATGAACCATGCTGAGGTGGGGACGCTTTCGTGGTTCGTCGATACAAATAGCGTACCGTAGGTGTAACCACAACAGATGGGTATCTGTAGGGAGGTTGTACTAGCCCGTGCTTCCTGAAGAGCAGCAGCTGTCTTTTCAGCAGTTACAGCGGCAACATCTTTCCCTGAGGGCATGCAGCTCTATGCACCGGTTAACGACGATGGAGTTCTCTTCGGTAAAATATTCCGAAGATAAAATAGTCCTCCATTCGGATCTCCGAATGGTTACTACTCAGGAGTATTACAGAGGGATCGAGCGGAGGTTCCTCTGCATGAAGTTAGGTACCTATGAAGTGCCTCTGACGGTAGTAAAACGTTGTCAGAGTTAAATTATTTATTAATCATGTTTTCAGTCGTCTTGTTCCACACCGGCTTTGTATCCGATGCTTGATTCCTCTGTGCGTTGCATTCCCGCTGACGGCTGCCGAGTCAGCTACCCGCTTGCAGGCCCAGGCAAAAAGCGAGTGACCCCGCGGCGCGGCGCGCTGCCGCCGCGGCTTTGGTCAGGCACGAAGGGCCTCGTACTAGCTGCCGAATATTATGTTGATGCTTGATATCGCATCTGCGATGTGGTGTTGTCAGAAGTCGTGTGGTTGGTCGATCTCCTTCCTATCGGCCAGATCTGTTTCAGCACCCGGACATGCTTAAGTGTTGAACAGGAACGTGGATCCCACGGGGCTCTGCTGCCGGCTTTCGCGAAGTTTGACGCTGTCAGCACTCCGAGATGTAGTGTTATCAGAAGACAGACAACTTCTCCAGCAGCAATGTAGGCGGCGAATAGAATGAAGTTCATTAGGCGAACGCCTTCATCTCAGGTACATTCTCGGCTGATTTGTAGACTGTTCACAGATGGAATCGAGTGTTATTACTGTAAACGCCATCTGGAGAGCTCGAGTATTTAAAGGGGGCTTATACGAGGCTATGATGCGATGCTCAGTTCATAATGACAGCATGTGTCCCTCTTATTCTGGTATATTCACTTAAAAGGCTCAAAGGCTCTTAACTGCTGTGTATGTCCTCTTATACTGGCTTTTATGAAATAGGTACAGTTTCTTTCGACATCTCGAACGAATATGCGTGTCCCGTTTCCGTTGTTTTTCTGTCCCCTGCTATATTTTCTACTGAGCTCGTCTCTCTCTCTCTCTCTCTCTCTCTCTCTCTCTCTCTCTCTCTCTCCCTCTCGGCGCGGTGTTCTAACGTGCTGAGGTCTGACCCATTGGCAAATGAGTTGTAATAAAATTTTGTAATTTTCAACCCCTTACTATTCTGTACCGTAACAGTATGTCGTTCTCATAAGAAACAAAACTGGAATTCTACGAATCGGAGCACGGATTGCTAGATCCCTTAATTGGGTAGGTAGGCTAGAAAATTTAAAAAGGGAAAGGGATAGCTCTAAGACAGATACAGTGAGAACTGGTTATGTTAGGTGGCAGGATGAACAGGACTTGTGGTGAGGTCAGGATAGGGTTGTAAATACAAAATCGGATAAGAGTAATGAAGGAGTAGGTCTAATACCGAATGAGAAAAAAATGTGAATGCGGGTGAGCTACTGTGAACAGCATAGTGAACGCATTATGGCAACCAAGATAAGACACGAAGCCAACGCTCACCGAAGCAGTACAAGTTTATACGCCAACTAGATCCACAGAAGATGAAGAGTCTGAAAGAATGTATGATGAGATAATAATGTACTATAGATTGTTAAAGGAGATAAAAATTTAATTGTGATGGGGGACTGAAATTAGTTAGCAGGAATAGGAGAAGGGGAAAATAGTAGTAGAGTATGTACTGGGGAAGGGGGGGGGGGCAGGGGGAAAAGAAGCGGCCGCCTGGTAGAATTCTGTGCAGAGCGTAATTTAATCGGCGCTGATACTTGGTTTAACAGTCATGAAAAAACATCGCACATGTGGCAGAGACCAGGAGATATTCGAAGGATCCAGACAGATTATCTATTGGTAAGACAGAGACTTCAGAACCAAATTTTAAATTGTAATGTATTTCCAGGCGAAGTTGTGGACTATTACCGTAATTTGGTGGTTGTGAATTGTAGATTAGCACTGAAGAAATTGCGAAAAGGTAGGCAATTAAGGAGATGGGATCCGGGTAAGTTGAAAGAGCCAGAGGCTGTTAAGAGTCTAAAAGGTGGCATTAAGCAACGATTGACTGAAAAGCAGGAAAGGAATACAATAGAAGACAAATGGGTAGCTTTGACAGATGATATAGTGAAGGCAGGAGCAGCACAGGTTCAAACAGGTAAAAAGACGAAGGCCTAATAGAAATCCTTGGATATCACAGGAGCTACTGAACTTAACTAAAGGAAGCAGAAAGTGTAAAAATGCAGCAAATGAAATACGTGAAGGGGAATACATACGTCTAAACAAGTGTGAATACCAGAAAGTGGAAAATGCTTACGTGAAATAATTAAAGGGCAAATGTAACTCTATAGAAATATGTGTCACCAAGGAAAGACAAATATCGCTTATAGGAAGTAGCCGAACGTAACAATTTCCAGTCAATCATCGGTTCCGTTGGACAAGAGAACCTAGTCCATTCCACGTAAACACAGCCCACACCAATATGGAGCTTCCACCAGCTTGCACAGAGCCTTGTTGACAAGTTGGGGTCATGGCTTCGTTGGATCTGGGCCACAGCGAATCCTACCATCAGTTTTTACCACCTGAAGTCGGGACTCACCTGACCAGTCGTCAACGATCCAATCTATGTAGTCACGAAATTTGGAGAGGCGATGCTGGCGATGTTATGCTGTTAGCAAAGGCACTCGCGTCTGTCGTCTGATGCCATAGCCCATTAATGCCATATTCCGTCGCAATGTCCTAACGAATACGTTCGTCGTACGTCCCACATTGATTTCTACGGTTATTTCACGCAGTGTTCCTTGTCTGTTAGCACTGACTACTCTGCACAAGCGCCACTGCTCTCGGTCGTTAAGTGAAGGCCGCCGGCCACTGTGTTGTCCGCGGTGAGAGGTAACGCCTGAAATGTGGTATTCTCGGCACACTCTTTGACACTGTGGATTCATTATATTGAATTCCCTAATGATTTCCGAAACGGTGTAAGACGTGTATATTTCTATTGTCAAACCACAATTTATGAAAGATGTTTATATTTTATTAATAGGATTAAGTAGGAATAATTAATATTTGTCATGCTGGAAATAACTGTGGTAGCAGGGAATGTCTGCACCAAAGTATTGTTGGCAAGAGAGACCGCACACTGATATAATTTTAAAAAGGGTGGGAGAGACAGCGTATGGATACATTTTAAGAAAAGAGCGGGAAAGACCGCGCATTGATACATTTTGTAATGGTAGCAGGGACTGTCTGCACCAAAAGCATTGTTGGCAGCAGAGAGAGCACTTTAGCGTTCGTAGGAAGTCAGTAGTAAGCGAGATGTGAAGCGAGTCGGTAGCAGGTCTGAAGCGAGAGGTTGAGAGGAGCGGTGTGCCTGCCAGCCACTAGCTATGATTTACAAGAGATTATAAACGGATGTACAGAGACATCAGCTAACTATTATCATAAGAGGAACTAATATTATTGAATTAATTTTTTGAGAAACTCAAGACTACTGAAGGTATGTTTGCGCATTACTAGTTGTAAGATTATTGTAAAAAGTAAGTCCCATTTGAACGTTTGTAAAATCATTTCATTCAGAATATAATTAATTTTTGCCAGCAATATTGCATTACTGATTATAATCCATCTCAAAAACCATCAACGTAGAACTTTGCAAAATTTTATTGTTGTCAAGAAAAAGTTTAACTACGAATTACGTAACTTCAGTCAAATTAATTAAAGAATAACGTCAGCTTTGCTATTAAAGAATAACGTCAGCTTTGGTAATAAATACAGCCACTTATTATGACAGCCCACCAGTAGCTAATAGAGTATAGTAAAACAGAGTAAGTATATTCATGTCGCAGTTCGATGTAGCAGTCAGATGGCGATCCAGTAAAAAAGGTAAGGAACAGTTTTGGATTATTGCAGGTAACGACTGAGGGCCACGACGACGACACATTCTATGTTTCGTCGAAATAATCAGAAAATAACTTTTAATAAGCAGCATTTAAATTTGTATGCGAAGATTGAGAAGGAGAATTAATTTCAAAGGGAAGATTTCATTTGTTATTATTAAGCAAGAGGTAGAAATCCTAAGGGAAGGTTTCATAGGTTATTGTAAAAGAGATAGAGAGGAGAAAGTTATTGCGTAAAAAAAGAGATATAGAGGAGATTCCTTTCTATGCGAAAATATAATGCCACACTACATGCCTAGTGTATTTAGAAGTTCAGTGTAACCTCTAGATTTGATGTGAATGAGCTTATGACGAGTATTAACCTAACTTACGAAATCAGCACGACTAGTATGAATTCTCAATAAACCTTAACTTTCCCAAGTTAAACACCAGTTCACAACAGCAGACAAACGAAATTAGTTCGGAGTACAAATTCCCGTCAGATGTGAGTACTAGGACAAAACACAAACAGGTTTCTTTATGACCTGCGCGTTCGGGGTAGCGTAGTAATTCGCCGTTGTCATGTTTGACTGTAATAATTAACAATTCTGCGGGCGTCAAAATATGTAAATTCTGTTCAATAATATATGTCAATAAGCCTTTCGAGAAGATAAACTAAGGAAAGAGAGCTGAAATACAGTTCGGAAAAACAAAAAGAAAACAAAAAATTGATTAATTTCAGCACGTCTATGAAATAGCATCTGCAGACAACGTTATTACCTCACTGTACAAGGGCATAAGTTACAGAAAGGCTGCAATTACTTGTGTAAAGAAACAGTATCTGACGTATCTAAGCGTATTCACAGATCTCTGAAACATCCGTGGTGACGTCTGTAAACAGTAGGTAGGCAAATGAGATTTATAACTAGCTCAAGTGCTTCTGTAAAAATCTTGCATCACCAAGGATGCCTGTACAATCGAGGTGAAATATACACTGCTTAAGATATATGTCTATTCTTTCTAGGTCCGTGTGGTGTATATTCCAGATCCACATTGTTTCAGTGTTTCGTAAACACTGTTTCATAAGACTATGAAAAGAACAAAGAGAACAAAGATATCGAGGTGTGGCCTTCAGGGGAGAGCAAATTGCTACGAACCGTCCCAGATAGTCTAAGTAAATGTTTAATACACTTTAGAACAACCTTTGACCATACAGATATTTGACTTAAGATTAACTAAATGTTGATTAGTAACTTGGTTCAAGTGGCTCTGAGCACTATGAGACTCAACATCTGAAGTCATCAGTCCCCGAGAACTCAGAACTACTTAAACCTAACTAACCTAAGGACATCACACACATCCATGCCCGAGGCAGGATTCGAACCTGCGACCGTAACGGTCGCGCGGATCCAGACTGAAGCGCCTAGAACCGCTCGGCCACACCGGCCGGCGATAAGTGACTCTTTTATTATTTGATTGTAGCTCTAGCTTGAAAGACCTTCCCTGTAGAGATTTGAAGGAAAAATATTCCTTACGTGAGGAGAAGACATCAGAGTCTTCATTTGATGATGATGTGAGCTTTGTGGGGAGCTCAACTGCGCGGTTATCAGCGCCTGCAAAAATTTCCAACCTTTGCTCAGCCTAATCTCGCCACTTTCATGAATGGTGATGATATGATGAGGACAACACATACACCCAGTCATCTTGAGGCAGGTGAAAATGCCTGACGCCGCCGGGAATCGAACCCGGGACCCCGTGACCGGGTAGCGAGAACACGACCGCGAGACCACGTCTTCATTTGAGGTGGTTTGACAATTATAGGCAAACACACCTCTGCAAGGCAGTTTGACGACAGAATAGATGAGAACGTTAGTCGATAACCTAATAATCACGTGCGATTATTTTAAAACACAATGACTGTGCCATGATTTTCTCTTTCATACTTCTATTTCTTCTGTAGGCGACTAAGCGTGAAGATGTCTCCTCTGACTTAACTGCCTCCAACATCTCGGTAGTCAGAGTGACACTTAATAAGACTGTACTACTTAATGCACCACAGTGCAGTATGAAGATACATAACACGGCACTTGTGCTCGCTGCTGTTTTCATAAACCCAAGATAGAGTGCGATTAATCAATAAAATTCAAAGTGACTGCTTCACTTGAAGAATGCTTTATTCAACACAAACTAAATTCTGTGTAATAAAATGCAGCAGTGATGCAATGTAACATACTTTTCCCCATAATTTAAAACTGCTTAAAATTATCCACCCCCTTCCCACATCGATCACTTTATATATATTTCCTTTGTCATATTTCTTCGTGTGGATGAACTTCTCGTATTTGGTTTGTCTTTTAGAAATTATTTCTAGCTTTAATAACGTATATTGGAAGTCAGGACCATCTCTTATTCACTGTGACATGTTGGGGTGGTCCTGTCAACTAATTGTGCAAAGCCTGAAATAAGGACGATGCAATCTTAATTGTGATATTTTTTTAAAAAAGAAAATCTTCTTGGATTAATTGATGTGTCAATTGAAGCAAAAGGTCAAATATCTTGATGATGATAATCAGTCATCAACATAAATTTACACGAAACTTAATTTGAAACATAAAGAGTAGAGGATCACTGCCACTTCTGGGCAAAAGTACCTGACATCAGCATCAACATTCCTGTAATTACTGACATCAGTATCAGCTCTTTTCCCAGATTCGCTGAGGCCAGCTTCTAACCCACAGGCAATGACATGAATCCCAGAATTCCCCACATTACCAACCCCCTTACACCTGTAGCCTGTGATGTTACGCACTTTGCAAATATGCGGAGTAACCAATGGCCTATAAGCTAAGCCTCCCACCTACCCCCACGCACGCGCGCGCGCGCGCACACACACACACACACACGCACACACACACACACACACACACACACACACACACACACTTCAAGCAAATTTAATTTTTATAGTTAGGTTGCACGAGCACCTTCACCTCGTCGCTGTATGTACACCCGTACAGTATCAAGCACCGCCAGCAGCAGCAGTTATCAGCCGAGAAGAAGAAGGGGGTAAGTACATGTCAATTTCCTTTTTTGCTATAACAACATGGTTATTGTTAACAGAAACCCATAAATTTCGCGTACATGTACCACAGCACTCGAACGTGGCGCTAAGGTTGGGCTGCTTCCATTCAGGTGTGTTTTACAGACACTCTGACCTATTGTCATAAATCAATAATAACGTTTATACTTAGTTTCGTTGTCGTTGTTGTTGTTGCAGACGACACACACAGATGTTCCACCTGAAGGGCAGCAGCAAACACTGTCCATAGGCTGTCTTCCCGATCTTTAGCACCTATTATCTTTCGACTATGTCGTAGCACAGCTACAAC